>NW_026571447.1:4366617-4531617 GCF_026225935.1 Boleophthalmus pectinirostris | reverse complement strand
AAAGGCCCCATGACTTTCCTGGTGTTGTGGAAACAGCTGGTGTCAGGTCCAGGACACAGAGCCACATCACTTCCTGCATTTCCATGTGTTTATTACATTTGGATTTGGACATTTGGACTAAAATAAACCTTTTATTTAAAAATAGCAAGAGATGCACAATTACACAGACCAAGACACACAATTTGCTATTTATTTGAGAAATAACGGCACTTAGAGCGACTTTTTCTATTGTTACAAACACAGACGCTCAGAGCATTGAACATTTTGACTCACTACACTCTTTGGCAAAGTTTGGACCAATCAAAATGAATGGTGAAAACAAAGTTTCTATTGGACATTTATTTTTTCTACACCATCATGTATGTGTGATGTAGAAAAATGCCAGAAATATGCTGCAAGTAAGTTTCTATTGTTTATGCGCGGTTCTATAAAACATATTCCCAGGTATCATATATGATACCGTCTGTCTGAAAGGGTTAATCACACTTGTTTGATGAATCCTTGTGTAGTAAGTCAGTTCCCTCAAAGCTGAATAAAAACATATGGTTTTGAAATTCCCAGTTTTGTGCCGTCACAGGTAAAAGTCTAGAAACAAGGTGTTTATTGTTAGAGACTGGCCATTATTTAAAGTTCTAAAACATGAGACACCAAAGCAAAGGCACTCAAGAGGACCCACACTATTTTCTAATCTCTGTTCTAACATTGTTTCCTCATCACAAACAGACGTGGAGTTGTGGAGACATCGATGTACTTGGAATGCTCACTGGATCACCATTGTAGTGAAATAATAATCAGGTGCTCTTTGGAGATCCAGAGTGGGCAAATAACTGGATGAAAAAGGTGATCTGAGTCACTCTGATATACTTTGCTATTGTTTTATTTCATGTTTCCACTTGCGTCTTCATCAGGGCATGTAAAATTGACAGGTGTGTACTGGTGGTATTTAAATGTACAAGTCACATGATGACACGTCACAATAATATGAGCTTGTACCAATCTGGGCACAGATCTCCTGTGACCTCTGACCTGTGCACAGACTGGTGACGCTCACACATAGAAAATCCAGCAGGACATATTATATATATACAAAAAAATATACAAATTATACAAGTAAATATGACACAGACATTGGCAGGAGCACCATGTATTAATAATAATAATAATAATAATAATAATTATTATATTATTATTATTATTATTATTATTATTATTATTATTATTATTATTATTATTATTATATATTTTTGTATGTATGTTTAAAAATGTATGTTTACATAGTTGTATGGGTGATTTGTCATGTGTTGGTGTCATCATGTATCCAGTCTGGTGCCACCTAGTGCCTCTGCTCAATTTTATTTCTCTCCAGCAACTAGGTCAGGAATCAGAATACACTAGACCAGGCATGTCCAAACTGTGGCCCAGGGGCCAAATGCAGCCCTTAGACAAATTTTTCTTGGCCCTCAGACTTCCAGGTGAATTGGTCCAAATTACCTTTCATCGATAAAAACATATTTTTATTGCAAATTTTTTGAAAATCTACCTTGATGAAGCAAATATTTCATATTTAGTGTTGGTTTTAAGGATCTCAGCATGAATACAGACTGATGACTCATTCTAACGTGTTAACATGCACATATTTCAATTATTCCCTGTACTGAGCATCAGTCTGCAGCCCTAAATCAGCCCTCTGCTTCATCTGTGTTTAGATATGTGACCCTTGATGAAAAAAGTTAGGACACCCCTGCACTAGACGGTTCACAAAACCCCGAAGTGTGAGTTCAGGCACCAGCCAATCAGAGAAGAGCCAGATATTCAGTGTTGTCAACAATTCCCAAGATCGAGGATTTAAAGCCGGAATAAAGAGAATGTTTGGTGAATTTTATCAAGGGGAAAGACGTTATTGTCCTTCTTCCTACAAGATTTGGGAAAAGCTTAATATACCAGTTAACCCCGTTACATACGTCACGACTAAACAGCAGCGATTGGTTAAATGACAAAAAGTACAGGCCAACCGTCGAGCGAACAAATCCTACTGCTGCAAGGTCAGATGGTGATGAATCAGGCTACTCATCATGTGACTTGTACCTTTAAACACCACCAGTACACACCTTTTACCTGCCCTGATGAAGATGTGAGTCAAAACGTGTTGGCGTTTGATATGAAACAAAACAAAAATGAAAGTAAAGTATATTGAGCGCCTTGGATCTCCTTTTTCACCCAGACCTGGAGTTGTGTTTGTTTTTGTTCACATATTTAAAAGACAAACCCTGCACGTTTAGGCTCTGTTCCACCTTATGATGTCACGTGGTAATACAAACACATGCTCCACTGTGTTTTTAAACTCCTTACACCTTCAGTATAATCATTTCTGCTTAACAGGAGGGAAACGGAGCTGTTAACTTGAAAAACTACAAAAACTAAACCACTTCATGACATCACAAGCTAGAACAGAGCATTTTGAGCTTTGGGGATGTAGTCAGTGGAATAATACAGGATTATACAGGAACACCGGGTCTGTTTTTGAGGAGGTAACAACATTGTACCATGACTTAAAGCTCACAAGAGACAGTTTTGTGTAATCTGGAATGTGTAAGTGCTTTAGTGTTGCACAAAGGAGTACCTGATGAATACAACATTGACTTGTGTGGCGCCTATATAAATCCCTATAGGACATATGCTTCATTCTGACAGCAGCACTCCCACTCTCTGCATATGGATGACAACCTGCACGTACTCGCTTTATCCGCACATACATGTATTTTTAGCCCGTCCGCTCAGTCACAGGGTTGAGACAAAAGCTGGGTTTTTTCCACGGAGAGACAGTGAAATGCATCTGCGCGGGTCCGGCTCACGTGGATGGAGATGTTTGAGGAGATAAAAGTCCGGCTATTCTTCCAGGGAGGTTCTTGAGATGGAGCTGTCAAGTGGTGAATACTAAAGACGTGACGATGAGAGAATAGTGGTTTAAACGGGAGAGTGTGTAGGCAGAGTGACGATGATATGATGACAAATATTTAAAGACCTGTTGTGCTTGTGGCTGCTATTTATGTTCTAATCTATGACAACTGTATGTTTAGTTCTTCTCTCAAACACTCTGGTCCATCTTGTGATGTCATGTGGTGATACAGGAAATGCTCCACTCCATACACCTTCTCTACAATCATTTGGATTGTTACGAACCAGTGCTAGGGACAAGGGAAAGTAACACAAGCAAGATGTGATGTAAGGTAAGTGGCTTTCATAAAGTAAATGTAAGTAAGTATAATAACAAAAAAAACCTGTTTGACATACGATAACTCAAAATTTCCAAATACAACTAAACAATACCTCTATTGGGTTAAATAACTCAAAGAAAATACAAATGCCCAAGGGCAGAGCCAAACTGGCAAATACAAACCAGATTTTGCCAGTTTGTTTGTCAGTAGTGACCCCTAGAGTCTCAAAATTCTCAGTAGCAAAGGGGTGTGATGAACACACGTATATCAACAACGGTGGTGAACTGAAACTGACATCCAGCCGCGTGGAGGAACAGGCGCACAGCACTTTTATTGGACGAGGTGATGGGATGTGTAGGAAGCTCTGGCCCTGCCGTGGGCTCTGAGCCTCCCGGTCTGGTCCCGGTCTGGTCTCTGGTCTCTTGTCTCGGTCTCGGTCTCAGGCCTCGCTCTGTCCAGGTCTCAGTCCTGCTCTGGTCTCGGTCTGGTCTCGGACCTGGATCCGTCCTGATTCAGTCCGTATGCGGTGAGACTGGGACCAGATCGGGGCAGAGCGGGCCTGAGACCGAGACCGAGACAAGACCAGGACCAGACCGGGACCAGACCGGAGGCTCAGAGCCCACGGCAGGGCCGGAGCTCGAAGCTGAGGCTCGGACCCCGTGGAGGCTCGGAGTCAAAGCTCGGAGTCCGCCCTGGTCCCGCTCTGGTCCCGGTCTCAGTCCCGCTCTGGTCTCGGACCTGGATCAGTCCCGGTTCAGTCCGTATGCGGTGCAAAAGTCCGGCATCGCAGTCACGGAAGTCACGTAAACGGGAAACGGTCGTTATCCGTTTTTTCCATTCTTCATTTAAACACAAAATCGAAAACTGAAAAAACGAATCATTATCCGTTTTTTCATTTTGGTTTTGGAGACAAATAACGAAGAAAACTGTTGTTTTTTCGTTTTCTTACTTTTGGTTTTATATTGAAAAACGAATGAACGAATGATACACGGATTTCACTGTTCTGTGTGGAGTAGTGCTGCTCAATTATGGAAAAAATTCATTATCACTATTGTTTTGGTCAATATTGAAATCACAATTATTAAAATGATAATTTTTTGTTACACAATGCATTTATTCAGCATTTCTCTCTAAAAGAAATATAATTGATAATCTACGCAAAACTTTCAAACTGAAAATATATAAATATAAAATATACTTTAAACATGAAATAAGGCAGAAAAGCATAAATGTATCCAAAATAAACTATATATCCAGCTGTTCTACAATCTCTATATTAAAAATTAAATAAATATACTTATTTATATAAAAAATATCCTAAAATAAACTTTGTGAAGCTTTAGGGTGCACTCACACTAGGACTTTAGAACCATGCTGTGTACAATTGCAAAGGGTTCTATGGCTGCACAAACTGAACCAGGCCACAGTTGATGACATCATCACACGGCACAACATGACACGAAATGTTTGTCGCGGAGTAGAGCTAATACTTTAGCAGAGAAAATAAGTCCAGTGGCAGAAATATCTAGAAATATCTATTAAATAATGTATCTGCGATACATTCCTATGTGAGTTTATGGCTTTAAACAGTAACTGTACCTCACATTATGCACATTACACACAGCACATAGGGCACCAAGTACTTGCGAGGGCACAACTTGAATCCTTGCAAAAATACGTCATTGTGCCCCGGTCCTCACTTTTGTCGGCATGTAAATTGTTTCAACTCAGTTTTATCAGTTTGGAGATCATTTGACACACAAATCAAAATTGCAATCAAAATTCAGTTATTAGCACAACCTTACTGTGGAGTTTGCTTGTTCTCCCTGTGTCTGGGTGATTTTCCTTTGGGCACTCCAGGTCCCCCCATCAACCCAAAAAACATGCACCACAGGTAAAATCCTCCAGCTAATGTCCTGACCCAGACCAGCAACAAGATCATGGAGATCAGTCTCCAGGCATCTCATGTTTGCTGAAAATATTTTTAAATGGCTCCACTGGTGTCTTTCATTTCACTCATTCATCACAGCTCATATAAGTCAGTCTTTCTTCAAGGTTTTTTTTCCATCAAAAATATTTCACAAAAAAAAAAAAAAAACTGCCAAGGAAACAACACTTCCATGGAGACAAGCGTGCCGAGCTAGGTTTGTGGAGATGCAAGTGACAGTAAGGACTAATGCTTTTCAATGCAATAAACTCAGCTAAGATGAAAAAGACAAAATAACACACTTTTATGTTAGTCTATTTTTTGGTTAAAGGGTTAAATACTCTTTGCATGTCCATCGTACAGAGTGCACAAGTTTGAAATAATCATATATACATACTTAAATAAAAACATTTGGGGGAAAATCAAAAATTGGCCCAATTTAACACTTTCAAAATATCTGCAAAGCTATCTGCTATCAGCTCTGGATTCTAAAAATCAACATTGGTCATGGAAAAAACCCGTATCCGTCGATCTCTTCTCTATATTTAAAATTTGCATATTTTGATAGTATCTTACGCCTGTTGCCTCTAATACAGAATCTTACCATCGCACAGTCTCTCAGTCTCCCAGTGATTCTGTTTGTGTGCTCAGTCAGTACAATTATCAACCAATCACATGTGATCATCTGCAGGACTGACCAATCACATGATGACATGACATTTCACTCAAATACATGCGAAAAAATGGGTCAAATGTATCCGATGAAATATCTGACACATGACAATGATGAAGGAAAATACAAGAATAGAAAAATACCTCCTCTGGGATTGTTTAGGTGTCAATATTCCATCATGGTTGAAATCTACAGCCAAACCACTAAGGACAAGGTAAAGATTAGGGCTGTGAAAAATATCAAAAGTCAGATACTAATCAATACTAAAAAAAAAAAATCAATACTAAGATACAAAAACTAGATATGAGTAAGTACTGATACTCAAAGTCACAGGACACAAATGAGCCTTTCCTGAATAGCTTTAGAATGATGATTTATAGTTTTCAAAATGTTTGCACTCTGTGGGTCCAGTCTACTTGAGGGACTTACTGCAGTCCTATACTCCACCCAGAGTCCTGAGATCAGCTGAGCAGCTCCTGTTGGTCGTGCCCAAAACTAGGCTCAAGACGAGAGGTGACAGAGGCAGATCGTGGTGTAATTCACCCAGCATTGTCTCCCTGTCTTGGTGAATATGTATTATGAATGTGGGTAGATAATTGAAATTTGTTTGTTTATTTTCTACGACGTAAACTCAAATATACACTGAATAATAATATGTGTGCATTGAGTCGACGCAGAACTACGCCCTTTACTCCGCGAGGCTCCTGACTACAGTAGCCGTAATGCTCCGACAATCCATCAAGTGATGCAGCTTTGTGTCTTACGTCGTACTAAAACATTGTGACAGATTTTTGAGCGCCGTGTACCACATAAAATCGGTTCGAGGTCAGTAAACACAACCAGAATTAATACATAAGGTGCACTGTTGATTTTTGAGAAAATTTAAGGGTTTTACATGCACCTTATAGTCTGAAAAATACGGTAAATTTTTAAAACTGGAACTATAATAGTTTTACTTAAGTAGATGTTTTCATGTGATACTTTTACTTTTACTTGCATCTTTCTGGTGGAGGGTCCATCATGCTTGTCTCCATGAAGATGTTATTGCTTTGTCTGGAATGTTCCACAGTATGACATTAAACCTTTCTATCTTCATGGAAACCAAATCAGGCCAAGTTACAGGTCAGATCTGTGGAGAGGCGACCCCGCTCTCAGTCAGAATGTTTGTTTTTCTAGGTATTTTTGAGCTATAAAACCACCTGTAATTGAATAAATGTAAGGTAGAGCTGTTTAATGTCACAGTGTGGAACATTCCAGGCACAGCAACGACATCTCCAAAGAAACAAACAGGTGCTATAGGGTAAACAGATGCTGTCAATCATTTGGCTTGTGATTGTGTTACAGGAGCAGAACAAAAGCCTTAATTAGAGCGTCCTCCAGCTCTGCTCCACAGGCTGAGACTCAACTGAACAACGCATGGATTTGAATGTTTCTGTTATTATTTAGTATTGTTGCATTACAATAAGCGTATATTATTAGTAGGAGCTAAGAACAGGCATTATACTCAAGGCTTATTGTTATTTGAGTTGTTAAACTTTGGATGAGTCAGGCTTTTGACTTTTTGAACTTTGGAACCTCTTATTTTTTACATTGTGCCGTAACTAGCAGACGTGTTTTGACCTTCAACCGAGTTTTAATGCTGTTCCCTCACCAATAACTCTGTCAAAGTCGTATTTTTGAGGAATTCCCGTAGAGGCTTTATTCACGCTTACCGGAAGAAGTTTGGAAACATGCAGATGACGGCTTCCAGTGCTGTTCCCGACACTGGGCATGTAATAAAACTGTGGATTCATCAGCAGCGTTTTCACAACCTGACAAAACTTTCCATGAGGGACGGGACTCTTGATCTACTGAACATAACGCACATCTTCACATCTTTTTTTCTTCTTTTTTTAAATCAAGTTAGACAAATAACAATACAATATTTTTCGGACTATAAGGCTATGTTCAGACTGCAGGGCTTAACGCTCAATTCGGATTTTTGTTGAAATCTGATGTTTTTGCGAGGTCGTTCACATTTCCACTTAAATGTGACTTGTATGTGATTTCCAGTGTGAACATTAAACAGCCCAAAATTGTCCCGCATGTGCACTGGAGACACGACGACGTCAACCGCAGCGAGCGTGCTCTGTGTTTACGGAAGTTGTCCAAACATGGACGCAGCATTGAGCACCTGGAGATTTTAAAGTTCCTCTCGTACCGGAGCCAGAACATGAACAACTTACTTGTTTTAAGGAGGAGATTGAGAAGGAGAAGGACGAGGTTTTTGGCCGTGGTGTTTTGTGGGGCAGCGGCAGCGACGTCCGTTGAAAGGAACGTGTGGATGTGGAGACGGAGCCAAGAGTGGTGAGTGGTGATGTGCTTTGCTTCAGTGACATGGAGTTCATTAACAATTTTCGCCTACTTCAGCATAGAATGGTGGCGTTTGTGTCTTGTTGATAACGTGTAGGTGGATGAATGCACTTTGGCCGTTCAGACTGAAGTCGCATGTGAAAAGATCAGATATGTATCGGTTTTAGGAGCACATATCCAAGTGTCCTGGGTCACATTTGAAAAAATCAGATCTGTGTCGTTCAGACTGTCATTAAAGATCAGATACAGGTCACATAAAAAATCAGATTTGGGTCACTTCAGGCTGCAGTCTGAACGTAGCCTAAGTCACTCCAGAGTATGAGTCGCACCAGTCAAAAAATGCATAATGAAGAAGAAAGAAACATATATAAGTCGCACTTTTGGGGTGAAATTTATTTGGAGGTAAACGGAGCGCCGCTTCATCTTCTGCGTAGCTGTCGTCAGTTCCAGTTAGAATTATTCCGGCCTTTCTGAATCCCGACAGGATGGTTTCAGTTGTCTTTATGTTTGTTTAAATGTTAAATTGTTCAGTGGTGCAGAAGTAATGGTGCGATCGACTGACATGATACAGACAGAACAGAGGCTCTTTCTGCAGGAGACATGCGCAGTAGAGTGAAGTGACAGTGGTACAGGAGGAACAGGAGCAGCAGATACTCACACACAAAACCATAGCGCCCTCTCGTGGCTGCAGTGTGAACATTTTAATATATACCAGACTTTTACTCCGGTCACACTGGAGTATAAGTCGCAGGAAACACCCAGACCATGGAAAAAGTGCAACTGTAGTCTGAAAAATACAGTACACACATTAATAGCCAATTTCAAAAAGGAAAAAAGAAAGAATACAATAACATCTAGATGAAGAAAACTGGGCCATTTTCTCAGTGTTACTATTGTCAACAGGGCCCAAAGGAAGTCGTTATCTGCATGTCTCCAAACATCTTCTATTTTTGTGAAATAAGTGTGACTAGACCCAATGCCAAGTACTTGAGGCCTGACTCCTCTGGAAATTTCAGCTTTCACATATCCATATTGTTATTGTCATTTCAAAGTAATTCAAAGTTCAAAGTAATTCATTACATTACAATATTACTGCATTTAAAATGTAAGGCATTACATTGCAGCACTTTTAAGTTACTCTCACCAAAATAACTGTGAAGATGCTGAACTTTAGTGCCATATATGGACTGAACCAGGACTAAACCAGGACTAAACCAAGGACTAAAAAAGAACTAAACCAAAACTAAACCAGGACTAAACCAGGACTAAACCAAGGACTAAAAAAGAACTAAACCAAAACTAAACCAGGACAAATCTTGGGACTAATCTTGGACTAGAACTTGGAAGTGTCATGCACACGAGGCGTCTGCAAAGCACGATCGGGTGTCAGCTGCAGTTTGCCTCGTGGAGTGTGGAGTTCTGCGCCGGTTCTTTCGCCGGTCACCTGACGGTCTACGCTGGTGCGTCTCCGGCGTTCCACTGCTGCTGATATCACGGTTATTTTAGCAAATTAGTATGAAGAAAAATGAAAAACCCACCACTTCAATCCAGGTTAAAAAGCATTGTAACACACATTACTGACATTTGTACTGAGTAAAATATTATTATTTTTTCCCCTGTAATGACTGCGTTACAGCAAAAAGCAACACATTACAGTAATTCGTTACTTTTGTAACGTGTTACTCCCAACACTGGTCATGAATGGAACAGATTTCCTTAAGTACGCACTCCACAATTTTATTATTACCAACCACCCTAAACCCAGAGTGTCCCAGTTTTGATTTTGAAAACCTGATTCTGAAAACTCTGAGTTGTGCACTCGTGGATTCACACATACCTGTCTGTACGTCCTCTGGTGCAGACTGTGAGTGTGCAGTTGGACATACTTGTTCTTAATCCCGGGTGTTGTGTGTGACCTGTAATCCATCCTAAATCGTTCTGCCGGGACGTGCTAATCTCACCACGCTCAGGACACGACTGCTCCGCCGCTCTGCTCGCTACGGCGCCGCACGATTAGCCCATCTTAGCAGCCTTCATCTGCAAGACGCTTCTACTGATACTCTGCAGCTCAGGCCCTCAACGTTCTCTGGGGGTGTGACGCTAACTGAAAATACTTAGAAACTCTCAGGTTAGACTTTAATCTGAGCTTTAATTTAACACAATCTGACCAGAAAAAGATGAACAGGCGAGCTGATATGTGCTGTTAAACAAGTCTCTCACACAAAATGACAGTCACAAAAGGTTTTTCACTAAGACTGTGCTCACCTAACAAACCTAACCAGGACCATGAACACTCGAACTAATCACAGGCTCCCTGAAAATGTGCTTTATAAATCCAAATTGTTTTTGTTTTTTTTTTTTTTTTTTTTTGAGTTTTCATTCTTGACTTTAAATTAAGAAAGTTTTGTCATGATTTGAGTCCATTTCACTTGACAAGTAAAATGATCAGCTAGAGGAACAGGACTTTTTGTACTTAAACTATGAAAATACATCTTGCTGCACTTAATAAGAAAAACACAAAATAAGAAAAACAACAACTCTGCACTTTAAAGAGCCCATCTCATGCAAAATCAACTTTTCAGAACTTTCTACCTTCTAAGAGTGATGTGTGGGCCTTGTATATGTCGCCAAAGTGGTTTTTAGACTGATTCAGTGTTTTTTGTTTTTTAACAAATTACAGCATATTTCTGCCATGCTCTCACGTGACAACGAACTAAAGCTGCGACAACGATGATGCGGCAGACACTCCTACCATTTGACGTAGGAGAAAGCGCTTCGCACCTGCCTCCTTCCCCCGCTCCACCGCCTCCACCCCACATCGACTGACAATTCCCACATGAACCTAAACAAAAGCGACAGCATAAGCTCATTGTTCTACACTGCAGTGAACACGATATAATAAGTTTATCTACTAATGTTTATTAATACTTTACCAATCAGTAATGTTCAGATGATGTGGACGCGGTGCTTGAGCTTCGTGCTCCTCAAAGTCCTCGTCCGATTCCAGGTCCAACACATGCGGCTGAACGCGCTGTATCTCCATGATGAATAAAAGTTTATTTCTACCACTATCAGGGTGCACGTCTGTCTCCCCCTCCCTCCCTGAGATGGCGGAGGAAGGGCGGCTCACTCGTCGCCTACGTCACATTTGGAGGGCGGAGCCTGTGCTTTCTCAGGACGGGCGGGGGGAGGAGCAATAGTCGGCCTTTCATAGTTCCTGGTCTGTGACTGTCTCCAAGAAATCAGTAAGATTTCAGAACTATTGTGTAATGGATGTTCCAAAACCCAAATTGTGCTTGTTTATGTGCAGAAGATACAATGTAAAAAGAGTTATTATGCATGAGATGGGCACTTTAACAAAATCGAATGTTGCTTTAACAAAAAAAATTAAGAAAAACACACTTATTCCATTGGTAGATCATTGTACTTGTCAAGTTGAATCTACTCAAATAAAGTAAAATGTTCTTAATTTAAGTCATTTTATCTTAAATATTGTTTTTTTCCCGTGTAAAACCTAATGTGTGCATTGTGTCACCATGGTAACTACTGAGCATTCCACCTACACAGATCCATGTAGAACACCCCCAGAGCGATGTCACTGCAAAGTATCAGTAAAGATACAAGAGTCACCGACCTGGATCTGACATGTAAAAAAAGAACCATAGAGCATTTAAAAAAGTAGACTAAGTGAGTGTGATGTCAGCCATAGCGTCCGGCTCCATTTAAATGAAGCCTGCGATGCACACGGTTACAAGATAGTGAAACAAAACACCATGTAGTGGGTTATTCCAAAGATTTTAAGGCCAAAATTGCCACGTTGACATGACAGCTTTAATTCCAAATAAAAAAAATTATTCCGCTTTAAAAAGAGCATGTAAACACTTGTGGATGTTTACTAAAGAAAATTATTATTGTATTTTTTAAAAAATAAGTCGCACTTTTTTTCATGGTTTGGGTGTTTCCTGCGACTTGTACTGCGATGCGACTTGTATATTAAAATTTTCAGACTGACAGCCACGAGAGGCTCTAGTCTAGTCAGTTTTCTGCACGTCTCCTGCAGAAAGAGCCGCTGTCCTGCTGCAAATAGTGAAATATTCAGCCGAAAATGGTAATCGAGCAGCAGAAAAAAAGTTTGGAGTGAGTGAGAAACTTGTGAGGGTGAAAAGCAGGAATAGAGAACACAGCTTCATGGCAACATGGAGGATGTGCCATGCAACTTTCTTTGAAGTCACTGAATGGATCAACAAAGCCTGAACTTCAGTGACAGTCGAAGTTGCACGGAGTTGCTCAGAAGTGACACCGAGGATGAAGAATTGAATGGATTTAGTGATTTGGAGTGAGAGATGGAGAGTTTGTTAAACTTGTTCTGTTCTATATTTATGGACTGATCTCACCGTGGTCGAGCTGGGGTCCTGTCGGTCTGTTCTTTGGCACCGTATGCGTGGTCCAAACCAGTACAGTCCGTTAGTAATCCATGTTACGTCCTTTTAGATCCTGAACAAAGCGCCAGCGGCACAGCGGTGAGTTGGGGCGGCGTGCGCGCGCTCACACGTGTGTGTCACTTTTTTACTATTTAGGCGCGCGTCAGCTGACGAGGCGATCAGCTGATCGCGTAAATAATAACAGAAAAAGAGCGGCCACAACACTTTATGAACAAAGAAAAAAACACTTAACAATATGATGTTGCCTGGGCTACATAGACTTTCAACAGGAAATGTCGGTTCCTGGTCTGATTTTATAAAATATATTTCCCCCAAAAAATGTGACTTATAGTCCGATGCGATTTATATATGTTATTTTCATCTTCATTACGCATTTTTTGGCTCGTGCTACTTATACTCCAGAGCAACTTATAGTCTGAAATGTATGGTAATTGGAATTAAACTTAATTCCAAAGTAAGTGGGTGGTTTATTCTGATTTTTAAAGCTGAATGAATTTATTCCTCGATCATATAAACATTTATTCTTCATAAAAATGATTCCGGTTGTTCAGTACGTGCTCGTTGTGTCGCCCTTCTGACTAGGGCTGGGTATCATTAAGAAGTTACCGATACGATGCATATCTCGATACATAGGCCATGATACGATACGCTTTTCTATACAGTGAGCTTTCGATTCAGTACGATACAATACAATATATTTCACATTGATTCGATACAGTACATGTCAAAAAGGCTTAATGATGGCTCTAATACTAAAAGTCCACTCAGTTTGTGAAAAGTAAATGTGAAAAACATCCATTTTACTCAAAACAGTGAAAATGTCAACACAACTGCAGCTCTTACACAAACTAATTTAGTGAAAATATACCTAAAATACTCTTGATGATATATCGATACAACAGTCCACAATATCAATACTGTATCAGCACATTAAACGATATGATATATCGATATTTTGATATTTTTGCACACCCCTACTTCTGACGCAATCCAGACGATCCGGCTCCACCAGTCCTGGCTTCGGACTTTCATCCACGTCTCTTTGGATTTGAGAGCAGGATGTGGGAGTGGGCTGAGGTAGAGCAGCCGTTGACTCAGTTTGTCTTCTTCCTCACTTCTCCGACACTCTTCCCTTCTCCTCCTGAGCTGATGGACGTAAAGCGTGATGAGAGAATTCTCCAGCTGCTGCACAATTATCATCGGAACCACTGCAAAAATAGCTTGGATCATGTTTGTGTCTGTGGCGCAACGACAAACCAAGATGACAGAAAAGTCGGTAGCAGTTGAAGTGTGTGTTTTCTTCTGGTCGACGTAAATACATTTGTGTCTCTGTCCAATCAGAACCCTTCCCCACCCCCAGACGTTCAGCGGAATTAAAAAGGCGATTTAACGTGTTTTCCATGTAAACCTCAATTCGGAATTATTATTTCCATATAAACTCGAAGGAGAATATTTTAACACTGAACTACTATAGAACAATTAATTCAGAATTAAAAAACATCATGTAAACGTGGCCAATGATGAGTCTGACAGCAGCAGTTACGGACAGAGGGGCACAATATTCCAGTGTAAAGTGAATGGGAGCCAGAGTCAGTAAAAGCCCAAGCAAACTTCGTATTTGGAACGTGGCAGTTAGAAGTTTAGCTATGTTTGTTTATTTATACAGTCTATAAGAAGAACCCAGATCCAGTTGGCAATCAGAACTATGCCAGACAAGACAAGGTCAAAGGTTATTGTGTGGTTGTGTTGTGTGAATGGACGACCAACTAGTACTAATAATACACTGGATTTTCAAGTAAAAGATAGACTGCCTTTAGTTTGGGTTTATTAAGTTTATTTTACAGGAACCATGTACAGGAGCATTAATAAAATGAATTAATCAATTAATTTAAAAAAAGAAGAAGAAGAGATGCGTTGTACCACCTAGTGCCTCCACTCAATTTCATTTCTTTCCTGCGACTAGGTCAGGAATTAAAATACACTAGACGATTTACAAAAACCCTGGAAGTGCAAGTTTGGGCACCAGCCAATCAGCGAAGAGTCAGACATTCTGTGTTGTCAACGATTCCCGAGATCGAGGATTAAAAGCTGGAACAAAGAGAATGTTTGGTGAATTTTATCAAGAGGAAAGACGTTATTACACGTGACGACCAAATAGCAGTGATTGGTTAAATAAAAATAAAGTACCCGCCGACCGTCGAGCAAACGAATCCTAACACTGCGAGGTCAGACAGTTTCTACAAAGTGAAACTGACTGATGAATCAGACTACCAGACTGTAGCTCTCTCGGCAAATTTCCATCTGCAGTCCCTGAGGTCTACAAAACTAGAATACAAAAATAAAGTAAAACAATCCACCCTCTGTGTCCTTAATTGCATATGATTTTGTATCATTTCAAGAACTGAAGAACTGAAGAAGCAGCTTGGATGAGCTGCGAAACGTCTTCAACCAAACTAACTTTTATCCAGTCAACAAACCTGGACAACTGAGGGATTCTTCACACATCATTTCAAGACATTATTCGCGCATTATTCATTCACTCCGCACCATCAACCCTTTCTTACCACCACCAACAAACTCACCCACTTTTTTCCAATCATAGGTAAGGAGGGTAAAGTGTCTTGCCCAAGGACACAAACAATCACCGCTGCCCCACTTTGGCACCTGGTCTCCCATCCAAGTGCTGACCAGGCCCGGCCCCGCTCAGCTTCAGAGACCAGACGAGATCAGGTTTTGACGAACAGGTATCGCCATGACAACCACATCAACTCTGCAGAAAAGTGATAAAATAACAGAACGAAATAATTTAAAGGTTCCATATTACACAGAATAGACTCTTGAGAACTTTAAATCATGTTATAATGTTGTTTCCTCCTCAAAAACAGACCTGGAGTTGTGTTTTGTTTCATTCACACATGTTTGAGTAATCGTTTATTATTAGTCTGTCTACATCTCCAAAGCTCAAAATGCTCTGTTCCACCTTGTGATGTCATGAAGTGGTAGTTTTCAAGTTAACAGCTACGTTTTAGCTGAGGAGGATCTCAGCTGTAGAGATTCAGTTGAGATCCTCCTCCTTTTCCTCCTCCTCTTCCTCTTCTTTCTTCCTCCTCTTCCTTCTTCTCTCCCTCCTCTTCATCCTCTTTCTTCCTCCTCCCCTTCTTCCTTTTCCTTCTTCACTTTCTTCTCCTCTTCCTCCTCCTTTTCCCCCACCTCTTCCTTCTTCACTCCCTCCTCCTCCTTTTTCTCCTCCTTCTCCTGTTCCTCTTACTTCCTCTTTTCTTCCTCTTCCTTGCTTTCTTCTTTTAATTCTGTTCATCCTCTTCTTCCTTCTTCTTCTCTTCCTCCTCTTCCTTCTTCTCCTGCTCCTTTTCCTCCTCTTCATTCTTCTCCTCCTTTTCCTCCTCTCCCTCGTCTTCCTTCTTCTTTTTCTCCTCCTCCTCCTCGTCTTGTGTCTGTTCTGTTTGTTCGTTTGTTTTTGTGAGTCTTGCTCAGATGAAGAGCGGTGGGAGCAGCGTGGAGTCTTGTCCCAGATTCCAGAGCAGACAGAGACAAAAAGAGAGAGAGTGACACAGACACAGAGAGAGAGAGACAGAGACACAAAGACAGAGACACAGAAAGAGACACAGACAGAGACAGACAGACACAGACAGAGAGATAGACAGAGACACAGAAAGAGACAGACAGGGACAGAGACACAGACAGAGACTCAGACAGGGACAGAGACACAGAGAAAAGAGACACAGACAGACAGACAGAGACAGAGACACAGACAGAGAACAGACAGGGACAGCAGACACAGACAGAGACACAGAGAGAGAGAGACAGAGACACAAAGACAGAGACACAGAAAGAGACACAGACAGAGACACAGAGAGCCGGAGACAGAGACAGAGACACAGACAGGGACAGAGACACAGACAGACACAGACAGAGAGATAGACAGAGAGAGAGACAGAAACACAGACAGAGACACAGAGAGACACAGACAGAGAGAGACACAAACAGAGAGACAGAAAAAAACACATACAAAGACACAGACAGAGACACAGACAGAGAGACAGACAGGGACAGCAGACACAGACAGAGACACAGACAGAGAGAGAGACAGAGACACAAAGACAGAGACACAGAAAGAGACACAGACAGAGAGACAGACAGAGACACAGACAGAGACAGCAGACAGGACAGAGACACAGACAGACAGAGACACAGACAGACACAGACAGAGAGATAGACAGAGAGAGAGACAGAAACACAGAGAGACGGAGACACAGACAGAGACACAGACAGAGACAGACAGAGAGACAGACAGATAGAGACACAAACAGAGAGACAGAAAAAAACACATACAAAGACACAGACAGAGACACAGACAGAGACACAGACAGACACAGACAGACAGAAACACAGACAGAGAGACAGAGAAACGCCGACAGAGAGACAGAGACAGAGAGACAGACACAGAGAGACAGATACAGAGACACACAGACACAGACAGAGACACAGACAGAGAGACAGAGAAAGAGAGACAGGGAAACAGAGACAGAAAGACAGAGAGAGACAGACAGAGAAACAGAGAGACAGAGAGAGAGAGACACAGAGACAGCAGACAAAGACACAGACAGAGACACAGACAGATAGAGACACAAACAGAGAGACAGAAAAAAACACATACAAAGACACAGACAGAGACACAGACACGGACACAGACAGAGACAGAGAAACGCTGACAGAGAGACAGAGACAGAGAGACAGACACAGAGACACAGACAGAGAGACAGAGAAAGAGAGACAGGGAAACAGAGACAGAAAGACAGAGAGACAGAGAAAGAGAGAGACACAAACAGAGGACAGCAGACAAAGACACAGAGAGACAGAAAAACAGACAGAGAGAGAGACAGGGACACAGAGAGACACAAACAGAGACACAGACAGACAGAGAGACAGAGAGAGACACTGCTGACTTTGTGGCCGCGTTCACACTCGTATCAATAACTCATCTGTGGTTGAATTTTGCATTGGCTTCTTAAATATTTGAATGTTGTTTGAAAAAAGGAAGCAGCAAAAAGGTGTGTATCGATTTCCACCAAGGTTTACCCCCAGCATGTTGTTTTCATCCTTTATTCATGTACTGCGAGGGAGGGCAGGCCAGTAAAGCACACAAAACTTCACATGACTTGAATTAAGAATGTTTGATCATGACTTGACTACATTTGACTTGACACGTAAAAGTATCTGCCAACGGAACGAGACTTTTTGTGCTTAAAATATGAAAATACTCCCCGAAAAACAACAGCTCTTTGCACTTGAAATAAGAAACAGAAACAGACTTATTCCATTGTTGATCATTTGACTTGTCAAATTGAATCTACTCAAATAAAGTCAAATGTTCGGAATTTAAAGGTGCACTGTGTAACTTTTTGTTTGTGCGTCCGTCACCTGCTTGTTTCCATGGAGATGTTACTGCTCTGCCTGGAATGTTCCACAGTGTGATGTTAAGCTCTACCTTATGTTTATTCAATTTCAGATGGTTTTATAGCTCAAAAATATCTAGAAAAACAAACATTCTGACTGTGAGCGGGGTCGCCTCTCCACAGATCTGACCTGTAACTTGGTTTGGTTTGGTCTCCATGAAGACAGGAAGGTTTAATGCCATACTGTGGAACATTCCAGACATTCCATAACATCTCCATGGAGAAAAGCATTTGACAGAGCCTCCACCACAAAAGTTACACAATGCAACTTTAAGTTATTTTAATGTACCTAGTTACTGTTTTTTGCAGTGCAGTCCTTCTGTTTTTTCAAGACAGTTGATTCATACAAATCCTGCATATTTAGGCTGAGTTCTAATCTCAAACAGAAAACACTCTGTTCCACCTTGTGATGTCATGTGTACAGGAAGTGCTCCATCGTGTCACCTTACACCTTCACCAACCGTGGACGTTAACTTGAACAGTAATGTTAATGTGACAATCATGATCATGTGAACCCAACTCTAACTATTTGCTTTATCAGATTTTGATTTAAATGTTGGTTTAAATTTTTAATGCTGAAGTTCAGTTGCTGAATTTTGCAGTTAACATTTGTATCTGTTATTCTCTTCTTAAAATTTCAAAATGAACAGTTCAACTTTTTAACATTTAACAGATATATTTTGAAGCACCAAATTGAGCAGTCTAAATCCAGAATGTAATATATGCCACGGCATTAGCAAATCACCAGTGTTTTAAAGAACACATCATGCAATCATGTGATTCAATTCTCACTTAAACATTGGTGACTTTTTGTCACCTGCGTATTTCACATTTTCTAACTTAAAATTGTCTGCATATGGAGAAGACACAAATGTCATCTCACATCTGTTTCTAGGCATTTGGGCGTTGGTGCTCCCTCTGCTGTCAGCAACGGGAATCAACATTAAAGTAAACAAATGAAGTCTTTATACCTGTGAATGTTGTGCTAATACAGCCAGTGATGGTTTATTGGCTTAAAAACTGCACAGGAGAAGTTCAGAGTTTTATCTATGACACAACTAAACTGACAATATGCCAAAGGCAAAAATATGCTTTAAAGGTCCTATAGTATGCAAAAAAAAAAGTCCTTTTGTAAGCTTTAAACCATGTTATAATGGTGTTACCTCCTCACAAACACCTGGAGTTGTGTTTTGTTTCATTCACATGTGTGAGTAATAATTATTACTCACACATGTGTCTACATCTCTCAAATTCAAAATGCTCTGTTTCACCTTGTGATGTCATGTTTTCAAGTGAACACCTCCTTTCACCTTTTGTTCAGTTCAGCACTTTCTGTATTACCACATGACATCACAATGTGGAACAGAGTGTTTTCAGTTTGAGAGAAGAACTCAGTCTAAATGTACAGGGTTTGTGTGTTAAACTTGTGTAAATGAAACAAAACACAACTCCAGGTCTGTTTGTGATGAGGAAACATTATAATATAGATCAGAAAATAGTATAAAATGTTCCCTTTAAACTCTGAAATGGTCTCATTTAAATATCTTTAGTTATTTAAATGAGAATTTGTGTAACTGATGAGGAAACAACAGAATGCCACGTCAAAGTTGCATTTGCATAATAGTCGTTCCCTTTAATCAGTGAAAAGGCCGTGTCTGGGCCCGGTGTGTTCCTGTGTTTGAGGCACATTACAGATATTGGACAGAGTGGGGCAGATATGGGTCAGTGTTATTATGAGAATGGGGTCAGATATGAGTGTTTTTGACTGCCGCTGTGCCAAGCCACGCAAACACCGCGACCCACATGTGCCAAATCTGTGCCCGTGCCTCCTGCCAGCGCCGCCCAGCACATACAGGCTGAGGGCGGGGTCATGGACTGTCAATCACATCACATCTGCCAATCACAGTACAGTGCCTACAGGGAGGGGGCGGTGTCATGTACTGTCAATCTTATTGTATCTGCCAATCACATCACATACAGGGAGAGGGCGGGGTCATGGACTGTCAATCTTTCCACATCTGTCAATCACATCACAGCACCTATAAGGAGAGGGCGGGGTCATGAGCTGTCAATCACATCACAGCAGCAGGGCGGGGTCATGAGCTGTCAATCACATCACAGCAGCTACAGGGAGTGTTGTGGGGTCATGAACTGTCAGTCGCATTTCTGACTGTGAGCGGGGTCGCCTCTCCACAGATCCGACTTGTAACTTGATTTTGTTTGGTCTCCAGGAAGATAGAAAGATTTAACAAAATACTGTGAAACGTTCCAGACAAAGCAATACCATTTCCACAGAGAAAAGCATTTGACGAAGCCTCCACCAGAAAAGTCACACAGTGCACCTTTAAATCATTTTAATTTACCAAGTTATTGCTTTTTGCAGTGCAGTCATTACATTGATGTATATGAACTGTCAATCACAGCGGTAGCAGCTACAGGAAGAGGGTGGAGTCATCAACTGTCAATCACATCATAACAGCCAATCACAGCACCTACAGGTAGAAGATGGGATCATCACCTGTCAATCATATCACATCTGTCAATCACATCATAGCATTTACAGGGAGAGGGTGGGGTCATGACCTGCCAATCACATCACAGGAAGTGGGCAGGGTCATTACCTGACACTCATCCTGCGTTTGATTAGCCTTCCAAATGGGTTTTCCGAGGAAGTTGCCAGGCGACACGCGTGACACACCCCTTTTCCTGGGAAGGCGCAACTCAGACCTCGGTGGCAGAGAAACTAGACCGAGTCATAATCCAAGACGGCTGCGCCCACTGTGTAAATATGAACTGTTTTTATTGTGTTTGGACACTTTGGTGGTTTTAAATAACAATTTCAGTCACTCGTATTACTGCAGTACTTTACCACATCTGTATCACTGCCTGTGGGTTTGGTAGTATTACTGCAGTACTTTACTGTGTCCGACTACCAAACCCACAGGCAGTGATACGGTGTTGTTGCGAGGCCAATATTGAACAAATACTTGATTTAACATCCCTAAAGTTGCTATGGGGACACGCCAAACAGAATAATACTCTTCAAGCCCGGATGTGACGTCAAATCTGAGGTCCAAGTGAGAATCAGAAGATAATCGAATGCAGGGTCACATCTGCCAATCACAGCACGTACGGGGAGAGGGTGGGGTCATGACCTGTAAATCATATTACATCTACCAATCACAGCACAGTATCCTCACAGAGAGGGAGGGATCATGACCTCTTATTCTTAGAGCACTTTTAAAAGTCTTATACCTGATTTTATGGTCTTAAAAATGTGAAAAACATTAGTAGTTAATTTTTAAAGGTTTGCAGAGGTATTTTTCACTTACCTTAGGCATTCAGAGCATCCTATTCTTTCATTTTGACCTGTAGAGCTGCTCATAAAATGTATCTGTATTGGGCAAGAAATATGTAGCTCAAGTACATTGAGGAACATGTTTACAAAATATAAACTGATAGAGTCTCCTTAACAGCTCTGTACACACTGGGTCCTTGGACTGGTGGCTCTAATGTTACACACGTCACAGGGAAGGCCCACAGCTCCATCTCCTCCATCTCCTCCCGCTGCCATGGCAACGGGCGAAGAGACGCCTCATTGATGTGATGTGTTGTGACAGCGGTGTGCACGTGAGGAGCGTGCATGTAAGGAGAGTGCATGTGAAAGTGTGCATGTGAGAGTGTGCACATGAGAAATGTGCATGAGGTGTGTGCACGTGATGAGTGTGCACGTGAGGCGAGTGGGTGGAGTCTCACTGTAGTCTGCTGTTGCTGCTGGTTCTGTGTCTGTGTCAATAAACCAGTGACACCCAACATTTTCCTCCCAGTGACCCCTGTGGTGACCCCTGTGGTGACCCCTGTGGTGACACTACTACCGTATTTTTCAGACTATAAGTCGCTCCAGAAGTCGTATCACTCAATAATGTATTATGAAGAAGAAAAGACATATAAGTCGCACTTTTGGGGGGAAATGTATTATATAAAATCAGGGACTAGGAACTGACATTTCCTGTTGAAAGTCAAGTTCTAGTGATAACAATAGAAGAGAGAACAACAGACTGTTAACATCACATATGAACAGAACAAGTTTACCAAACTCTCCATCTCACTCCAAATCACTAAATCCATTCAATTCTTCATCCTCAGTGTCACTTCTGAGCAACTCCGTGCAACTTTTGTTGTCACTGAAGTCCATGCTTTGTCATCCAGTGACATGATGCACCCTCCTGGTTATCGTGAAGCTGTGGTCTCCATTCCCGCTTTCCATCAGTCCCTCGCAAGTTTCTCGCTCGATTACTGTTTTCTGCTGCATATTTCACTACTTGCAGCAGGACAGTGGCTCTTTCTGCAGGAGACATGCGCAGAAAACTGACACACAAGCCTAAAGCACCCTCTTGTGACAGTCAGTCGGAAAATTTTATATAATATATAATATATAAGTCATATTGGAGTATAAGTCGCAGGAAACACCCAAACCATGAAAAAAGTGCAACTTATAGTCCAAAAAATACAGTAATATCTTAAGAACCATAATTGCACAAATGAAACGAAGCACAAATGACTGACACTTTTTGACACAAATGACACACATTTTGGACAATTTTAGAGCATTTTGAAGTTTTCTGGGGCTGACTGACACTAATTTGACCTATAAAAGAATTGTTAATATCTCCAAAATTAAAGCACAAACTAAAGTTTTTGGCACGGCACAAACGACTGACATAGTTTTTGTGTAGGTTTGCGTTTGATGGGGGGCCAACTTCACGCAGGGTATTGTTGGAACTAGTGCATTCTTTATTTCATTTATTTCTTTTCTTTTTCATGTTACAGAAGCGTCCTGACTTCAGTGGAGAAATGAAGATGCCATCCCCCCATTAACAGTCACAGTTTGCAGGTCTTTTCTAAGAATCCCTGGGGACCCCCTGACTCTCCCCCTGGTGGAATAACTGCATTAAACCCCTGTGAATGTAAACTCTCCTCCAACACTAGAGCATCTTACACCGTCGACGCACCTGCCCTGATGCGTTTGATGTTTTCTGCATTTATTCTGTTTTGTCAGCCGTCGTATAAAAGAACTGTCAGACTCCTGGGCGTGTAAAACAGTAGAAGAAAGTTATAACTTACATGTCAGTCAGAAAAAAAATCATAAAACAATATTCAGTGGAGGATCAGTTTTTGTCTATTGAAATTCAAATTATCCTGAAATTCACAAACTTTGAATATATGTTTTATTCAGCGTGGACTTTTCTTTACTTTTTTTTAACTTAAAGGTGCATTGTGTAACTTTTCTGGTGGGTTTTTGCCATGGAGATGTTATGGAATGTCTGGAATGTTTCACAGTATGATATTAAACCTTTCTATCTTCATGGAGACCAAACCAGACCAAGTTACAGGTCAGATCTGTGGAGAGGCGACCCCGCTCACAGTTAGAATGCCTGTTTTGTTTTGTTTTTTGTTTTGTTTTGTTTTTTTTAGGAATTTTGAGCAATAATTGAATAAATGTAAGGTGGAACATTCCAGGCAGAGCATTGACATATCCATAGAAACAAGAAAATGAGAGACACCAACTTAAAAAAGTTACATAGTGGACTTTAAAGGGCCTCGGCTTTGAAAATGTAATTGTCAAAACCAACGAAATTCTCAGTCTACTGTCAATCAGACCCAGAGTCCTGCATCGGGTTGGGTACCTGCAAATGGGTTTTAACGTTCTGGAATTTTACAGGAGGGTAGTGATTATACATGTCCAAGTCAGGTGAATCAAACGAACTACAAAATGGGAGAAAAAATACTTATGAGTCCAGAGTATCCATTGCCCTGGAAACAAGCGCCATTTCCCGGCCTTTTCCCGGAACAATGGCAGACCAGGCTGAGAGAGTAAAACCTGTGGAGGTGATCGGCTTGGTGGCTGCGCTCCTGGTTTAGTTCTGGTTAAGTCCTGGTAAAGTCCGGGTTCAGTCCCGGTGTAGTCCTGGTGTAGTCCTGGTTTAAACCTGGTTCAATCCTGGTTTAGACTTGGTTAAGTCCTGGTTTAGACCTGGTTTAGACCTGGATTAGACCTGGATTAGACCTGGTTTAAACCTGGTTTAGTCCTGGTGTAGTCCTGGCGATCAGCTCTGCAGTTGCGGCGTGTATATATTTATATTCTGCTAGAGAGTAAAACCTGTGGAGGTGATCCGCTTGGCGGCTGCGCTCATGGTTTAGTCCTGGTTTAGAACTGGTTAAGTCCTGGTTCAGTCCTGGTTTTCCTGGTTAAGTCCTGGTTAAGTCCTGGTTAAGTCTGGGTTCAGTCCCATTGTAGTCCTGGTGTAGTCCTGGTTTTAGTCCTGGCGATTGGCTCTGCAGTTTATGACATGTATATATTTATGCTTATGACACTGGTTAAATCCTGGTTTACTACTGGTTGAGACCCAGTTTAGTCCTGGTGTAGTCTTGGTTCAATCCTGGTTTAGTCCTGGATTAGACCTGGTTTAGTCCTGGTGTAGTCCTGGCGATCAGCTCTGCAGTTGCGGCGTGTATATATTTATATTCTGCTAGAGAGTAAAACCTGTGGAGGTGATCCGCTTGGCGGCTGCGCTCATGGTTTAGTCCTGGTTTAGAACTGGTTAAGTCCTGGTTTAGTCCTGGTTCAGTCCTGGTTAAGTCCGGGTTCAGTCCCATTGTAGTCATGGTTTAGTCTTGGTTTAGAACTGGTTAAGTCCTGGTTTAGTTCTGGTGTAGTCCTGGTGATCAGATCTGCGGTTGCGGCATGTATATATTTATAATCCGCTAATGACATGCCGTAGGTTCAGTCCTGGCTTAGTCCTGTTTTAGTCCTGGATTATTGGGCTGTCAGACTAATGGCCTGACCCCGATTTATCACGGGCACGGACGGGTAACGGGTGAGGATTTAACTTCGACATAATCACGGGTTAACGGGCAGGTGCGGTGCTGTATGCGCAGGTGCGGGTGAAGGTCTCTCCAAAAACATACCCGCACAGGACTCTGATCAGACCATCGCTCCAGACATCAACTTTACTTTTTATATTTACCGATTATAAACAGCTTTGCTCTTTGACAGCTTCTTTCCACGTGTAATGAGAGCAGTCGTAGTGGAGGTTAATTCATGTGATTATTAATGAATGTTTTTATCTTGATGTAAGGTCACACTGGTAAACCTGGCAGCAGCTGTTACGGAGCGAGGAACACCCACTGTGCAGGAGAAAAAGAACTGGAGTTGGTGCTCACGTCGCGTCTGAAACACGACAGCAAACGGAAAAACTAAGTCCACATATTGTCCCAGTTCTGCCTGTTGTTTACTTTTTTATCCCCAGTCCAGCTCCGTTTCTCAGCCCGTTCTAGTCCTTCTTTTGCTACCTCTGTTTTCCTACAGCTGCCACTCATTCCCTAACCATTCCAGGGAAGTCTGTGGAAGCCTCAACCCTCTTTCCTCGCTTTCCTCAATTCCTCTCCTCGATCTTCCATTTTTCAGCTGTCGATCAAATGTGTCGTATTAAATTGTGTCCCAAGAGAAAACCATGGAATGAAGGAGCAAACACGAGGGAGGCTTCAGGAGCAGACATCATAGAAAATAATCAAACTTTACTGGTTTCAGTGAGGAGTTTAGATCCTCTCTGCAGAATCGAGGAGAAGGAAGCGAGGAAAGAGAAATGAGACACGGTCTATTTAATAATATTAATAATAAATCTTTTATTTTTAAAGCACTTTTAAAAACAAGGTTGACAAAGTGCCATACTGGCAGCAAAGAACAATAAAAATAGCATCCAGAAAGCGCAAAAACAAACAATGTAAATATAATAAGTAAATATAATAAATAAACTTGTACAATAAAAATCAATTAGGAATAAAATCAAGTGAAAACCAGCTGAAGGAAGGCCAGTTGATTAAATCACTTCTTCAAACTCATTTTTAACGATAATTCTGCAAGCTTTATCTCCTCAGACAGGTTATTCCAGTGACAGTAGCTCAATTGATGAAAGCATTTCTCCACAGATCCAAAGGTTGGTGGTTCAAATCCCACTCTTGACATGGAAAAAAATAGATAAATACATTAATTAATTATAAAAATAAAAAAAAAATCATTGGTTGAGTGGTCAGATCCTCAGGTTGTCAAGTGTGATTCCAGCTCCCACAGATGAATGCTGTCATTGTGTCCTTGGGCAAGACACTTAACCCACCTCCCTCCTAGTGTGTGTCTGCGTACACTGTTGTGTGAATGTGTGAGTGAATGGGTGAGTGGTTCCTTGTTGTAAAGTGCTTTGAGTGCCCTGAAGGTGGGAAAGCGTTGGATGAAAATGTGAACATTTACCGTTCCAAAGCTGAGGTACCTGGACTGAAAAGGCTCGATTGTCCAGAGCCTGGACTTTGGAACAGCCACAGGGACCTGCCTGAGGATCTGTGGCTGTGGGAAGGCTTGTACAGGGTTAAAAGTTCTGAAATGTTATTTGGTGCAAGACCTAAAGGAGCTTTAAAAGTGATCAGGAAAATTTTTTAAATCAATTCTTAAACACAGGAGCCAGTGAAGGGGTAGCCATCTAGTGCCTCTGCTCAATTTAACTTCTCTCCAGCGACTAGGTCAGGAATCAGAATACAATAGACCACAGGTGTCAAACATAAGGCCCGGGGGCCAGATCCGGCCCTCCAAGACCTTTAATGTGGCCCTTGGGTGATTTTCTACTAAAATATTTTAAATGTTGAATTTGAATTTTTCTTAAAGTTTCAGGTTGTTCATAATATTATAATATTATAATAAGAAAGAGTTCATCAATTTAAAAAGATTTCTGTAATAGATTTGCGTTTCTCTGCACAAATATTTGAACTTATTGTTATTTTTGGGGTTTATATGACATGAGTTTTCTGATCCGGCCCCTTTGGGATCAAAGTCGGTTGGATACGGCCCCCGGACCAAAATGAGTTTGACACCCCTGCACTAGACGGTTTGCAAGAACCCCAGAAAGTTATAGACGGCACATCGGCCAATCAGCTGTGAGCTGTGAAGCCATGATGTCAAACTCGTCGCGTCTGTCTGGGTCCCTTTTGTGGAACAGCACAACAGTAAACAAAGCGTCAAGATGGATGTAGACGAAGACAGACATTCTGTGTTGGCAAGGATTTCCGAGATTGAGGATTTAAAGCTGGAACAAAGAGAATGTTTGGTGAATTTTATCAAGGGGAAAGACGTTATTGCCTTTCTTCCTATGGGACTTGGTGCATTACATACGTCACAATCAAATAGCAGCGACTGATTAAATAAAAAAAAACGTACCTGTTACCATCAAATCCTACTGCTGTGAGGTCAGACGGTTTCCACGAAGTGAAACCAGCTGATGAATCAGACTAGTGAAGGGAAGCAAACAGGGGTCATGTGTTGATGTCTGTTAAAACCCGATAGGAGCCGAGCTGTGTGTGAACTCCTCCTGCTCATTCAGTCAAGAGACTCTCCAGCTCTGCATCTGAACACATCCTGCTGTTGTCGTTGTGCCTTCTGTTTCTGAATTATTCCCTGTTCAGGCCTGTTTTTCTGCTCCGTTTCCTATTAAAGAATTCCCAGTTTGGAGGAGATTTTAGTTCATTTAATAAAGACATATGTTCTTCAGTTGTTTAGGACACTTTCTGTTGAACTGAAAGACTTGTGTTTGGCTGAGTCCATGACATCTATACAGTCTATGGTCCAACACCTGACAGTTTTAACCACAAACTTTGAAAAATGGGTCAAATACAGAGGACCTGAAGCTCTTCGAATGGCTTATTACCTTTTCAGTACAGGATTGGGATTGGATTTTGTTTGTGATGACTTTGTGTTTTGATCCAGACTCTTCTCATAACACACAAATGAGATGCCAAAGTCCGCTTTATTTTGTCCGTCTTAGCGTTCACTGATCTGCTTATCCCCAATTAGACAAGGATTTGCTCAATTTAAAACCCTGACTCCAAATTATCACAAAATCATCACAAATAAGCCTCACAGAACCAGCTCTGCAGAAAAGTAGTGCAAGTTAGTTTAGATTAAGCTCAAATGAAACTTTTGTTGGAGAGTCCGCTTCCACAGTATGACATTTAACTATATACTACATCAGGGGAGCTCACACTTTTTCAGCATGCGAGCTACTTACCAAATGACCAAGTCATAATGATCTACCTAATACAAAGCCAAGCAAACTGCACTGAAACACTCTGTGCCCCTTTTTTGGACCCTCACCCACAGTTTGAGAACCTCTTCTTTAAGAGAACTTCCTCTGGCACTTTAAAAAACAGGTTGGAAAAAGTGAAGGAAATCTTCCTTAAACCTTTTTTTTGTGTAAAGTTCCAAACTGGAGTTGCATTCTTTTCTGGTTTTGCAGTGATATTTACCAGCCTCAAATGCACGACAAACACAGATGCATTTGTGCACTTTTGTTAGACAAAGCCAAATGTGGCAGTAGGTCTGTTCTGTAGATCCGCTCTATGCTGTAGACCTGCTTTGTGCCAACACTGGAACACAAATTTAGACTGGTTTTTTCTTCATGTTTGGTCTTGCTCTTCTAATCAGCCGCACTGTGGGAGGGGCTTGTGTTCGCTGTACGCAGGAAGGAGCGAGAGCGTGAAAAGGCGAGGGGCGGCGTGCTGACGTGAGGCAGATGGACAGGTAGGATGTTTAGGAAGTTGAACCTGCCCTGTGATGCACGCTGGTACACGAGGGCACACGCTGTTGCAGACGAGCCGTGCATAGGGAGCGTGTGTGTTTGTGATGCGCCGTAGAGTCTCCGCGGGTTTCAAATGAGCGCACAGGCTGCACTGAGACGCCCCACACGCTCCTGCACCCGCTACAAGTTTATTACCAACAGCAGCGGCCGTAATGAAATATGATCACACTTGTTGAGTGTCAGACCTTGAGTGAGCAACAAGATAGATAGATCGCGATCGACGTATTGAGCACCCCTGTACTACAGTTTCACACGCCCTGCAAAAGAGATTTTAGTTAAAACTAGTCCTCCCGATCATTGACAATGGAGACTTAGAGATGCATCAAAGACACTCCTCCAGAAGTTTGACGTGATTTACCACACAGTTGTCTGCTTTAATTTGAGTTTGATTTGTTGTTTTTTTTTATTTTGAGTTTGTGCCAAGAGAGAAACAATAATCATATATACATACTACATATTATAAACAACAGAAAAGCACATTTCTCAAAAAGAAGTGGGAAGAAGAACATATATTAACCCACCTCTAGGTCACAGGTGCACCGTTTACCACCTCTACTTTACCCCCTGGTGAAGTAGCCCTCTGTTCACACCCGCAGACAATCTCACTGGTTATTGTTCATTTACAAATGTTTAATTGGTGAAACTACCTAACTAACCTACCTCAGCTCAGTACTGCACATCCACAGCTCCAGACGCACACTGCGCTCCAACAGTTACATGCCTCTGGTCGTTCCAAAAGCCGCAGAGCTTTGGGTCGCTTCTCATTTCAGTCTCTGCAGCAAGAGACTGGAACTTAGCGTGATTAATCTGGCATTTGTTCACTCGACGATAGATGGTACTCTTTTTTTATTTAACGTATTTTCCGGGCTATTAGGTGCTCTGGATTATAAGGCGCATTGTCTTTAAATGGTCTATTTTTGAACTTTTTTCACAAATAAACCGCACTGGACTTTAAAGGAAACACAACAGTGTGATGGGTGAGTGGTTTTGTTTGTTTGTTTCGTTCACAGTGACTCTGGGCTTTGTTCAGTTGTGGCGTGTAGGGAGGGTGCTGTCTGGGACCAACGGATTGTCGGCGTGTTCACATTGACTCAGTTGTTCAGTTGTGTCTAGAAGTGGCACATTGCACTCGCTTTTTCGGTTCGTTCCTCCGTTCTGTTCCTCGTCGGTGTGGAGTGTTGAGTGTGGTCTGTGGGTGTTTTGGCTGTGCAGTCGCTGTCTGCTCCGTGTGTGTTTGTGTGTTCTGTGGGTGGTGCGGTTTGTAGTTTACTGAAGTCGTGCTGGGACACCCGTGTATAGGGCGCTCTGGATTGTGGGGAGTGCGGTAGTTTTTTGATGGGGTTAGAGGCTTAAAAGCGCGTCTAATAGCCTGGAAAATACTGTACCCAATCGCTGCTATTTGGTCATGTTGTATGTAATGCAAATCCCGTAGGAAGATGGGCAATAACGTCTTTCCCCTTGATAAAATTCACCAAACATTCTCTTTGTTCCGACTTTAAATCCTCGATCTCGGGAATCGGTGCCAACACAGAAAGTATGACTCTTTGCTGATTGGATGGTGCCCGGACTCACACTTCCGGGTTTTTGCGAACTCTTTAGGTCAGGAATCAAAATGACACTAGTCGCTGGAGAGAAATGAAATTGAGCGGAGGCACTAGGTGGCGCCAGCCTGACTAACTGGAACCACCTTCAACAGACTTTAAATCTTACCTCTGTTAACTTTTAAAAACTCCATCTGTTGTGTTTTACAGCATCATTACACATGTTTTTAACACCTTTATGTCTTTAATCTGCAAATGCTTCACTGTCTCGTGTCTATTCACTGTGTCATGTTCTGACTGATGTGTGAGTGTGTTCTGTTTGTGCTTTTGTTTTATTCTGCCTCTTGGCCAGGTCGTCATTGCAAATGAGAAGGTGTTTTCAACTGACTTACCTGGTAAAATATTGAATAAATAAAAAATACAAAACTACCAGTCTACTATGTTTTACTTTATGACTTCATGACTATTTACAGTGTAGATTCTCACTGAAAGCATCAAAACTCTGAATGTGAACTAGAGCTGGGACCAAGTCATTGTTTTGCGAGTCTTAAGTAAGTCTCAAGTCTTTGACCTCAAGTCCGAGTCATGTCCCATATCAAAGACAGGCAAGTCCAAGTCAAGTCCAAGTCATCTGCTTTGAGCCTCAAGTCATGTGTAATTTGTGTTTGAGACACTAGAACTCATTAGTGACTTAACTTTGTGTTACCAGTTCGGCTCGGCCTTTGGGCATTTGTATTTTCTTTGATTGAGCCTTATCCATTTAGAATATTGTTTAGTTTTACTGAGAATTCTGATTTATTAATTTTATATAAAACCTTCATCTTTTTGTGTTAGTGTACTTCCAACTTTTTTCACAAATAAACCGCACTGGACTTTAAAGGAAACACAACAGTGTGATGGGTGAGTGGTTTTGTTTGTTCACGGTGACTCTGGGCTTTGTTCAGTTGTGGCGTGTAGGGAGGGTGCTGTCTGGGACCAACGGATTGTCGGCGTGTTCGCAGTGATTCAGTTGTTCAGTTCTATCTAGAAGTGGCACATTGCACTCGCTTTTTTGGTTTGTTCCTTCGTTCCGTCCCTCGTCGGCGTGGAGTGATGTGGTGTGTTTGTTTTTCGCGTGTGCTGTCTGCTCCTGTGTGTGTTTGTGTGTTCTGTGGGTGGTGTGGCTTTGTAGTTTACTGAAGTCGTGCTGGGACACCTGAGTGGATTCGTGTATAGGGCGCTCTGGATTGTGGGGTGCGCGGTCGCTTTTTGATGGGGTTAGAGGCTTAGGAGCGCATCTAATAGCCCGGAAAATCTGGTACTTTACATCACATCTTGTTTGCGTGAATTTCCTTTGTCCCTAGCACTGGTTTGTAACACTTGTGATGTCATGAAGTGGTAGTTTCAAGTAATCAGCTACATTTTACTTTTAGATCAGCAGCGATTCAGATGAGAACCTTCTCCTCCGTTTGTCCTATTCCTCTTCCTTCTTCTCTTCCTCTTCCTTTTCCTGCTTTTCTTCCTAAGCCAAAGATGTTCATTTTGTCTTCTTATATACTTTAACTTTTTGGGTTCTTTTTAAAGACAATGCAGTAAAGTGTGTTTACCTTGTTGACATGTTTCAGCTGCTGCTGCATCTTCAGAACTGTCACCGGTGTTGGTGGTGATGTGTCGTCTATCAGCTGTTGTTACTTCCTGTAGGTGTGGTCAGACCTGATGGACCTGCAGGTCGCTCAGACTGACCACACCTCCTGTCGCCCGATGTTCTCTGGAGGAGGGTGTCCCAAATCATACATAGGGGAAACAGGCCGGGCATTTCACATTTGAAAAAAGGAACACCAAAAGGAATGTGAAAAGGAAACATCAGGGAGACTCACCAAAACACAAAAAGATAAAGCAGAACAGGAAAACCTAAAATCCACCATATCAGACACTGTAAAAGAAACAACCACATTCTGGATTGGGACGGGGCTCGGGTCATTGGATCAGAAAACAAGTTCAAACGCTGGATCAAGGAGGACGGTGAAATCAGGAAACGAGGCACGGACAGCATGAACCGTGATGACGGAGCGTTCCTCCTTTCACACACCTGGGACACCCTCCTCCAGAGACACCGGGCGACAGGAGGTGTGGTCAGTCTGAGCCACCTGCAGGTCCATCAGACTGACCACGAACACAGGAAGTAACAGCTGACCACGCCTACAGGAAGTAACAACAGCTGATATACGACACGTCACCACCAACACCGGTGACAGTTCTGAAGATGGCTTGCAGCTAGCAGCCCAAACATGTCAACAAGGTAAATACCACTTTACTGCATTGTCTTTAAAAAACCCAAAAGTTAAAGTTCTTCTTTCTCCTCTTCAGGAAGTGCTCCACATGACATCACAAGGTGGAACAGAGTGTTTTCAGTTTGAGAGAGGAACTCATTTCAACTATGCAGAATTGGTGTGTTAAACAAAACAACACACCTCCAGGTCTGTTTTGGATCAGGACATAACATTATAAAATACAACTTGAAAACTTGAAAACTACCTCTTCATGACATCACAAGGTGAAACAGAGCATGTGAATTTGTCGATCTCTACTAAACAAAAACAAAATGTAGCTGTACATGTGTGAATGAAACAAAACATAACTCCAGGTCTGTTTGTGATGAGGAAACATTAGAACATAGATCAAAATACGGACGCTTTAACGACGTACTCAGGAACATTCTAGACAAAGCTGTAGGCCTAACATCTGTGACCTGAAAAGTTCCATAGTGAGTCTTTAATGTATGTTTATGTCAAAGCTCTCCCCGGGCATCTTCTTTTCACACGCTTTGATCCGTGGGGCTGTGTGGAAACAGATAATTGAGCATCAGATTGGATTGAGAGTGAGACAGGAGCTAATCAAAAAGCGTGACAGGCTTCAGAAGAGGAGATGAAGCCGCCCCCGAGTGCTGTCTGCAAATACACCACCTGCCAAATGTGCACTCAACCTTTTTCAGCTTTTTGTTTTGTAAATGCACACAAAACATGAAACGTCGGACATAAGTAAATGGTGTTTTTAAAAAGGTCCTGTATATGCAAAATTGATGATTGCATAAGTGGTCATTTTCAAGTTAACAGCTACTTTTGTCTTTAGTTCAGTAGACGATAGGGCTGAAATTATCCTGATTATATTCTTATCAAATGATAATAGACACATCAAGAATCTCGGGCTTCCGGTCATCACGCAATGCATACTGGGAAGGATTCTCCGAAAAAGTGAGCATCAAACCTCCATGTTTGTTTTCCCAGTGGGATGTGTCTATTGTCAAAGTCGATCTTTTCAAGTCTTTTGAACCATATCACTTTTGTTCTGGTTCTGATATTGTCATATTTTAGTTTTGGGATTTGGACATTAATTGTGTGGTTGTTGGATCCTAACAGCAGAAAATGGCTCGAGAAATGTGTTTCTAACTCCATAGATGCAAAAGGGAATCAGATGTGTGTGACTGCAAACCTCTGTTCAAACTGTTTCTCTTCCCAACAGAATTGAAAAATAGTGAAAGGTGAAGGCGATGGGCAGGATTGATCCACACGAAGCACGAAAAAGGAAACCTTTGACTGCCTAAATCATCCCGAGTTTTGCAGTGAACATTTGTATTGCACCATCAAATAGGGATCCCGTTTGTTAAGTGAGAGGTGCAGAAGACAAACAGACTGAGCTGCACTTTCTTGTTCTTGTGGTTTTACAGCAACATCACGTCTTGGTCTCTTTGCAGTGGAAGGTGTTTCTTGGTGAACAGCTGGTGCCTTTCGCTTTGGCGTTGACTTTTTAAATTTGTAATTGATGTGGAGCAAGGGACGGGATCCTGCTTGGATGGTGCTCCACATACAAAATGTTCGCTGCAACCTGTGAATCCTCGCAAAACTATAAGTCTGTGCTCCCCGGTCAATCAATTTCACCTTTCGCCAGCACGGAATCTCTGGAAATGTTCTGGACTTTTCCAGAATGCCAGTCCGCCCCTGAGTGAAGGTGTATGCACTGCAGTTTAAAAACACAGTGGAGCAAAAAAAAAAAAAAAACAAGATTTTGACCAATATTTCATTTAAAGCTTATAACATTATTTACCCTGGAAGTTTTGCTGCTAAAAAGGACCTGAAAATTACCTGAAAAATTGCAGTTTTGTGGACAAACATGTCGTCTTCTTTTATAGCGACACGTTTACTTTCACGTCTTAAAAGGTCATTGCTGAACTCCATGAAGAGAAACAGGAAGGCGATAAACTCTCCTTTGTTCAGTTGACTCCATAAAATTATACTAAAACTTGTTTTTATTATAGATCCATGGCTGACATTGAAATCACACGCGCCGCACTGAGCAGCACAGTTGAGACCAAGTCACTGTTTTGCAAGTCTCAAGTCTTTGACTTCAAGTCCGAGTCAAGTCCCAAGTCAAAGACAGGCAAGACCAAGTCGAGTCTCGAGTCACTGGCCGATAAGTCAAGTCCAAGTCATCTGCTTTGAGCTTCAAGTCATTTCAAATCTTTAAACCAAAAATGTACCAAATATAGCTTAGATTTTAAATTTGTGATTTAAAAAATAATAATCCTGGTATATTTATATAAGTATTTATATAAGAGTTTTGGAAATGCAATTTTTTCCTTTTTAGATGTCTTGACAAGTGTGTGGTTTATTACAGTCAGAATAGAAAGAATTCAGATTTAAGAGTTATTTTGTCTTGTAGTTTGCACTGAAATTGAAGGATCGTGTTCTATGTAGTTCCCTCCGTTTTACTGTATTGTACTGAACTGTATATTACTGTAGTACATTTGAGGATACCACATCACAGTACTTCAGTTACATCCAAAGTACAACAAGCAGAAGTGGGAGCGACATGTTCCACTTTGTTCCTGTAAAATTCAGCACTGCATTTATCAACTATAAAGAGAAAAATATTTTCTAAAAACATATTTTTAGGAGAAGCATCAAGTCTTTCAAAGTCAACAAAGTCAAGTCAAACCGAGTCAAGTCAAGTCTTAAGTCCTAAAAATAGTGACTCGAGTCTGACTTGAGTCCAAATCATGACCTGCAAGTCCCACCTCTTGTAAGCAGCAGAACATCCAGGACATATAAACTAGAGAGTAAAATATCCAAATTAAATGATGACTGTGTTTGGATTGGTGTTATTGAAATAAACTTTAAATCAAATATTGGAAACAGAGGTCGAAATCTGTTTTGTTGTTGTTTTACACTAAAATGGAAAAATGAAATAACAAACTGTTTTCCCACTTTATTATTTTTCGTTCTTAATTAAAATTTAAAAGAACAAATGTTACACAGACCCATCATATTTAGTGATTCACTCGATGTTCAAAATGTTTTATTTGTGAGCAGAGCAAAAGCACAACAACACTTCACTGTCACCGTCTGTGTGTGTGTGTGTTAGAAAGTCCTGTCCGCCAACACACAGCTAATCCCTCTCGGCAGCATCACCCAAACATGAGCCGAGAGCCAAGAGGACAGATGTGCTCACAGCTGGCCCACGCACAGGTCAGAGGTCAAAGGTCAGAGCGGAGCACAGATCTGGTAGGACACAGTTAAAGGATGATCTTAGCATTAAATAATGTATTACGCTTACTGTATACAAGCGGCTTTATACTGCATTAATCGTTCTGTCTCTACTCTGAGTGCTCCAAGATGTAAAACAGGACTAAACCAAGACTAAAACAGGACTAAACCAAGAATAAAAACAGGACTAAACCAAGAATAAAAACAAGACTAAACCAAAACCAAACCAAGACTAAAACAGGACTAAACCAAGACTAAACCAAGACTGAACAAGGACTAAACCAAGACTGAACAAAGAACTAAAACAGGACTAAACCAAGACTGAACAAGGACTAAACCAGGACTAAACCAGGATTAAACCAGGATGAAACCAGGACTAAAATAGGTCTAAACCAGATCTAAACCAGGACTAAACCAGGCCTGTGTCTGTGTGTGAGTCGGTGGGACAGTAGTGGGACAGATGTGAGCACAGCTGGCCCACACGCAGGTCAAAAGGTCAGAGGTCAGAGTGAAACACTGACCCCGTGGAGCTTTACTGATACGTTTGCAGGTGATCATTAATATTCCCTGGATGTGTGATGCTAAGTCTTGATTAGATCAGACCAGAAAGAACCAACTGACTGGAAGTACAACAGAAGAGATGACTGCAAACGCTCCTACTGAAAATGTGGTGTTTAAATACATTTTGTTTTTTCTTGAGGTTTCAGACAATCTTAAAATTTGTTTTTATTAGGCCTATCCTCTACTACTCTGGACTCAATAAGGACTAAACCAGGAATGAACCAGAACAAAATCAGGATTAAACCAGGACTAAAACAGGTCTAAACCAGGACTAAAACAGGACTAAACCAGGACTAAAACAGGTCTAAACCAGGACTAAAACAGGTCTAAACCAGGACTAATCTAGGACTGAATCAGGACTAAAACAGGACTAAACCAGGACTAAACCAGGACTGAACCAGGACTAAACCAGGATTAAACCAGGACTGAATCAGGACTAAACCAGGGGTCATATTCAAAGTAAGTACATATAATTTTAATACCCAAAATGATTAAGAATCTAAGAACCTTAAACCATAAACCAGGCATGTCCAAACTATGGCCCGGGGGCCAAATGCAGCCCTCAGACAAATTTTTTTTGGCCCTCAGGCTTCCACTTGAATTGGCCCTAATTACCTTGCATCAATTAAAATATATTTTTTTACTGCAAGATTTTTTGAAAATCTACCTTGATAAAGCGAATATTTAATATTTAGGATCTTTTATTTTATATTTTAAGGATCTTAGCATGAATAAAGTCTGATGGCTCATTCTAACATGTTAAACATGCACACATTTCAATTATTCCCTGTACTGAGCATCAGTCTGCAGCTCTCAATCAGCCCTCTGCTTCATCTGTGTTTAGATATGTGACCCTTGATGAAAAAAGTTTGGACACCCCTGCCATAAACCAAACTAATATGAAGCGATAACAAAAAAACTCAAGTCTTCCGTATTTGAAAAGTGCACAGTATTCTGAAAACTGGGCCTCACATGTTTATAGAGAATTTTCCCAAATTAAAATTCCTCACAGCACCAGCCAATTTCACCAGGGCTCTTCCAGGTAATTTCTTCATCAATACTCAATCCCACTGCAATGATAGAACAACATCTGAGTTCACATCAGCTTTGCCAAAAAAACAAAAACAAAAAAAAACACCACATCAGCTTCAATAATCCTCTAGAATAATACGCAGTTTCATGAGGAGCCTTCAGCCATATGAAAAAGTTTCTCCTTCAAACTCTAGAGATAAACGACACGTAGACTTGGAAGACATTTACATTTAGGGCTGGAGAGAGTACTGCAAATTTATACTCAAGGAAAAATACAGTTACATGGCTTTAAAAAAATGATTCAATTACAAGTACTGCTGCTAGAGTTGTTGTGAAAGGAATTCATTTATGGACAGTGTTGGGAAGGTGACTTTTAAAATGTATTCCCTTACAGATTACATACACCAAAATGTAGTTTGTAATGTAATCCATTAAATTACTTAAAGTGAGTAACGTAATCTGAATACTTTGGATTACTTGATTTGCTGTAGAGAAGCAAAGACGAGGAAATCTTCACATAAGATGTTTTGTTTGTTAAAAGAAAATAAAAAGTCCAGATTTTACTGAACCAAATTAAAAATATTATTGATAGAAGACGAGGAGACACGTCGACACAGCAGGATTTAGTCCTGTTAAATCCTGGTTTAGTCCTAGTTTAGACCCAGTTTTAGACCCGGTTTTAGTCCTGGTTTAATGTCCGGCAATGAGTGGAATTACCGGGAAAAAAAAGAAAAAAAAATTTTTATATGAGATCACTGCTGCCTTAAATTATGTCCACCTACTGTTAGTGTCATATAGTTTAGTCCTGGTTTAGTCCTAGTTTAGTCCTAGTTTAGTCCTAGTTTAGTCCTAGTTTAGTCCGAAATGTAAAAACAGGAAAATACCGCCGTGTAATCCATATATTTCAACAAACTAACTGTAATCCAATTACCACTCACTGAAACAGTAACTAACTGAATACAGTTACTCATAATTTGTACTCTGATTACATAACGCCGGTACATGTAATCTGTTACTCCCCAACACTGTTTATAGAATAGTTTGAGAGGTTGTAGTGGAGCTTTACTCTAGAACATAAATACTTGACCTCCACTTTTATAAATGAGGAAGTATATTTGTCTCGAATGGACAAATGCTGCTGTTTTTTCTGAGATAAAACCAAACATAACACATTTTTTGCGAGCTCATTGGGTATCACGCCGCTAAATTGGACTCAAATGCAACACAAGTACTCAGGCAAACAAAGTCTTATTTAAATAACTGAAAGTGTCCTATAACAGGAAATGTTTATTTTATTTATTTATTTATTTATTTGAGACAGGGACAGTGCACAATTTTTGCATTAACCTTGACAGGAGAGATGCATTGCACATCAGGTTGTAGCATCAGTGCTAATTTCCACCTGTCGTCCCTGGACAGGTTCATTGATTGATTGTATTTAACTGACCTTGACTATCAACTGTTCTGGAGACCTGTAGCATGTTTTGGGTTTGGGTTATAATGACAACTCGGACTGAAAAGAGAACAGAGGAATCTATGATATTAAATGTGAACGAAAATATCTTCCAAGACTGGGAAATACACTAGTAAAAAAACAGACTGGGAGTAAACGCAGGAACAGGGACAACAACACAGATTTGCAGAAGTCGCAAACAGAACAGATTCAGGGAACAGGGTTTTCAGATTTCAGGTTTTCAGGAGCTTGAATGTCTGTCTTAACAGGATGACAATCTGGCAAAGACTGAGGGAGAAGAGGGAGTATATACAGACTGGGCCTGGGCTGATTACAGAATGAGGGGCAGCTGTAGGGAAAGGAGGGAGGTGGCAAAAATGGAACTGGACTGGGGAAAACAAGTAAACAAAAGGCAGAACTGTGACACTGGGCCTAATTGAGAGAAAAGAGAGGCTTTTTTGTTAGTTTGAAAGAGTTTAATTTATTTCCTTTAAATTAGAGCTTTGAAATTGCCCCTTTTATGCAAATATGTGTTTTTTATGCATTTATATTTATTTTCATGTGAGCTGTTTATTTTTAAAAGGTACCATTTTTGTTGGTATCTGAAAATCTGCAATAATCTGTCATTTTGTAGCCAGGCTGGTGCCAAATAGTGTCTCCGCTCAATTTCATTTCTCTCCAGTGACTAGGTCAGGAATCAGAATACAGTAGACGGTTTGCAAGAACCCTGGAAGTTGTAGAGCGCACACTGGCCAATCAGAGAAGAGCTGTGAATCCTATGAGGTCCTTGTCCCCACCTGATATTAAAATAATTTAGCAGAGGTGGAAATATCAAAAGCAGAAGAAGGAAATCCCTCCTACAATTCACACCCTGAATATATGTGTGAACTGATTCCAGAACGTAAAAATATTTTATAAACTACGCTCAGTGTTGGGGAGTGTACCGGCGTTATGTAATCAGAGTACAAATTATGAGTAACTGTATTCAGTTACAGTTACTTTTTCAATGAGTGGTAATTGGATTACAGTTACTTTGCTGAAATAAATGGATTACATGGCAGTATTTTCCTGTTTTCACATTTTGGGCTAAACCAGGACTAAAACCAAGTCTAAACCAGGACTAAACAAGGACTAAAATCAGGTCTAAACAATATGACACTAACAGTAGGTGGACATAATTGAAGGCAGCAGTGACCTCATATAAAAATCATTTCTCTATCAATAATATTTTTAAGTTGGTTAAGGAAAGTCTGGGCTTTTTATTGTCTTTAAGCAGACAAAACATCTTATGTTAAGATCCTCGTCTTTGCTTCTCTACAGTAAACAAAAGTCTGTTCATGGAGACTTGGGCTCAGCCAATTTGAAGAGAACAAACAAGAATTTTCAGGATGTGGTTGTTACATTCATGTAGTTTTAAAAAGCATGACAATATCAAGTAATCCAAAGTATTCAGATTACATTACTCACTTTAAGTAATTTAATGGATTACGTTACAAACTACATCTTGGGATATGTAATCTGTAATCTGTAGGGGAATACATTTTAAAAGTAACCTTCTCAACACTGTTTACACTACACAAAAAACACATCAAATCAAGTGCAATGTTAATTCATTATTAATGATTAATTAATTAATATATTTTATTATTAATTAATTAATTTATTAATCATTACATTTATATAGCGCCTTTCAAGTTCCCCAAAGCACTTTACAGATTCATTCACTCAACACTCAGCGGTTGTAAGATAATACTGTAGCCACAGCCGCCCTGGGGCAAACTGATGGAAGCGAGGCTGCCAATCTGTGCCATCGGCCCCTCTGACCACCACCATCACACACACACACACACACACACCACTTTCATACTAGGTAATGTGGGCGAAGTGTCTTGCCTAAGAACACAACAACAGTGTGTATGTATGAAAAAGAAAATTAAGTTGTTGCACATAAATGTGAAGATTTCTGTTTATAATTGATGAATATTTGTGATTGAAATGAAAAGTACTGATTTGAAATGTTTTAAAGTAACTCTCAGTGTTGATGTTTTGTCTAGAAAAGGGAAAAATGGGCAGATAACATAAGAAGATTTTTCTTTCTGCACCTTTTCATTCTTGTAAGTTTAATATTTGGACTCTGTTAATGTCATTTTATATTTTATGAATGAAATAAACAAATAAATAAAAATAATAAGTGACTGAACAGCTTCATATGAGTAAACGTTCAAACATTATGAGACATTTTAGGCCAAAATCCACCTGTAAATATTCTTATTACATTATTACAAGATCGTCAAGACTCCTAATGGTTGGAATGTGTAATTTAGGTTAATTGTCAGTTTTTTTCGTTAGTCTCTTTAAATCGATGCTGACAAAATGTAACGAGATGAGCAGTAAAAATAAATAAATAAATAAACATCCAATTACTCAGCCAAGGTATCAACTCAACAACCCGATATCATGGGACCAGTACCCAAATACAGCATTTTTTTCAGTATCTATGGCAAAAATTCAATACCAGTATCAATATCTTGTGCATCCGTAGTAAATCAGACGCATTTCTTCTAAAATATGGAACGACTTGTTGTGTGATACTGTAGGTTATAAAACTCAGATGAGCAGAAGTGCGCACTACATCATGGACACAATATTGGTCCTGTCTCCAGATGAGAGTTATAGGCTCATTTCGAAAGCGCAGCGTTTATATTTTAATATCTGAGTAGTTCTCTCTTTGTGATTTGTTCTTTTCTTTTCTTTTTAAACCAGTTTAAAATTCACACTCTTGAGCGATCGTGTTTCTCTCTTGTGTAAATATGGTAAAACACTGCCGCCTGCTGACAATACTGTGAAAGTGCAGGCAACCTCATCACAATTTCAGAATATTTATTATTAAAACACACATTTTGGAGAGTAAAAAATGCTTTTGGACTTAATATGTATAAGCCAAAGTCACGGAACAGTTGATTAACCAATTTTGAGCTGTTCAGGATAGTCCAGTTTGGAATGGATTTGCTCAAGATCCAAACCAGGTGCAGCTACAGTTAAAATTAAACTTAAGTTAAAGGTCCACTATGTAACTTTTTGGTTGGGTCCGTCCGTCATTTGCTTGTTTCAGTGGATATGTCATTGCTCTGCCTGGAATGTTCCACAGTGTGACATTAAACAGCTCTATCTTACTTTTATTCAATTACAGGTGGTTTTATAGCTCAAAAATACTTTAAAAAACAGACATTCTGACTGTGAGTGGGGTCGCCTCTCCACAGATCTGACCTGTAACATGGTCTGGTTTGATCTCAGTGAAGATAGAAAGGTTTAATGCCATACTGTGAAATATTCCAGATAGAGGAATAACACCTCCACCAGAAAACATTACAAAATCCATTTATTTAGTCTGTGTTCTTAATAAAGATTGAATTGAGTTGAACTGAATTACACCTGAAAAATATTACGTTTTATTTTAATGTAGGACGAGGAGGACGTGTCTGGGGTGAAGACAGTCTGGGAGTCCCTGCTTAGGCTGCTGCCCCCGTGACCTGGCCCCGGATAAGCAGAAGAAAATGGATGGATGGATTTTAATGTATTTATTTATTTATTTATTTAATATTTGGAAAAGTGATAGTGACAGCGTAGTTTCCACCTGTTGTCCCTGCACAGGCTGATAGTGACATTCAAATCACATTTAGCACACACAAATAAACAATAAAAATCAAATCAAGTCAAATCAAATCAAATCACAAACACTAGGACCACAGACGATTGCACATACTGGGCTTATTATTACTTTTAATTACTTTTTAATGGGTAATTGTTGAACTGAAGTCACACTGTTACAGAAACATAGGGTGAAATAAATACTTACACCCAGTGAAAAAAAATAATAAAAATTCAAAGTAAAAGTACAAATACCAGATAAAAATAAATAAATAATAAAATTAAATAAATAAATAAATAAATACATACATACATACATAAATAATACTGAAGTAGTCTAAAAGTGAAAGTATCACCTGAAAAAGTATTAAAGTACCCATTTAAAAATGTTTTTAGTAAGTTTATTGTGCAAATGTTTAGATCTTTATGTAACAGATAATACTCCCTACAACTGTACAACAACTTGTCCTTATGCTATTTATTTAGTAATGATTATTACCATTTATATTTTTACTCTTTATTATAATATATTGTGATGTGTGAGCTACTGAAATATATTTCCTTGTGAATCAATAAAGTTTGTCTAAGTCTAAATTTCTAACAGAAACTATTGAATTGATATCTATATCTATCTATCTATCTATCTATCTATTATATTAAAACTTTAATTTCATTTAATAATTATTCATGTTTGTATATTTTGTTTATTCAGACAATGAAGAAAAATAAATAAATAAAATAAAAACTCAGACAGGTCTCAAATATATATAAAAAATTCTTCTACTTTTCTATTCTGTCCAAAAATGCAGGGAAGTAGAAAGACTCTCAAATGCAGTGAAAAGTAAATAGTATCCACTTTAAAGTATAGTGCAGCTACTTAAAATGTATTCTTAAGTATAGTACTTTAATACTTTTACTTCGTTACGTTCCACCACAGCTTCCTCCACCCAAAGCAGCAGCACCACACCAGATTCTCTCTGTCGGTCGGGCTCGATGCACGATTCGCGACTCCACTCCAGTCTGTGAGCGTCTGCAGTCACTCTCAAACGCGCTCTCTGATTGGCCCTCTTCCCTACCCCCGCTCTGCTGATTGGCCCAAACCCAGGAGGCGGGTCGAACGAGGCGGAAGTGACAGCTGTTTCAGAAACCACAACAAATCTGGCTGCTAGCGTCGGCCATCACCCTCCGATCCGCGACCCAGCCTCGGCCTGGATTGTGGGCGGCTTGTGCGCGGGTCCGAGCGGGTTTGAGGGGCGTCATGGCGGTGTGGAGCGATGCAATGGAGGAACAGTTCGTGATTATGGTACAGGAGAGGCCCGCGCTTTACGATAGCACCAACAAAAACTACAACAACCGCATCGTGAAGGCGCAGCTGTGGGGCGACATCGAGCTCAAACTGCACACGACAGGTACGCCGCGGTCTGGTCGCATCGTTTGACCATGCGATTGGTCTGTACAGGCGATTAAAGGTCCTATATTATGCTAAATCTACTATAGCTGTGTTTTGCTTCATTCACATATTAGTAATCCTTTATTATTAGTCTGTTTACATCTCTGAAGCTCAAAACGCTCTGTTCCAATTTGTGATGTCATGAAGTTTTCAAATGTACGTCCACCTTTTGGTCAGTCAAGATTGGCAATTCCAGGGCTGATCCGAATGATGGTGAAGTAGTGAAGGTGTGTGGAGTTTAACAACACAGTGACACACTTCCTGTATTATCGCATCACGAAGTAGGACAAAGAGTGTTTTCTGTTTGAGAGAAGAGCTCCAAATCTGCAGGTTTTGTTTTGTTAAACATGTGTGAATTAAGCAAAACAGGTATGTTTGTGATGAGAAAACAATATTATAACATAGATCAGATAATGGCATCATACGAGCCCTTTAAGCGCTTATGGCAATGTTATTTATTGCTTTTGCACCAAATTGTGTGGATTAAATGCTACTCATGGTGTTTTCCTAACCAATGCTGCAAGAAGTATTTAATTTCAGTATTGCATTGGGCATGTAACTGAATGCAGGTACCGAAAATATTCTGAATAGTAATCTTGAGGAACTGTATTCCAGTACAGTTAGTTTTTCATTTGGTGGTATTCACAGTTACTTTTCTAAATTAAAAGGAATACATGGCAGTACCTTATCACGTAGTTTTGGCTTTATACTGCAGTTGTGGAGAGATGTGTGTATTATTATTGGCTACATTCTCTATTTATTAAAAAAAAGTTTATTTTTACAAAACAAAAATATTAGTTTAATCATTTAACAAATTCATATAAGCCTACAATATTTTGGTATTAATAAAGTCAGATATCTCTATTTCTGCAATTTTGTAGCATTCAAGTTCAGAATTATATCTGTCTGTAAAGTAATAATAATAATAATAATAATGCATCGGTTTTATATCGCACTTTTGTGGACACTCAAAGACACTTTACAGAGCATTATTCATTCACTCCAGACCCGGTGGTGGTAAGATACTGCTGTAGCTACAGCTGCCTTGGGGCAGACTGATGGAAGCGAGGCTGCCAATCTGCGCTATCGGCCCCTCCAACCACCACCATCACTCACACACACACCATTTTCATACTAGGCAATGAGGGTGAAGTGCCTTGCTTAAGGACACAACAACAGTTTTTACAACTGGCGCCCTCCTGTGGCACCTGATTTTCCCTGTGGTCTCCCATCAAGTACTGACCAGGCCCGGCCTTGCTTAGGTGCTTAGCTGCAAAGTGTTTGACAAGTGTGTATTCTGGATCCCAGGCAAATGATTCTGATGGAAATATATTCATTTAAATATGGCCATTGACATGCAAATAACAAAAAAAAAACATGCTACTCTGAGTACATGTGTTTCTACCCCTCCCACTTTGAGCTTTTCAAATACCACAATTTGAACAATTATATCCAGTTACATTAACGAACAATTGAATCAAAAGTTGTACATTCAAAGTGACTCAGTAGCTGTAGCCTGCTTGAGTTATTTTCCAAAGACCCCAGAGTGACCCGGGCTGAATGTGCTCGCCCTGTCCTCCACAGAGAAGGAGATGAAGAGGAGGTGGGAGTCCCTGCGCACACAGTACGTCCGATACCAGAAGCTGCCCCCTACGGGCAGGACGGTGCGACAGCAGTGGATCCTCAGCAAGCTGCACTTTCTGGAGCCCCACACCACACACAAGACCAAAGATATGTCCAACTACTCAGACAAGGTAACAGGAATCTCACATGTAGATAGGACAGACTGATTTCTGTTTTAAGGCTGAAACAAGTCTGGAAATGCATACAGTCTTTTGTAGAATAAATTGTAGTACACTGAGAGAAGTTTATCATTATTATATTATTACCGTCAGGATGGACCCACAACCCTCAGAACATTGTGATAATTGCCCAATCATGGCAATAAGAGACGTGTTGTGGCCCTGACGCAGTGCTTTCACCATAGACTGCATATATAAATGGACATATCTAACTTGCAGACCTCTGCGTTTCAAACAAGAGGTGAGCATGGGCACATTTCTGGCTCCTTTGGCTCAAATTCATTTTGTATTGTAGAAACGTCACTCACCTCTCTGAAAATGCTGCTGTTAGGCTCCTCATTTTGTTCTTAAAGGGACAGTCCAGAATTTTGGACATTGGACCTCATTTCTTAGTGAGCCAGAGTGTTGGAGGCGTGTGGAAACACTTTTTAAAAATATTCCATCCAGTCCTTGTATTTGCAGAGGTCGCTGGTGCTAGACTAGTGCATGTCAATGGCCATAGTTATCCTGCCACTAAAACAGTCTTACCCACTCCACAAAACACCTGAAGAAAATCTATTATTATGCCACACTGTCGATGTGAATGTCTGTGTCGATAGAATAAAATAAAACTAACCTTGCATCGCATGAATCGTCGCATGTTTAGGGACTATTTTCTCAGCAGCAGCGGAATTTTACTTTGCGGGTAATATGGGTGCTAAGTGATATCAGTTTGCGGCTGCAAAGCTTTCTATCAGGAAATACAACTCACTGTTGCTCAGACATAAATCCTTCAAATGCAAGGCTGGTTTTACTTCTAAAATGATTCTATCAACACAGACATTCACATGGACAGTCTGGTGTAATAATAGATTTGCTTCGGGTGTTTTGTGGAGTGGGTAAGACAGTTTTTAGTGGCATGAGAACTATGTCCTATGTCCAAAATTCCGCTCTATATGATCCTGGTGTTTATTTCGTTGTTTTTTCTAGAAATCAATTATTTCTAAAATGAAAGTCGCCGCCAAAGTTGCCCCACAACTGCTAGTCTTGGTGAGCCTCATTTGACTAACACTCCGTCAGTTCACGTTTTATACAGTCTATGGCTTTAATGTAAACAAGAGAGCAGTGCCTCCTAGGGATGGGCATGATTAGTCGATCAATCGATAATTGATCATTAAGAATTTCATTGGTTACGTTCATTTTAATCGACAAACCGAATGTAGGTTGCTGTGTGTAGCGTGATTAACAGGTCCGTACTGAAGTCCAAATGCGAACGATGTGCAACAATGACTCGTACAAGAAATTCCACGCTTTCTGGTCGGGGCAAGTGTGAGTCCATGTGCACAGTGTATAAAGCAACACATATGTTTCATTGTCCAGTGGGAAAAGTTTTACCAGGTGAGAGTCGCTCAATGTCGATGACGAGTCTCCACCTTCCAGAACCCGTACGGTGTCCTGGTTTTGACAAACGCAAATCTGGTCACACTAACCTGTATTCCACTGAGTCGTGTCTTTTAATCCGACAGAAGTTGAACCACATCAGTGCACAAGAGCTGTATTTTTATCTTCGCTTAATTTATGCAAATTAGCGATGCGGTTTTAAGTTTCATTTCTGTGAGAGTTGACGCAAAACTGAATTAAACACATTATAATGTCAAACGGGCTGATGTGACTCTAGAGTCGTTACAGTTTATATGTCGTAAAGTTGAATTTATTTATGTAGATTAGTAGTGCAGATAGTAATAATAATGATGATAATTTTAATATAAAAACGTTAATGATTAATCGATAATCGATCGTTAATTCTTCCGACGATCGATTAAGAAAATTTCATGGAATGCCCATCCCTAGTGCCTCCTCTTACTGCCACAGGATTGGCTGTAGACCTGTCTATTAAAATACACTTGTCTTATTGAGATCAACCAAAGTTTACATCTTGTCTTGTCTCTTCTCTTTATGACTTTACTCCTCCTTGTGTCTTTCACCACAGGATTCCTTCGGGGAGGACTTTGACTGCCAGTCCGAGCCCCACAGCGACGCCCCCTGGACCAGCCCGCTCTTGGACGAGTGTCCCCAGAGCCCCACGCCAGAGACCGCCCCCCTGGACTCCCCCGGCCTGCCCATGCTCGAGTCCACCCACCAGCACACCGCTGAGCCCCCCCCTCCGCCGCCCGCCCCCAGAGAGGGCACGGGGGGCCGGGCCAAGCGCTTCCGGAGAGAGGAGCCCATCAGCGAAACGGCCGCCAACCTCATCTCCGTGATCAACCGGACTCTGGAGCAGCTGTCCCAGGAAAGGGAGGAGAGGGCGGAGAGATGGAGGGAGGAGAAGAGGGAGAGAGAGGAGAGGGAAGAGAGGGGGGAGAGGGAGGAGAGAACGGAGAAGTCGGAGAATCAGGACGGTATCTCCATCTATCTAAAGTATTTTGAACACAGACTGCGCGGGCTCCCTCCACACCTCCTGCCCCGAGTTCAGAGGGACATTGAAAACCTCCTCTTCTCGTACTCAGTGGAGGAAATCAAAATGGACTTGTAATATATTTTTTAAGTGCACATGACATGTTGTGACTTCTCATTTGACAGTTAGAGGTGCATTGTGTAACTTTGCTGGTGGAGGGTCTGTCAAACGCTTTTCTACATTGAGATGTTACTGCTTTGTCTGGAATGTTTCACAGTATGGCATTAAACCTTTCTGTCTCCATGGAGACTATGGCTGCGCTCACACTGCAGCCTGAAGTGACCCAAATCCAATTTTTTTGGCCCCTGTGTGACCTGTATCTGATCTTTTAATGACAGTCTGAACGACACAGATCCGATTTTTTTCAAATGTGACCCAGGCCACTTGGATATGTGCTCCTGAAACCGATACATATCTGATCTTTTCACATGTGACTTCAGTGTGAACGGTTAAGGCGCATTCATCCGACCTACACTTTATCAACAAGCCACAAATGTACACAAATGTTCTTGTTAATGAAATTGTTAATGAACTCCGTGTCACTGAAGCGAAGCACATCGCCACTCACCACTCTTGGCTACGTCTCCACATTCACACGTTTCTTTCAACAGACTGTCCCACAAAACACCATGGCCAAAAACCACGTCCTTCTCCTTCTCAATCTCCTCTTTACAACAAGTAATTCGTACATGTTCTGGCTCCGGTACGAGAGGAACTTTAAAATCTCCAGGTGCTCAATGCTGCGTCCATGTTTGGACAACTTCTGTAAACACAGAGACGCTCGCTGTGGTTGAAGTGTCTCCAGTGTCACATGTGGGACACTTTTGGGCCGTTTAATGTTCACACTGGAGACACATACAAGTCACATTTAATTGGAAATGTGAACGACCTCGCAAAAACATCGGATTTCACAAAAAAATCCGAATTGAGCATTAAGCCCTGCAGTGTGAACGTAGCCTTAGTCACAGGCCAGATCTGTGGAGAGGCGACCCTGCTCACAGTCAGAATACCAGTTTCTGTAGCTATTTTTGAGCTATAAAACCACCTGTACTTTAATAAATGTAAGGTTGATCTGTTTAATGTCACACTGTGGAACATTCAAGGCAAAGCAATGACATCTCCATAGAAACAAGCTGGTGACGGACCCCCAACCAAAAAGTTACACAGTGCACCTTTAACATTATTATATTTAAGAATTTTGCCTAATTTTGGCGACGTTTATAATTTTATTATTGATTGGACCCTGGCAGAAGAGTAACTTTTTAAACTATGAACTTGTCATAGTAATTTTCAAACGCCATACTTTTACTCCAACTTGAGTAAAATATTTGACAGTGTAGCAGTACTTTTACTTGAGTAAAAGTTTTACTTCCTCTTCCCGCTGTGAGCAAGTCTCCAAGTGACAAAATCTTTGTTTGTGTTTCTTTTACTGTGTTATTTGTATTTTTTTCATTGTTACGCTCTGTCCTTCAAAAATGTATGTGCACTATTTAAAGATGCACTATGGAACTTTCTGGTGGAGGATCTGCCATGTGCTTGTCTTCGTGGAAATGTGATTGCTTTGTCCAGAATGTCCCACAGTATGGCATTAAACGTATCTATTTCCATGGAGACAAACCCACAGTGTCTCCAGGGCAGGCCAAGTTACAGGTCCGATCTGTGGAGAGGCGAGCTCACTCACTGTAGTATTTTCGAGCAGTTAAACACCTCTAATGGAAAAAATGCAGGATATTATGATTTTAATGCCATACTGTGAAACCTTTCAGGCAAAGCAATTAATATCTCCATGGAAACAAGTTTGTGGCGTATCCCCTACCAGAAAAGTTACACAGTGCAGCTTGAAATTACGAATAAGATGTTGTGTCCAAACATCTGCGTAGTAGTAGTTTTACCAAATACTTTTTTACTTCTTATTGAACCATTGCTTTGCACTTCTACTTGAGTATTATTATTTTGAAGTAACAGTATTCTATGACGACATTTTTTACTACTCCCAAAGCGTTTACAATTTAGACTCCTGTTTGAATCATTATTTCTGAAGACAGCTCAACTCAAGTTTGACATTTTGAAAGTGAATTATTATATAAATTTTGATTACTGTAATAGGAGGATTTGGGAGTACTTTGTATTTGTAGTACAGCTTTAGAACTGTGCCTTTCGTTAATCGAGTCACCATTAGGCCGTGTAATCTACTTAAGTGCTTCAACTGAAAGTCTGTGAGTAATTGAATCATTCTGGACCTGATTTATTCGGTCTTCTTTAAATCTGAGTCTTTCCTCTGTCCGAGTGGAAAAAGAGACTTGTGCTGTTATGACCAAAATGTGAAGTAACATTTTAGTTTGGATAGCTGGAAATACTTCAACAGTTATCTCATGTATACTTTAGATTCTTATGTACAGACCTCTTATTTCAGGCCCGTTTAAACTCATTTGGAGTTACAAAATAAACATATTTTATCATTTTGCCTCATGCATGGACTAAAGCTGCATTACTTTTGTTTTAGAGGTGGTTTTAAATGACATTTTTTGTAAGGCAACCTCACTTTTTCATTGCTTAGTCATAATATAAACTCTTACCAGTCTTATCAGCTCGTCAAAACAAATATTTTTACATCTTTTTTATAAAGAAATACAATTAACGTGTTTTTCGGACTATAAGTGGCACTTTTTTTCCATGGTTTGGGTGTTTCCTGCGTCTTATATTCCGGTGTGACTTATATATTAAAATTTTCAGACTGACAGCCGCAAGAGGCTCTAGGGTCGTGTGTCAGTATCTAGTACTACTATTACTCCTGTACCACTGTCACTTCCCACTCTACTGCGCATGTCTCCTGTTGAAATAGCCTCTGTTTTGCTGCAAATAGAAATATTCAGCCGAAAACAGTAATTGAGCAGCAGAAAGAAAGTCTCGAGTGAGCGAGAAACTTGTGATTGACTGGTGGAAAGTGGGGATGGAGAACACAGCTTCACAGCAACCGGGCGGGTGCAACATCCAACTTTCCTGGAAGTCACTGGATGAATCGACAAAGCCTGGACTTCAGTGACAACCGAAACCATCCTGTCGGGATTCAGAAAGGCTGGAATAATTCTAACTGGAACTGATGCTGAGTCTGACGACAGCGACACAGAAGAGGAAGTGGCGCTCTGTTTACATCATGGATCTATGGTTTATCTCAGGAGGTCACGCAAAAGTGACACAAAAGATGAAGAATTCAATGGATTTAGTGATTTGGAGTGAGATCGTGAGTTTGGTAAACTTAGATAGTTTATGCTATAATTATCTGAATAATATTATTATTATATTAATATTAATAACTATTCAGTCTGTTGTTCTCTGTTCTAGTGTTGTTACTAGAACTTGCCTTTCAAGATGAAATGTCGGTTCCTGGTCTCTGATTTTACAAATTACATTTACCCAAAAAGTGCGACTTATAGTCCGGTGCGACTTATGTATGTTTTTTCTTCTTCATTGCGCATTTTTTAGCTTGTGCAACTTACACTACGGAGCGAGTTATAGTCTGGAAAATACAGTAATATTATGAAGAATTGAGTTAGCATTTTGGCCCGGCTCTCCACAATAGTTTCTGTTTCTAATGTGGCCCCATAGAAAAAAGAATTGCCCACTCCTGTCTTATTTGTTATATATCTTCACTCTGTTTCTTTAATACAGAAAACCTTAAGGATGCACAGATACCAATCCTTGTATCCAGGTCAGTAGACAAGGCGGGTGTAGGGGTGCAGAATCAGACCCTCTTCCTATTAATTTATATTAGAAAGGGGCCCACCTGAGGTTTCTTGCCCTGCGCACCCAAATTTTTGTCGACGGGCCTGCTTGTATCTAATATCTGCGCAGCTCCAGGTATATTTATTGTATTGGGTATGTGTTCCATGATATCGGCTCAGTCGATACTGGTTGATTCTTTAATTGGATGTAATAAGACTTTTTTACTGATTGATACATGTTGTCAAAGTTTTCAGCTTGTCCAAGAAAGGGTGGAAGTAAAAGGCTGGAGACCAACTGGACGTCTTACACAGGAGAAGTTTATTTACCATCAATAATACGAGCCCGGGGGGACATGAAAAGTCAAGATAGTATGATTTCAAAAGAGAACATGGTATGATCTTTGAGTGTTCAAGCCCCTTGACTATGCTTCCAGAGGAGGAGGTTTATTAAGCAAATGGTGAGACTATGAAGTCCAGTAGACACCGGTTAGACAGCAATATGCCACAATTTAGATAATGGTATGGTGTGCCAATGGTGTGCCAATGGTGTGCCAATGGTGTAAATATAGCTTTTGTGTGTCAATGTTAAACTGAAATTCTCTTACAATATAGACCCAGGACCTTTCATAATGTTGAAACTTTATACACAAAATTGTTGAGTGGTCAGTGGACAACTAAGTGACATAATACAATTGGATCAAATTTGTGTATTTAAAAAAAAATAATAATAATAATCCTCTACTGGAAATGGGTAATGTCGAATGTCGGCAAATAAAGTCATAGTATTGATATCAGAACTGAAACATATGGATAAGTTTAATAGCTGGATAGAGAGAATTAATTCTAGATTTTAACTAAACAGATATTTGTACAACTGCTTACTGTTGTTTATTTATTTTTTGTTTGTATGACAGGATGATTACACAGTAAATGTACCGCTGAGACCAGATTTAGCCACAAGCTCATTTTCATCTAGTCCCAAGACAGCAGCTCAATATTGTGCAGGTACTTATAACGACCAGCAGAGGGAGCTCCTAATCAGCACTCCAAATACAAATGAAACACAAACTTACAAATTGAAATGTTGGCATGTATACACAGTGTTGGGAAGGTTACTTTTAAAATGTATTTCCCTACAGATTACAGATTACAGAATACATACCCCAAAATGTAGTTTGTAACATAATCCATTAAATTACTTAAAGTGAGTAATGTAATCTGAATACTTTGGATTACTTGATTTGCGGTAGAGAAACAAAGACTAGGAAATCTTCACAAAAGATGTTTTGTCTGCTAAAAGACAATGAAAAGGCTGAGTTTTTACTTAAACCTATTAAAAAATATTATTGATAGAAGAGGCACGGTCCGTGCAGCATGATTTTAGTCCTGTTAAATCCTGTTTTAATCCTGGTTTAGACACATGATTTAGGCCTGATTTAGTCTGGGTTTAGTCCGGGTTTAGTCCTGGTGTAGACCTAGTTTAGACCTGGCTTTAGACCTGGTTTAGACCTGTTTTATAGTGTCTTGCAATGAGTGGAATTACCGAGAAAAGAAAAAAAAAAAAAAAGAGGATATAGCCCCAAATGTGAAAACAGGAAAATGCCACCGTGTAATCCATTTATTTCAACAAAGTAACTGTAATCCAATTACCATTCATTGAAACAGTAACTGTAACTGAATACAGTTACTCATAATTTGTACTCTGATTACATAACTCCGGTACATGTAATCTGTTACTCCCCAACACTGTGTATACATAATCCCTACAAACAGCAGGTCAGTAATAAAACTACAGCTCTGACTCTCTTTAAAACACTTTTTAAGGTTGAATTTAAACTTTTCTTGCAAAGGCTTAAAATTTAAAGGGTGATACGCTCTAGGTTTTGGGTTTAAAGAGCCCGTATTAATCCATTTTCTGATCTCTGTTGTCATGTAGAGATACAGGAAGTGCTCCACTGTGTTTTTAAACTTTCATACACCTTCACTAGAATCATTTGGACTAAAGATAAAATGTAGCTAATTTGAAAACCATCACTACATGACATCACAAGTTGGAACAGAGCATTTCGAGCTTTGGAGATGTAGGCAGACTAATACTAAAGGATGACTCTAGGTTTGTTTCGAAGGAGTTAACAACATTTTATAATGACTTAAAGCTCAGAAGAGTCTGTTTTGCGTCATGGGCCCTTTAAAGGTACAATGGTGTGTCTGTGGTCCTGTACATGCTGCTGTCAGGTGACCACATTTTCCAAGAAGCTCTGGTCTGTCTCAGTTCAGCGCCTGCAGACTGGGCCAGCGCGAACGGGGACTGAAGTGGGACAAAGTTTACTGACCTACACTCTGAGGAGGAAGAGGCTATTTATAGAAGTGGACCAAGTCTGAGAGCTGAAGAGAAGCCTCAAGAAGTAAACAACATCAGGACAAATACAAACATGGTGATTGTAAAGTTATTTGAAACATTGAAGAAGTCAGTGTAGGTCTACTGTGTACACTTCAAATATTTGTTTATTTGTTAGGACTAACAGAAGGTATAAGGGAAAATTACAATTGTGCTGTAAGTATTTCAGAATTATTATTGTTAGGTTCAACTTTTTTGCAGATTTCTTGTAAGAAGTACAGAAATCCTAGCTGAATCCCAATTTGAAAAGGGCTCTTTCTAGAAAATATAACAAAATAGGTGTAAATTTTAAATTATTTTTCTTATTTAATAATACAGTAAGATGCAGAAACAAAGCATATAGATAATAATAAGCCTACTAATACTTCTAATACTATTATATAATACTACCATTATTATTATTATTTTTTTTTTTAAAGCCCAGGACAGTATGAGCTTATGTACAGTTTTCTCTTAATAATAACGATAATATCAGAAAATTACAATTCTAGCCTGGCTGAAAAACACACACACTGAAGTCAAAATAGATAATTTACTCAACAAACCTTTATTTATTTTTTAAAATTGTATTTAGTGAACCTACACATAGCTACAAATGTAAATAAAATACAATATATATGTATGTGTGTGTACATATGTGTGTGTGTGTGTGTGTGTGTGTGTATACATAAGTGTTATAACTCAGGAGAAGCACTGATACAAACCTAAAACCTAGAAAAAAAAGTCTAATTAATTTTATAATAAATAAGTCTTAATTAATGATATAACAATAATAATGCTCATAAACCAAAATAAATAAGGTACATAAATACATAAATATAACAAAAATACAACAAGACATGATATAATGATATAATAATAATAATGCTCATAAATAAAATAAGGTACATAAATACAACAAGACAAATAAAATTAGCTTGTAGAACATTTATAATTACATCAGTAGACCAGTTATGACAGGGCTGTCCAACCTGTAGCTTGGGAACTACCAGTAGGTCTCCTCCCCCTTCCAAGTAGCTCACCAAGGGATTTCTGAATTACACATATTGTCCTGAATAACTCAAATTTGATGTATTAATACATTGTTATTATTATTGTAAATCTATCATTTAGATGCCTGATTTTGTACAGTCATAAATAAAAAATGGGTTGTAACTGTGTGGCTCTTATGTAGACCCCCACCCAAGACCGAAACATAGGTCTTGACATCAAAACAATGCTATTTACTTTTTTTTAATAAAGAAATACAATTAATTTAGCTTTTTTTTCTTTTCTTTCTTTTCTTTTTTTTTCTTCCATAATAATTTAAACCTAGGTCTTGACTTTAAGCATGTATTTTTATATTATATAATTCTATAGATTAATTTTCGGAGGTTGGACGTGCTCACAAAGCCCTCGACGTCAGTTTGGTCCAATCAGAGCGCGGGGGGCGTGACCAATTTTATTCCTCGCTCCTGTGAACCATAATAAACACAAGCTCCATAGCGGATCACTAAAACTGGATATTTTTACTATTTTATAATCACAAACCAAGGTAAGAACATATTCATTTAACAAATCATACGCTTATGTAACGATGCCAAGCTCCAGATGGCACCGTGCGTAATTCCCTTGTATTTCGCTCCGACATTCTCGACAAAGATGGATTTTGCACTGTTAAAACTAAATGTCTTTGAAAGAACGAAGAATCCTCCAGTGCACAGCGAGTTGGATGTTAGATCCAGCCGGGAAAGTGTGCTCCAGACCGGGGTACGAACGCCGTGTGCCGCCGGTTGGTACGCGGTGTTCCATCTGTGAGTGTTGCAGCATGGCGGCTGTGTGTTAATACAACAGCAGAGCCATGAGGCATCTTCTCTCAATGACAGCTGCTCCAAGAACTCTCACCTGTGGATCCAGTTTAGTCCTGGTTTAGTCCCGGTTTAGACCTGGTTTAGATCTTGTTTATTACTAATCTAGTCCTAGTTTAGACCTGGTTTAGTCCTGATGTCTTTATGCAACAGCAGGCATGAGGAATTCATCTCTCAGACCTGGGTTAGTCCTGATGTAGTCTTAGATTAGATCTGGTTTAGTCTTAGTTTTGAGTTGTTTTAGTTCTGATATAGTCCTCATTTAGACCTGGTTTAGTTCTGATCTGATGTAATCCTAGTTTAGATCTATTTTAGTTCTAATTTAGAGTAGGTTTAGCTCTGATGTAGTCCTAATTTACACCTAGATTTGTCCTAGTTTAGACCTGGTTTAATCCTAGTTTAGTCCTGCTTTTAGTCCTGGTTTAGTTCTGGTTTAGTCCTGGTTTAGTCCTGGTTTTAGTCTTGGTTTTAGTCTTGGTTTAGTTCTAGTTTAGTCCTGGTTTAGACCTGGTTTAATCCTAGTTTAGACCTGGTTTAGTTCTGATGTAGTCCTAGTTTAGACCAGGTTTAGTTTCGAATTGGTCCTAGTTTAGATCTGGTTTAGTCCGAGTTTAGAGCTGGTTTAGTTCTGATATAGTCCTAGTTTAGACCTGGTTTAGTCCTAGTTTAGACCTGGTTTAGTCCTAGTTTAGAGTTGTTTTATTTCTGATATCATTCTAATTTTGACCTGGTTTAGTTCTAATCTGATGTAATCCTAGTTTAGACCTGGTTTAGTCCTACTTTATACCTGATTTGCATCTGGTTTAGACCTGGTTTGGACCAGGTTTAGTCCTAATTTAGACCTGGTTTAAATCTGGTTTAGTTCTAGTGTAGACATGGTTTAGAACTGGTTTAGTTCTCATTTAGACCTGGTTTAGATCTTGTTTAGTCCTAGTTTAGACCTGGTTTAGACGTAGTTTAGACCTTGATTTATTTCTAGATTGGTTCTGATCCAGTCCTAATGTAGTTCTAGTTTAGATCTGGTTTAGACCTGGTTTAGTTCTGATGTAGTTATAGTTTACATTTTTAGTCCTAGTTTAGACCTGGTTCAGATCTGGTTTAGTTCTGATGTAGTCCTAGTTTAGAACTGGTTTAGTCCTAGTTTAGACCTGGTTTAGTTCTGATGAGGTCCTAGTTTACATCTGGTTTAGTACTACTTAATACTACTAAAAGTTTAGTACTACTTTGCATCTGGTTTAGACCTGGTTTAGACCAGGTTTAGTCCTAGTTTAGACCTGGTTTAAATCTGGTTTAGTTCTAGTGTAGACATGGTTTAGAACTGGTTTAGATCTTGTTTAGTCATAGTTTAGACCTGGTTTAGACTTGTTTTAGTCCTAGTTTAGACCTGGTTTACTCCTAGTTTAGACCTGATTTAGTTCTAGATTGGTTCTGATCCAGTCCTTATGTAGTTCTAGTTTAGATCTAGTTTACACCTGGTTTAGACCTGGTTTAGACCTTGTTCAGACCTTGTTCAGACCTTGTTCAGACCTGGTTTAGACCTGGTTTAGACCTGGTTTAGACCTTGTTCAGACCTTGTTCAGACCTGGTTTAGATCTGGTTTAGTCCTAGTTTAGTTCTGATGTAGAGTGCATCAGAACTAAACCAGATTATATCCATTTTTGAACACTTTACTCTGAAGAAGACACTGCACAGAATGTGACAACCAAAATCCCATATCGATTTCTAAAAAAATGAAGCTCCATCTTTTACTAGTATACACTGAACAGTAAGTTGAGACAGTAATTACTGTGTCGGGTCAAGTGAACTCACCGTATTAGGTAGAAAATTGAACTATTGACACTTCGCAGCTGATGTCGTCAACATTCCCTTGGGGTGTGACTCTAAATGTAGGTTCTGCTCACATTAGTCGGTACTTTTTCACTTAGTCACTCTCTTCAGTCAGTCAGCTCCAAAACAGGACCCTGAACGCTCCTATTGATCAAAGACTCCTGAAAATGTGTGCTTTAAATCCATCTTGAGTTTTTCAGGTGAGTCTGCAGATTATCTTAAAAGTTTTTTGACAGTGTTTGCTTCTGTGTGCATTGTGTCACCGTTAGAACTTTAAGGTGCATCTTGTACGTTTTCTAGCGGAGGGTCCAAATACTCAAATACTTTTTTAAATTTCTTTGTCTGGAATGTTTCACAGTATGATATTAAACCTTTCTATCTTCACGGAGACCAAACCACAGAAAAATACTGGTCAGATCTGTGGAGAGGCGACCCCGCTCACAGTCAGAATGTCTGTTTTTCTAGGTATTTTTGAGCTATAAAACACCTGTAACTGAATAAATGTAAAGTAGAGCTGTTTAATGTCACACTGTGGAACATTTCAGGTGGACATCCGTAGAAACAAGCAGGTGACGGACCGCCAGCCAAAAAGTTACATAGTGCACCTTTTTCAATTCAATTCAAGTTTATTTTATAGCACATTTAAAACAACTTCAGCAACCAAAGTGCTTCACATACATGTCAACAAAATAGAAGAAACAGTTACAAATACATATATACAGAAAACATGTGAAAACTACAGTAAAAACACTAAGATAACCTGACTCACTCGTACTAAACGTCAGGGAGAAGAGGTGAGTTTTCAGTCTAATCTTAAATTGCGTTACAGACTGAGAGGATCTGACAGGAAGAGGAAGGTTGTTCCACAATTTGAGCGCTGCCACAGAAAAGCCTCTGTCATCTTTCGTCCTGAGATTAGTTTTGGGTTCGACCAACAGGAGCTGCTCAGCTGATATCAGGGCTCTGGGTGGAGTACAGGGCTGCAGTAATTCATTCAAATAGCCTGGACCCGTGGTGTGCAAACATTTGAAAGCAATTAATAATTTTAAATTGCACCTGATATAAGACGAGAGAAGATAAGAAGCAAAAGAGGTGTGCTTCACTGGGTCATAAAAGATTAAAAAATAGCAGTAAAGGTGCTCTACGAGGGTTAAAACAGTAGTCTTTAAACAGAAAGTTACCCTTACTGGAAAATGGAAAAGTGGGCAAGGTACAAACCCGAGGCACTCCGACTGAATATATTAAAAGTCCTTTATTACATGAAGGGACGACGACGCGTTTTGACCAGCAAGATGGTCTTGGTCAGGGCAAAGTCCTGGCATCCCTCAAGTTAATAAAGGACTTTAAATATATTCAGTCGGAGTGCCACGGGTTTGTTCCTTGCCCACTTTTTCATTTTCCAGTAAGGGCAACATTCAGTTGTTTTTTTTAAAAATCCATCATTAGACACTTTCATTCATTTTATTAATTTACTTGTTTGAGCCAGGTACAACAAAATTCAAAAACAATAATATAAATAAAGATATGTACATGAACATATTTGGGACCTGGTGAACAAAAGGAGGAGGATGAAGTTTAAAAAACTTAGAGTCCTACCCCAACTGTTTTACATAATCACATGGTTCACACTTTTATTTTTTTTTAAACATATATACAAAAACATATCCACACATACATACATACATATACACGTACACACTTGTACATACATACATAAATACATACATACATGCATACATATACACATCATAGATATCCAGTACATATACTCAATATAAATGCTTATACACATATACATACATGCAGAAACATATTTTCGTTTAGTCGTACATATACTAATAATAATGTTGTTGTAGGCACAAAGTTTATTGTTTATGATCGTATGAAATAAACAGTAATGAGAATGAAAAATTTAGGAATTTTTTGTTTTCATTTATGATCGTACAAACTAATAATAGTAATGAAGTAGGCACAAAAGTTTATCGTTTATGATTGTACAAAATAAACAGTTAATGAGAATGAAAAATCTAACAATTAAGACACTTGTTTTTAATTTACTTTTTTATTGATTTTTTTTGTATTTTTATGTATTTATTTGTATATTTCTCATTAGAGATACACGCTGAACACGTGATGTGCAAAAATATCAAAATTTATATTGTATCATTTAATGCGATGATACAGTATCGATATCGAGGGCTGCTGTATCGTTCTATCACCAAGAATATTTTTGGTATATTTTAGTAAATTATTTTGTTACAGCACTGCAGTTTTGTTGCTTGTTTAGTGAAAGTAAAACCATTTATGCAACACATTTGACATTTTCACTGTTTTGATGAGTAAAATGGGCGTGTTTCAAATGAACTTTGCACAAGAAGTGGTTTAACAAAGACTTTTACTATCACAGCCATGACTTAGTTGTTGTTTTTTTATTGAACCGTATCAAATCAACTTGAACTATATCGTATTGAATCAAAAGTGAACTGTATCGAGATATGTATCGTATCGGCGACTTCTTAATGATACCCAGCCCTACTGAACACCCCCAGAATCATTTGCGTAACACCAAAAGCAGCCTGTGTATTGTCAATTGTGCACGTACTGCAGTTTATGTTGTGAGATTTTTTTAGTTTTGGATTTGACAAAAAAAACGTTAAGGTTAAAGTACGTTTCATGAATTGCTGTAGATCCAAAACACAGAGCTTAAATGACAATAAAACAAAATAAAGTAATTCAAATGGGACCAAAATTGTGAAATGAAAATAAATTAGGTCAAAAGTTTGTGTTATTCTTGTGGACCAAACCTCATTGTGTTACACAGGTGAAGAAGTGTACACAGTGTAATCTCCCATGAGTCTGTTTGAACAAGATTGTACTGTCAGCAGGGACAGAGCCAACAGTGGCACCCATTTCTCTTTCTTCGCTTCCTTCTCCTTGATTCCTTTCCTCGACTCTGCAGGAAATGGGTGAGGAAGTCCCGCCCACAAAGGAGACAGAGAGGAGAGAGGGTCTAAAAAGTTTGATTCTTTTCTCCGGTGTTTGTTTACTCCTTCATTCTGTGGTTTTCTTTTGGAGGACACCTAACGTGACGCATTTGATTGACAGCTGAGAAGTGGAGGATCGAGGAGAGGAAGCAAGGAGAAGGAAGCGAGGAAAGAGAAATGGGACGCGGCCCATGAGTCAGCTTTGCCTCACACTTCTCTTTGTCTGTGTGCAGTCAGAAAACGCTGTTTAAGAACATTTCAAATAAGAACAGGAACAGAAAAGGTTCAGTTCTGATGTAGTCCTGGTTTAGACTTGGTTTTAGTCCTAATGTAGTGCTAGTTTAGACCTGGTTCAGTTCTGATGTAGTCCTGGTTTAGACCTGGTTTAATTCTGATGTAGTCCTACTGTAGACCTGATTTTGTCCAAGTTTAGACCTGGTTTAGTTCTGATCTAATCCTAGTTTAGACCTGGTTTAGTTCTGATGTAGTCCTGGTTTATGCCTGGTTTTGTCCCAGTTTAAACCTGGTTTAGTTCTGATTTAGTCTTTGTTTAGATCTGGATTTGTCCTTGTTTAGACCTGGTTTAGTTCTAATGTGGTCCTAGTTTAGACCTGGTTTTTGTCCTAATATACTGTTAGTTTAGTCCTAGTTTAGTTCTGATGTAGTCCTGGTTTAGACCTGGTTTTGTTCCAGTTTAGACCTGGTTTAGTTCTAATGTAGTCCTAGTTTAGACCTGGTTTAATTCTAATGTAGTCCTAGTTTAGACCTGGTTTTTGTCTGAGTTTAGACCTGGTTTAGTTCTGATGTAGTCCTAGCTTAGACCTGGTTTAGTTCTAATGTGGTCCTAGTTTAGACCTAGTTTTAGTCCTAATTAGTGCTAGTTTAGACCTAGTTTTGTTCTAATGTAGTCCTAGTTTAGACCTGGTTTTGTCCCAGTTTAGACTTGGATTAGTTCTGTTGTAGTCCTAGTTTAGACCTGGTTTAGTTCTGATGTAGTCCTGGTTTAGACCTGGTTTTGTCTCAGTTTAGACCTGGTTTAGTTCTGATGTAGTCCCAGTTTAGACCTGGTTTAGTTCTGATGTAGTCTCAGTTTAGATCTGGTTTTAGTCCTAATGTAGTACTCATTTAGACATGGTTAAGTTCTGATATAGTCCTAGTTTAGATATGGTTTTGTCCCTGTTTAGACCTGGTTTTAGTCCTAATATAGTGCTAGTTTAGACTTGGTTTAATTCTAATGTAGCCTTAAATTAGATGTGGTTTTGATACAGTTTAGACCTGGATTAGTTCTGATGTAGTCATAGTTTAGACTTGGTGTTAGTCTTAATGTAGGGCTAGTTTATCTTTTTTTTTGTCAGTTTTTAAATATATAAACAGACCTTGTGTTTCTCTTATTGCTAATGATGCCAATGAGCAAAGCACTAAACTCTGTGAGAGAAGTGCCATTTTGTTCCATTAGTTCCTGTCTTTACACCTCTCTCTCTCCTGTGTGTGTGTGTGTGTGTGTGTGTGTGTGCGGTGGTAGACGTCGCCATGGGGAAGAGCCAGTCCCACTTGGGTAAGAACAAAGACGACAGCCAGGAGGCGCTCACGGGCTCTGACGCGGAGAAAGAGGAGAAGAGTGAGGACATGTCACAGTTCCCCTACGTGGAGTTCACCGGGAGAGACAGTGTGACCTGCCCAACCTGCCAGGGCACCGGCCGCATCCCCAGAGGTAACCCACCACGCACGTTATACTCAAAAGTAGAAAATAATCGATTCTAAAACTAGTATGCAAACTAGATAGTAATTTGAGCAGGCCACATGGGAATAGAAATTAAAATACTACCAAAAAAGAACGATAATCACATTCTATTATATTAAGAAAGTGTTTTGTTTTTTTTTTTTTTTTTTTTTTTTTTTTTTATTATCACATCATTTCATATCATTTTTATCATGACATCGGAATCCAGAGTATACGCTTTATATTATTTTTTACAAATTTTAGTATTGTGATAGCACTACACCATTTGTTGTTATCTAAAAAAATTAGACCAAATATAAAATAATATTTGGGCCAATTTCTATTTATATATAAATATATATCTAACATCCACAAAGCTGAAATTTTAAACTTAATTTCAGTACTAAACAATAAACTTGATACCACAATGATAATTAAAAAACACTCTTTTTTTAAGACAACAGAATGTGATTTTCAACATTAAATGGTAGTATTGTATTTTCCGGACTATAAGTGGCTCCAGAGTATGAGTCACACCAGCCAAAAAATGCATAATGAAGAAGAAAAAAACATAAGTTGCACTTTTTGGGGGAAATTTATTTTATAAAATCAGACACCAGGAACCGACATTTCCTGTTGAAAGTCAAGTTCTAGTAATAACAATAGAAGAGAGAACAACAGGCATGTGAGATATATCACATAGGCATGTCAGATAACTATAGCATAAACTAGAAAAGCAGTCAGAGAGCGCAGACCTCCGCCAAGGACTACAGTCCCCCTCATATTAATTGTGTTTTCCATAAATATTTGTCTCGTATCTTTCAATTTGGAATATGAAAGGAGGATCCGATTGTCCATCCCTGAGTCAAATTTCATGGGGTTTGGTCAATAATTAACCGAGATATTGAGAAACAAAATTTTTGGCCCCATTTACCACAATGTTAACTAAAATTTCAAAGTGATCCAGAATCCAGGATTTCTTCTGGATCACCCCCAAAATGAAATCAGTTCTTCCTTTTCACATTTCCAACAAATCCTGAAAATTTCATCAAAATCGGTCCATAACTTTTTGAGTTATGTTGCTAAACTTATGTTGCTGTTCCCTCCTTGGCGGAGGTAACAACAGAACAGAACAAGTTTACCAAACTCTAAATTTCACTCCAAATCACTAAATCCATTCAATTCTTCATCCTCGGTGTCACTTCTGAACAACTCTCTGACCTCTGGAGGTAATCAGAGAGCTGCTTCCTCTTCTGTGTTGCTGTCATCAGACTCAGTTCCAGTTAGAATTATTCTGGTCTTTCTGAATCCCGACAGGATGGTTTTGGTGTCACTGAAGTCACTTAAGTTGACATTGACATTTTCAGTGGTGCAGAAGTAACGGTGCGATCGACTGACATGATACAGACAGGACAGAGGCTCTTTCTGCAGGAGACATGTGCAGTAGAGTGAAGTGACAGTGGACAGTCGCAGCTTCAGTGTCAGAACATTTGAATATAAAAGTCGCATTGGAGTATAAGTCGCAGGAAACACTCAAACCATGAAAAAAGTGCAACTTATAGTCCGAAAAATATGGTACTTTCTTTTCTATGCCCATGTGGTTTTATATGTGTGTAATCCTCAGTGATCCAGTAGGTCCATAGTGTCCATGAGCGTATTCTAGTCTATGTGCTCTTATACTTGTTCTGGTACAGCTCAAGATCATTCTAAAACTCCTGTAAATGTGACTTTTTTTTAGTACTGATACCTGATTTGATACTAGTTTTATTATCGATTAGTATGCGGTTTCGATACTTTTGACAATCCTAGTCTTGCTTTAATTACACTTAAAATAATGACCTCTTTCATTTTTATTCTCAGGTCAGGAGAATCAGCTGGTGGCTCTGATCCCCTACAGTGACCAGCGCCTCAGACCCAGCAGGACGTAAGAACACGTGGTCATATGACTTTAGATTTAGACTTAGACAAACTTTATTGATCCACAAGGGAAATTATCTGGACACAGTAGCTCACACATCACTATATAATATAATAACAAAGTAGCAAAAACAGCAAGAGACAGGTGTTAAATAAGACACAATTATATAAATGCATATATACAAGTCAAAATAAAATAGAAAAATAAGTAATAAAATATAAAATCTCAGCTTTATACAAGAGGTAAACAGTGCAACAATGATATGATGATTGACAGAACACTGGGTTATTGGTTCCATAAGGGTGTGTTGTTGCACAGTTGTAGGGAGTATTATCTGTTACATAAGAGTGAGTTGTAGTTCAGTTGTAGGGAGTATTATCTGTTAATAAGGGTGAGTTCTACAGTTTGTAGGGAGTATTATCTGTTCCATAAGCATGAGTTGTACAGTTGTAGGGAGTATTATCTGTTACATAAGAGTGAGTTGTTGTTCAGTTGTAGGGAGTATTATCTGTTCCATAAGCATGAGTTGTACAGTTGTAGGGAGTATTATCTGTTAACTAAGGGTGAGTTCTACAGTTGTAGGGAGTATTATCTGTTCCATAAGGGTGTGTTGTTGTACAGTTGTAGGGAGTATTATCTGTTCCATAAGCATAAGTTGTACAGTTGTAGGGAGTATTATCTGTTACATAAGGGTGAGTTGTTGTACAGTTGTAGGGAGTATTATCTGTTACATAAGGGTGTGTTGTTGTACAGTTGTAGGGAGTATTATCTGTTACATAAGGGTGAGTTGTTGTTCAGTTGTAGGGAGTATTATCTGTTACATAAGGGTGAGTTGTTGTTACAGTTGTAGGGAGTATTATCTGATTCATAAGGGTGAGTTGTTGTTCAGTTGTAGGGAGTATTATCTGTTCCATATGCATAAGTTGTACAGTTGTAGGGAGTATTATCTGATTCATAAGGGTGAGTTGTTGTTCAGTTGTAGGGAGTATTATCTGTTCCATAAGGGTGAGTTGTTGTTCAGTTGTAGGGAGTATTATCTGTTCCATAAGTGTGACTTGTTGCATCTGTGTGTGTTTTTTGCTCTTTAGAAAACTGTACGTGACCTTATCCGTGGCCCTGTGCCTGCTGCTGTCGGGGCTGGCGGTCTTCTTCCTCTTCCCTCGGCCCATCGATGTGTCCTACGTAGGCATCAAGTCCGCGTACGTGTCCTACGACCAGGACAAGCGCATCGTCTTTCTCAACATCACGGTGAGACATGACTCCTGTATCCTACACCGGTACTCACAGCTATATAGATCGATATACAACTAAAGCACATAACAGTAGAATGTCCCACGGTATGGCTTTAAACTAATAATATTTCCATGGAGACAAGCAGGTGACACCATCAGGTCAAGTTACAGGTCAGATCAGTGGAAACTCAGCCCTGCTTACTGTAAGAGTGCTTGTTTTTGTGACGGAGCAGGCCCGTCCCTAAGAACGCCGTCCCTGGGGAGAGCACGTGAAGACGCGCGCGCCCGTTTCAGGATTCACTGCACTCCACGCGCCAAACCATTTCTTACCAAAACCACTTATTAAAATACATTTTCCCAACACCTCCTGCATGTCTTGCCGCGACTAAGGGTGCACACTTAGAAGCGCTTGTTCGGTCCATCAAAATCACGCTAAACCAGACAGTCACTTGCCCTCTCGCCACTGCCTTCGCGCTCTTTCCGTGGTGCGTTCTGGCAAACCCAGACACATCCGCGCTGGGAGCTTAAATCCTTCTGTTGCGCGGGTTCAGGGGATCAGGTGAGCTACGATTCATGTGCATGCTCAATTAAACGGATTGTCTGTCTCTTGGAAATTATATACAAGACCTGTTCATTCTGGGTGAAAGGTATTACAGGTGTATAACGGTCGATATATGGAACGTAGGCCATTTAATAGTAGAAACGGTGCAAATCACAGTTATTGGGGGAATTATGTAATGTGGGAGGGGCAAACGGGGGTATAAAGGTGCGCTCTCCAGCTCTGCCAGCAGTTGTGACCAGGTTACAGTGGAGGTAACGTGTGTGGAGAGAACCAGAGCGAACGAGCGACCGAGAGAGTGAGAGAGCAAACGCTGCGGGACTTAAAGGGGAAGTCCAACAAAAACTTTTTTTTTGTTTTTTCACGCAACCACTGTAAATATTTTACCACTCACGTTTGGCACCTTTTTGCACTGTTGGAGAGCACAATAAATCACCTAAAAGCATTTCCTGACTAAGCCTGAGTTTTCTGGAAGAACCCCACCACAGTTTTTCTTTGTATTTTTGAGCTATAACACCAGCTTTTTGGAATAAATTTAAAAGAAACATTTAATGCAACACCGTGGAACATTCCTGGCAAAGCTGTAACATCTCCACGGAGACAAGCCGGTAGCGTACCATCCACTAGTAAAGTTACACAATGCACCTGTAAAGAGGGGGTGTTATGCAGTTCGACCATGTTATTAACTTTCCTTCTTCAAAAACATGCCTGAAGAAGTTTTAGATGTCGTCCATGCATGTTTGAGTCATTTAGCGATCTCTCCCGAGAGTTCCACCTTGTGATGTCATGTGGTAATACAGGAAGTGCTCCACTGCGTTTTTAAAGGCCCCATCTCATGCAAAATAACTCTTTTCACATTGTATCTTCTGCACATAAACAAGCAAAATTTGGGTTTTGGAACATCCATTACACAATAGTTCTGAAATCTTACTGATTTCTTGGAGACAGTCACAGACCAGGAACTATGAAAGTCCGACTATTGCTCATCCCCCCGTATGTCCTGAGAAAACACAGGCTCCGCCCTCCAAACGTGACATAGACTGAGTGAGCCGCCCTTCCTCCGCCCATCTCAGGGAGGGAGGGGGAGACAGACGTGCACCCTGATAGTGGTAGAAATAAACTTTTATTCATCATGGAGATACAGCGCGTTCAGCCGCATGTGTTGGACCTGGAATCGGACGAGGACTTTGAGGTGCACGAAGCTCAAGCACCACGTCCACATCAACTGAACATTACTGATTGGTAAAGTATTAATAAACACTAGTTATTATATTATATCGTGTTCACTGCAGTGTGGAACAATGAACTTATGCTGTCACTTTTGTTTAGATGTTCATGTGGGAATTGTCAGTCGATGCGGGTTGGAGGTGGTGGAGCGGTGGAGGGGGGCGAGTGTGAAGCGTTTTCTGCTACATCAAACTTGTCATAGGTGTATCTGCCGCATCATCGTTGTAGCAGCTTTAGTTCAATGTCATGTTGGAGGGTGGCAGAAATACGCTGCAATTTGTTTAAAAAAAAACACCTAATCAATCTAAAAACCACTTGGGCGACATATACAAGGCCCACACATCACTCTTAGAAGGTAGAAAGCGCAGAAAAGTTGATTTTGCATGAGATGGGCCCTTTAAACTCCATATATCTTTATAGAATCATTAGGATCATTTCAGTGATGGAATTGCCCATCTCTACTGAACTGAAGGTAAAAGGAGCTGTTAACTTGAAAACTGCCACTTCATGATATCACAAGGTGGAACTGAGCATTCTGAGATTTGGAGATGTAGACAAGACTAATAAAAAAGGGTTTCTCAAACATGTGTGACTGAAACAAAACACAACTCCAGGTCTGTTTTTGAGAAGGGAACAAAATTGAGCTTAAAGGTGCACTACGTCACTTTTTGGTTGGGGGTTCGTCACCTACTTGTTTCTATGGATACGTCATTGCTCTGCCTGGAATGCTTCACAGTGTGACATTAAACAGCTCTACCTTACATTTACTCAATTACAGGTGGTTTTATAACTCAAAATACTTAGAAAAACAGGCAGGCTCCACAGATCTGACCTGTAACTTGGTTTCATTTGGTCTCCATGAAGATAGAAAAGTTTAATGCCACACTGTGAAACATTCCAGACAAAGCAATAACATTTTAATAGAGAAAAGTGTTTGTCAGACCTTCCAGAAAAGTGACACAATACACATTTTAATTTCACAATAGTAAATTTTGTGTAATATAGGACCTTTAATACTCTACTTTAATACTGTGGTTTTTCCTGTTTCCTGTTTCATGCATTCTCATCTCTAACCTTTTTAGCCAATTAAGTTCTAAATGAATCAAATCAAGACTTGGAGTCACTTGAGTTCCCAGAACAATGTGCTGCTTTGTAATGGACAAATTGAAAATGACAGTGTCAAAGAATCTTAAGAACCGTTTGATATATGACTGATAAGACTACTTAAAGATGCACTGTGGAACTTTTCTACTGCGGGGTCCATCAAATGTTTTTCTCTATGGATGTTCTTGTTATTGTCTTGTCTGGAATGTTTCACAGTATGGCATTAAACCTTTCTGTCTTCATGGAGACCAAACCAGACAAAGTTACAGGTCAGATCTGTGGAGAGGCGACCCCGCTCACAGTCAGAATGTCTGTTTTTTCTAGGTAGTTTTGAGCTATAAAACCACCTGTCATTGAATAAATATAAATGTTTAATGTCATACTGTGGAACATTCCAGGCAGAGCAACGACATATCCATAGAAATAAGCAGGTGACAGACCCCCAGCCAAAAAGTTACACATTGCACCTTTAAACTTTCTACTGGCAGGACTCCCACGGTGATGGAAATCCTGGAAAAGTCATAGAAATTGAAAATGTCTTTTTCCAGGCCAGTCATGGAATTTTAGTGTGCCTTTTGTTTAAAAGAGACGACAATAAATGCACTGACAGGATTTTGAATGTTAAAAAATTATAATCCCTAAACCGTAAAGTGAGTGGAAAGAGTTTACATTTCATATTTAGCCCTAAAAGTCTGATTGTAGTGGACCAAACAGAAAGGCAAAGACAAGGTATAAAAATAAGTTTAAATTTAATAAAGTCAAAAAAGATATAATTTAACAAAGGCTCAAATTAGGCAAATTATTACCAAAAAGAAAAGCCGGACCCAACTGGGGAAACTCAAATCAAAGTGAACAGAACAAAACTAACCCAAAGTGACAAAGGAACAGGGCTGTTTAAATACTCGAGGACCAACTAAAGCTGAACACAAGAGGGAGGAATTACACTAAATAATTAACTAAACTACTAACCAGGTTTGTCCCGATCTGATCACGTGATTGGAAATCGGCGCCGATCACGTGACTGCGGACTCGATCCAGACTCGGACATTATGTTCAGATCAGGTATCGGATATATCGTAATATACGTAGATAATACACAGCACACACAGGACACAACAGTTTTTCTGAGGCGCGGGATTTACTCAGGGACGTCCGGTCTAAATCAGATCTAAACCAGGACAAAATCCAGGACTAAAAGCAAGACTAAAGCAGGACTAAACTAGGACTAAAGCAGGACTAAAGCAGGACTAAACCAGGAATAAACTAGGACTAAAACCAGGACTAAACTAAGACTAAAACCAGGACTAAACCAGGACTAAACCAGGAATAAAAGCAGGACTAAAGCAGGGCTAAACCAGGATTAAAAGATGGACTAAACTAGGACTAAACGGGACTAAAACCAGGACTAAACAATCTGACACCTAACAGTAGGGTGGACATTAAGGAACTTTAAGGCAGCAGTGATCTCATATAGATAATTAATTTCTCTATCAATAATATTTTTAATTTGGTTAAGCAAAGACTGGGCTTTTTATTGTCTTTTATCAGACAAAACATCTTATGTTAAGATCCTAGTCTTTGTCTTACGCTCAACAAACAATTTGAAGAGAACAAACATGAATTTTCAGGATCTGGTTGCTACATTTTAAAAAGCACGACAATATCAAGTAATCCAAAGTATTCAGATTACGTTACCCCCCTTAAAAAATGTAATAGATTCCGTTACAAACTACATTTTGGGGTATGTAATCTGTCATCTGTAGGGGAATACATTTTAAAAGTAACCTTCCCAACACTGAGCATGGGCACTTTAATCTGTCCAGTCTGACTAGGAAATAAGGCACTTGAACAAACTGTGCGCCAAATCACAGAAAAATCTTGCACGTTTTTCTCAAATTTTGTGACTATACGATTCAAATCATACAACTTCTTCTTCTGTATTGTCCTCCACAGAGCACCTTGAACATCACCAACAACAACTACTACGCCATCTACATGACCAACATCACAGCCGAGGTGCAGTTCTACAAAACAGTGATCGGAAAAGCCAAGATAAACAACAGCACTCTGATTATACCTCTGGACGAGAGACAGGTCTGTGCTCTCACCACATTCTAACAACAACAACATTCTAACGCATGTCCAGGCCTGTCACCAGCATTTATTTTCATTGAGGTGAAGTGTATATAAAGTGTATATGAAAACTACAAATACACTTAGCCATACATGTTTTCAGAGTATCACTTTATTGGCACAAACCAGAGTCTGTGGGGGTTTCTCAGTTGTCAGGATCCTCGGCCTTCTGACAGATCCTCGTCCTCAGAGCTCCGACAAGTGGTTCTCCAATTCCCGCAAAGCCCTCTCGTCCTCCGCGCCCTCTGCTTTTACCAAGGATGCACTGGTGGATCCTTGGCCACCTCAGAGTGCTTGAAATTACCCATAATGCACTGCAACTAAAATTTTTACAAACTCTATTTAAGCAGTAAAATGCATTTTGATAAAATAAAACTCATTCCACAGTACAAAAGAAGTAAATATTTTGCTATTTTAGGCACATTGCTGCAAATAACACTATTATCAGATCAAATTAATTCAAATCAGGACAAATGCAGCAAAATCTTTTAATGACGGGGATTAGGAATCCAATAAGCATCTATCATCTGAAAATATTTTGGCCTCTGTATTTATTTTTGTAGGGTAATTATCAGCCTAAATAACACAATCACAATAAAACATACACCTCAGAACACTTTATATTTGTGGAAGCAGTGATGTTTATTAATACTCGAGTTTTTATGAGTTTTATCGCGTTTAATTTGGTCACATGACACGGTGCAGTACCTCTCTCAGGAACCTGTTCCAGGTGAGCTCCAGGAGCTATGAGCAGGACACTTGGCTCTGCTTCGGAGGAGCTACAAAGTGATCTTTGGAAGAAGGATTGAGAAACACCCTTTATATATAAATGGACATAGCTAATGCACTAGCCGCTGTGTTCCAAGTAGGAAGTTCGCGTGCAGCTCTTCCGGCTCCTTCTGACTCTGGCTCCTATTGATTTACATTGGAATATTGAGCCCCCCCCCCCCCCCCGGAACTACTGACCTTCGTCATTTTGGTCTTAAAATGTTCGTATTAATCCGCTCTGCATGAACCTGGGTCTTTTTCCACTGTTGCCAGTTTAAAAAATCCTTTTCCTAATATAGAACCTGGCTCCAAATTCAGTCTTGTTACTGTTAGCATCATGAGCCTCATTTGAGTGCAGCCGAAGGCTATGGTTGATGTCAGACTCATTTAATCCACTTATTACAAAAACAGGTACATTTAGTTTGGCAGTGAATCAGCTCATTCATTCATTCACACTCAAACTCTGCCTCTAAAAAGTGACAACAGTGCATAGTGTGGCTAAAAGAACTAAAACTCCATTTGAAACAATAGATTAAAAACAAGATACAAATACGTCATATGTGCAAAGGGACATAAATAAGATAAATATAAAATCACTTGTTCAGAGCACTAATGGCTGCTGGAACAAAGGTGCTTTTGTAACACTTGGTTTTACAGAGGGGCTCTTTAAACCTCCGTCCTGATGAGAACAGTTGAACTCATTATTCAGAGGATGAGAGTCATCTTTTAAAATAGCCAGTGCAGCCTCTGTTCCTGCCTCGAGTAGAGAGACACAGGATAAAGCTGAGACTCCCCGATCAACTTACTCGCCCATTTCACCACCTGGTTCAGGCCGTTTCTGTTTTTAAAGAGCTCATCTCATGCAAAATAACTCTTTTCACATTGTATCTTCTGCACATAAACAAGCACAATTTGGTTTTGGAGCATCCATTACACAATAGTTCTGAAATCTTACTGATTTCTTGGAGACAGTCACAGACCAGGAACTATGAAAGGCCGACTATTGCTCCTCCCCCCACCCGTCCTGAGAAAGCACAGGCTCCGCCCTCCAAACGTGACGTAGGCGACGAGTGAGCCGCCCTTCCTCCGCCCATCTCAGGGAGGGTAATATTCAATCAAATGAGGTTGTCATAATCTGTACAGGTGACCACTAAACATCAGTGGTCATAATGACTGAGGTGTAATCGCCATTTTGTTATCATGCAGAAGCATTGAAGACGACTCACTAGAATAAAATGATGCCCTAAGTCTGTTGTTAGTATCAATGTAATATCATTGGACTATGTAACCTTTGTCAACTAAAACAAGTAGAACAAGGGAGATGACGTGCAGATTGAAATGATATGTAGGATAATCTCAGATAATCTGCATCTTGCTTTTAGTTCTCTTCAGTGGTTTACTAGCCTTAAACTTACAGATCTAGGATCGCCATCACTGGACCCTGGTATCCTTTTCTAATGTGTCGCTTCTGTTTCGTTGTAAGTCCAGTTTTAAAAATACCCGTAGTTCTCGAAGCAGTTTTCGGTGAAGTGTCGCTCGCAAACAAAAATATTCTTGGGGAATTTATTTCCCAGAAATAAACTCCAGCCACTTAGCACGCCTTGTTTCTTCTGTCGACATGACAAATCATTTCGACTTGCCATCGCAGCCAAATACGCACTTTCTCCATGAGGACATGGTTACAAAAAGCGTGTTTGAAGCGAAAAAATAAAGATAAATAACGCAGAACAGCAGACCTGTATGGTGTAGACGCAGGACGGTGTGTGAGTGGGGGGAGGCGGGGTGGAGGCGGTGGAATCGGGGGCGGGTGTAAAGCACTTTCTGCTACGTCAAACGCGTCATAGGTGTAGCTGCTCTGTCATCATTGTAGATTTAGTTCGTTGTCACGTGGGAGGGTGGCAGAAATACGCTGCAATTTGTTAAAAAAAACACCAAATCAATCTATAAACCACATGGGCGACATATACAAGGTCAACACATCAGTCTTAGAAGGTAGAAAGCTCTGAAAAGTTGATTTTGCATGAGATGGGCTCTTTAAGAGACAATTTTCCAAACCATGACAACACAACATTCTATAGACCAATGTTATTTAATACAGATGGGGGACAACTAAAATGAATTTGTTATTATTGATTTATGTTGCAATACAGCGGTGGTGGGTCTAGTATCTCAGAGAAATGATCAGGTGCAACATTGGTGCATATAAGTTTTAGATATTTTATGGCAGCTCCTGTAAACGTCTGTTCTGTTTCTGTTGGTGCTTTTGTGACTCGTTCTTCTGTTTTCAGGTCGACTACACAGTTCCCACCATCATAGCTGATGATATGAGCTATATGTTGTAAGTGCATTTTTAAAAATTGTATTTACACATTCCAAATATGTGCATTTTTAACATGTGTCTCCTTTTGCACAGCGCCTACTGCACCATGCCCACCATCAGAGTGCACAATATAGGAGTCATGATGCTGTAAGTCTGTTCTTTTGTCAGAACTATTCATCTATTCCATCATCATCTATTCTATTCCATCACTTCTTTCACAAAGTTAGGCCTGTCACAATAACAGTGAAGTTTGATACATTACCGATCAAAAGTTTTAGAACACCCTCATTTTTCCAGTTATTTATCGCAATTCAAGTCGTGCAAGTCCAGTGAAGAGCTTGAAATGGTACAAAGGTAAAAACTGAACAGACAGAGGTTAAAAAAACGACAAAAGTACAAAACACAAGTCCAAGCTCTGCCAAAACTACCTCTGGAAAAAAGAACATGATGGTAAAACTTGAAAACAAGGAGTGTCCAGCAGCACAGTGTCCAGACTAGGGATGGGCATGATTAGTCAATTAATCGATAATTGACCATTAAGAATTTCATCGATTATGTTCATTTTAATCGACAAACCGAATGGAGGTTGCTGTGCGTTATGTAGGGTGACCAAACGTCTGTGTCCCGGGACAAACAGGGGTCCGTACATGTGTCTCTCTGCATCAGAAGGAGTGAGACACAGACACTCAGTCCGCCTGCAACGTGCCGAAGTGCAAATGCGTATTTAACGTCCACGCTTTCCGTTCCAGTCAGGACAAGTGTGAGGTCATGTGCACAGTGTACAAAGCAGCAGATATGTTTCAGTGTCCAGTGGGAAAAAGCTCATCAGGACACCGAAAACATGAAAAAGTTTTACCAGGTGAGAGTCGCGCAATGTCGATGACGAGTCCCCACCTCCCTCCCCCCGTACGGTGTCCTGGTTTTGACAAACACAAATCTGGTCACACTAACCTGTATTCCACTGAGTCGTGCTGCATCAGCGACACAAGAGCTGTTTTTTTTTTCTTCGCTTAGTTTATGCAAATGAGCCATGTGGTTTTAAGTTTTGTTTCTGTGAGAGTTGCGCAAAACTGAATTAAACACATTATAATGTCAAATGGGCTGATGTGCCGCTAGAGTGTTTGTGGTTTATATGTTGTAAAGTTGAATTTATTTATGCAGATTAGTAGTGCAGATAGTAATAATAATGATGATAATTTTTATATAAAAACGTTAATGATTAATCGATAATCGATCGTTAATTCTCCCGACAATCGATTAAGAAAATTTTATTGCATGTCCATCCCTAGTCCAGACCTAAACCCCATCGAGCTGGTTTGGGATGAACTGGACAGAAGATTGAAGCAACAAGTGCCACACATTTATGGAAACTTCTGCTTTCTGAACAATATTTGATTTCTGTTGTAAAAAGAACGAGCCACGAGTGTGTTCAGCTGTTATATTTGACAAAGGTGGACACTTTCATGAATCAAAAGTTTAGAATACATTTTGGTCAACAGTAAACAGAAAAAAAAATTAAAAAGTGTGGTGTTTTAAAACTTTTGACTGGTAGTGTATAAAAGTACAGAGATATACTGTGATGAACTCTAATACTGAAACTACTTTGTGACACAGTGACAAGAATGCACCAAAACTAGGGCTGAGTATTGTTAAGAAGTTGCTGATACGATACAAACCTCGATACATAGGGCACGATACGATACATATCACGATACAGTGCAGTTTCGATTCGATTCGATATATTTCAAATTGATTTGATACGGTTCACTAAAAACAATGGTAAAGTTAATATGAAACACAAACATTTTAATCCTCAAAACAGTGGAAATGTGAAATGTGTTGCATAAATGAGCTTCTTTCCACTAAACAACCAACAAAACTGTAGCGCTGTAACAAAATAATTTTGTAAAATATACCAAAAAATACTCTTGTCGATACATCGATACAGCAGCCCATGATATCGATACTGCATCATCACATTAAATGATACGATACATCAATATTTCAATATTTTTGCACACCCCTAACCAGAACTCTGTCAGAACTGAAGAAGCCACTGAGAGTCCACACCTATTCACTCTTAAAACCTTTATCCAGTTGACAGAACTCAATTTGAATCTGAATTATGAAGCAGTAGAATGTTGTCTGCCCTGTGTCGTGTTTTGACCTTAAGGGACTTGATAACCCCACATATAGCACACTTGTACTTCTCTCACGGTGTAAGTGTCTGAGCTCAGATCTAAAGATAACCTTTCCCAGGCCTGTGTGAAGAGCAAAGTCTCAAGTCCAAAAGTCAAATGTGAAGTCAACTGAATGTGGTCTATTTGTTGCTATACACAGGGCAGCCGTGAGGTCTTGAAAGTCTTTTGTCCTAAATTAAGCCCTTAAAAAGTCTTTAATGATATTGTCCAAGTCTTATTTTTTTCACAAAGGTCTAAAATTTCATTAGCCTATTTTTTTGCTTACTCACTCGGACTGCAGTGCAATGTTAAATGGAGGGAGGGTAAAAAACGTCTAATTTGGAGTATGAGCAAACAATACTTTAGATTTTGGCGTTTCGTCTGCACTGCCCAAGACGCAAAACTCTGGTCAGATCTGCTCACGTCGCGTACGTGATGTATGTGACATACATCACCACCGAGCGTCACCACTGAGCCGCCTGTCATGCATACACAATCAAATTCCACACACTTTTGCGTCGCCATATGCACGCAGATTTCCTCCCGAAAACACTCGTCTAAACGCAGAATAAAAAGTAAAGACACTACGCCACTTTTGTGTCTTCTGTTATGACGTCATATAAACGTAGCCTTAGATTCTAGATATAGTAGCGGTAGTTGGCTGGTCATTATTAGAATTAGACCTGGTGTTTTTCGCCTGCATAATGGGTGCAACGTTGGTCTTAATTTTCACTCTTCAGTTTTAAAAAAGTCTTAAATTTAAGGTAGTCAAACCTGGGGATACCCTGATACAACAATAGACTACACATGAGTAAAAGCGACTTAAAGGAACAATATGTAGTGCACTCTTACTGTTACTGAAGTCACAATTGAAAAGGCCGTGTTTTATGTGAAAGCTCAGAACCTCCAGAATTCCCTCCCTGAGCTGCAAAGGCTGCACTAGCACTGGCTCATGACTGTCTGCAGGTTCTGGGGTTTAGGGAGTGACCATTCAGATCTGAGACAGTTTTAGGTTTAAACCAACTGGATTTCAGCACTGAAACTGACAACGCAAACGAGAGATTCATGTGAGGCTTTGTGAATTGGATAATTGTCCTGAAAACACCAAATTACAACATAAATAATATGACCATCATGTTTTGTGTAATTAAGAATAAATCAACATTATAATTTTCAGTAAATATTTGATTTGAACATGTTGACCTCGTATCTGGGGACACTGATCGGTCATGTGTATGAAATTTAAACTCTTAAATCTTACAGTGTTCCTTTTTAAAACAATTTACTCAAAACAAAATAAATACAATCAAACACTTCCTTTTAAACTTTCTCACATGGTAAGCTATTTTATCCTCTTTAATTACTAATGCCACTCCCAACTTACATAAAAACAGAATGTAAAAAACACCTGACATACTATATATAGTCAATAATAATATCTCCCTCATGCACTCATCCTGTCTGACCTGTTGTTGCAGAGTTACCGTGACGACGTCCTACTTTGGCCACGCCGAGCAGGTTTCCCAGGAGACGTACCAGTACGTGGACTGTGGCGCCAACACCACCACGCTGCACTCCGCACACACTCACGTCTACAAAGAGTGAACACGCCGTGGATCGAGGACTGAGCTGCACTGAAGGGCTCCCCCTGCTGGCATCACTGTGCCCGGCAACACAAGTCACCACAGCAGGGGAGTTTGTGTATGAGTGGTGAGCCTACATTCCTGCGCGGCCTCTAAAAAACAAACTGAACATGAACTACGACGAGGCCTGAGCCATTTCAAAATGTCCAAGCTCAATTTTCGTAATAACATTGCAATTATGATTCAATTTGCAATGTTATTTTTAGAAGCTGAAATTCAGATGATTTCAAATTTGGGAGAAACATCAAATTACAACTTGGAAGACATTGTTTTCTTAAAAAGTGACCTAGGTAAGAGGAATTTTGATCTATAGTAAAGTTTTTGACACTTTAAGGTGCATATGACTGGTTAGCGTACTTTTTCACCTCAACATAATTCTATTTTAATATATAAAATTATAATTTTTAACATTCTGGTTAAATTTATAATTTTACTTCCTGGTTAGACAGCAGATCTGAAATACATACAATTCTTTTGGCACCCATGCTCTAAACAAGGGTCAAAATGTGTCCAAATTACACAACAGTTACAATTATACAAATAAAAATAAATGATGACACCTTTTATTTTGTTAAATGAAGGTTTAAACAGTCAGAGAAAATGCTTTCCTCGTGCGGCAATTGTCCTGCATTTTGGATAGATTCATAATTAGAAAAGCATGAACCTCCCATATGCACTTTAAGATACAAGCCCTTATACAGTGACCACTAAGCATTACTGGACCACTTTTAACAATTAGGGCACGAACTTGGGCTCCCTCTTGATCGTCTCCATGCAGAAATTACGATATTGCTTTGCCTGAAATGTTCCACAGTATGGCATCATCTATATTCTCTATGGAAAGACACATATTTTTACTTTTTTTGAGCTGTTAACCACATTAGAATATTGTTCCTTCATTAAAAACATACCTGAAGCTTAGACTGTATGAAGTAGTGGATTAAGGCTTCGTTCAGACTGCAGGACTTAATGCTCAATTCAGATTTTTTTGTGGAATCCGATTTTTTTGCGAGGTTGTTCACATTTCCAATTAAACATGACTTGTATGTGATCTCCAGTGTGAACTTTAAACGTCCCAAAAGTGTCCCACATGAGCACTGGAGGACACAACGACGTCACACACACTGAGCATGCTCGCTTTTTACAGAAGTCGCGTAAACATGGACGTGAGCATTGAGCACCTGGCGATTTTGAAGTTGTTCTCGTACCGGAGCCAGAACACGTACAGCTTATTTGTTTTAAGGAGGAGATTGAGAAGGACGAGGTTTTTGGCCGTGGCGTTTTGTGGGGCAGTGGCAGCAACGTCTGTAGAAAGGAACGTGTGGGTGCAGCCAAGAGTGGTGGGATTGCAATGTGCTTCGCTGCTTCATTGACACAATCAGACACAGTTTTCATGAGATGAGAAGAACGTTTGTGTACATTCGTGAGCGCCTACTTGTTCCACTCTCGCAGGAGGAAACACGTCTTTGGCGGCCTATTTCAGTGAGCAAAGGCGTCGGTGTTGGTCTGTATTGGCTCACAACAGGTGCTTGTTCACTGTTGTTATGACTTCCAGGTGAGATGAAAGCGACCTGACCGCTCAGACTGAAGTTGCATGTCAAAAGATCAGAATGTATCGGTTTTAGGAGCACATATCCAACTGGCCTTTTGAAAAAATCAGATGTGTCATTCAGACTGTCATTAAATGATCAGATACAGGAGCATAAGAACCAAAAAATGGGATCTGGGTCACTTCAGGCTGCAGTCTGAACGTAGCCTTAGTGAGTGTGATGTTGCACATAGTGTTCAACTCCAGTCAAATGAAGCTCACTGAGGCTGGTTTTACAAACAAAAACAAATTTGTGAGGAAAGAAGGCACCTGATTTGTCTGTTATTAATGTTCACATCCTGATTTATGGACAAAAGAGAGCACAAGAGATAACTTTATTGATCTTAAGGGACATTCAAGTTTTGCATTTACACAGCGCGTCTGTTGCCTTTGTGTCTCCGTCAAAATAGTGAAATTAAAACATCAGGATCATGTAGAGGGTTCATGCTCACTTCATATTTAGAACATAGCAATTAGAAGGCTTCAAGCTGGTTTCAGTAATCCTCTGAGCCTCACAAAACGCTTGAATTTTCCCAGGATTGTGATGTCATAGACGGACATCCTGTGCAGTTTTTAAGTTTGTACATCATTGTAGCATTTGTGCCACCAAATCTTGCTCATTACTGCTCCGTGCTTATATTAACATGTTTCTTTTAAGGCAGTTTAAGTTTTTTCTGTGGCTATTCCCTTTGTTGCCAGTAGAGGGCGAGCTCCACCAGATTAGAGTACAGAAAGCACGGAGGAAACTGAAATCATGTCTGTATTTTTAAGTAGACATTATTTTAAGTTGTAAATCATGAAATTCAAAATGAAAGATTATGTTTAAAGACAATAGCAATTCAAGTAATGCATAATATTTGTTCTTTAATGCCGTACTGCGGAATATTCCAGATTCCAGAAGCAATAACATCTCCATGGAGAAAAGCAAGTGGCAGATTTTTCACTAGAAAGGTTACACAGTGGACCTTTAAGGGTAAACTGGGCAGTAGATATTAATGTTGTGCAATAAGATACATTCAGTTGCTTTTTATTTCAACATTTTTGAAGAATTTAATCAATTTAGTTTTGATTTTTATGTGAAAAAAGGGATTGTCAAATAATGTACTTGTGTGTATGTAGAGATTGTTTTATGTTTTTGTAACTTCTGCTTTTAATTTCAACATTTTGGCTTTTTAAATGTTTTTTGCTTGTGATTCTTGATTCAAATGATCATATTTCAGAGATTTAAAAAATTTCAAGATTTCAAAATTTCAAAATGGCAAAGGAAAGAGCTGAAATTTCAAAACCCTCCCCAAATTTCACATTCTTGTTTGTGTTTTATACTTTTTTGTTGACTATTACCTGCTGGTTGTAATCACTTTTTTTCTCACTAATTGAATTTGTTTGTGTGTTGCAATGCCATGTCTGCGCTCTAGGTGGTGCTGTGGGATAACTGCTCTGACTTTTACCACGTCTTTGGAATGGAACTCAAAATAAGCAATAAGCATCTTTAAAGTTATAAAGATTATGGTGAAATAAACACGTTGTTAAAAAGTTGTTGTAAATGTTTTGTTTCTGCGTATCTCATTTGAACAGAACATGACAAGCCCAAAGAGACCAACAGGCTCCACTTTTATTGGTGAGGTTACATAAACTGGGAAACACAAATATTAGAAAGCAATTTTATGTTTAACTTATAGTTTAGTAGTAAAGAAAGTAAAAGTATGTACGTGTATAAAAGTAATATAAAGGTGCACTACATATCTTGTGTAGTAATGTAGGGCTTGTACTGGATTTCCAACCATGTTTTAGTTTGAACTTTTAGCTCTGTTTACACCTTGACACAGAAACTACTGACTGGGATAGTGTCATCATGTTGTGTTGTTAATGTTGGAGTCGGCTCAATGGCAAGAACAAAACCCAGACAATAAAAAACTATTAAAAAAAAAAAAAAAGCCAGTGCTCAGATTCTCAGAATGAATCATACACAGACAAAGATACAGACCACAGATGTTAAGACATGAAAGCTCCTACCACCCTGAGACTGTATGCGAGAAATAAAGAAGGAGACCAAGGACTAGTGAATGTGAGAACCACTGTCCAGGATAAAACATCTAAGATCCATAAGTACATTAAGGACAAGGCTCTGACAGATGACGTTCTCAGAATGTCTCAGACAGTGGGGTTCAGAGGAAGAGGAGCTGGAGGGAGCATCATGTCAGGACAAGGCTCTACACGGGTGTACCACCGAAACATAACTGAAGTGGCTGAAATCAAGAAATCCTACCAATGTCTTGAGAGGGCTGGTCTGAAGGACAGCACAGAGTCACTGATCCTGGAGCACAAGAGCAGACCCTGAGCACCCGAGCAACAGAGGCCCAGATCTGCCACACCAGACCAGAGCCACGGTGTAGACTGTGCAAAGAGGCTCCTGAGACAGTCCAGCACAGAACTGCAGGTGTAAGATGCTGGCAGGGAAAGAAAAACATGGAGCAACACAACCAAGTGGCATAGGGCAGAGTGTACAAAAACATCTATGCAGAGTATGGGCTGGAGACCCCAGAATCAAGGAGGGAAACACCTCCAAAGGTCGTGGAAAACGACCGAGCCAAGATCCTGTGGGACTTCAGATACAGACTGACAGGATGGTGATCGATCCAGCCAGACATAGTGGTGGTGGAAAAGCAACAGAGCAGAGCCGTGGTGGTGGACATCGCAATACCAAGAGATGGTAATATCAGGAAAAAGGAACATGGGAAACTAGAGAAATACCAGGAGCTTAAGGAAGAACTGGAGAAGGCCTGGAAGGTGAAGGCATCAGAGCACTCAGGGCAGTGATCCCTAAACCGGATTAGATCCCCGGAGAAAACATCAGACATAGCAATACTACGAAAAGCAAAGATACTGCACAGAACTCTAAAGCTCACAGGCCTATTTTTATTTCAAAGCTAAATTGTGACGCTAAACACATTTTCTTTTTTCCAAACCATGCAGTCCTAATAGGGTTATTAGATTATGTTTATTGTTCATCCTTCAACCCTTCTGACCGATTTCCTCATTTTCCCTGTGCAGAGAAACTTGAGAGTCAAAACAGTGTGTTAGTGAGAATATTGGAGCCAAGTTCCATATTAGGAATAGAAATTGATTCATGGGCAAAGCAAAATAAAAGCACCAAAATCATATGAACATTTTAAGACCGAAACCTGAGGAGTCTGACAGCAGCGGTTACAGAGGGAGGGGTGATGTTTATTCAATACAAAGTGAATTGGAGCCGATGGAGTTAAAGCTCACTTCCTATTTGAACACAGTGGTTAAATATGTCCATTTATATATACAGTCCAAACTTTTGACTGGTAATGTATCTATAAAGTTACAACAGTGATGCGTTTTGGCTCCTCCACAGCTGAGAGTGCACAGATGGTGATGGCTTTTGCAGACTCTCGCCGCCAGTGTCCAGGCCGATGGAGCTGAAGATTTACGAGCGGCCTGTCTGTGGTCCCAGAGCTTCCCACAGACACACCGCCCGGGGCCTGCACAAGATTCACTGAGGCGTAGAACATAATATAAAACCATGTAAAAAGACCAAAGGGAAACTGACTACAGGCCAACATTAAAGAGCTCATATGAATCGATGTTCAGATGATCATGTTATAATGTCGTTTCCTCATCACAAACAGACCTGGAGTTTTGTTTCATTCACACAAACCCTGCATGTTTTGTCTGAGTTCTTCTCTCAAGCAGAAAACACACTATTCCACCTTGTGATGTAGTTATACAAGAAGAGCTCCACTGTGTTTTTAAACTCCATACATCTTCACTAGCATCATTTGGATCATTTCAGCCCGAAATTGCCAATCTGTACTGAACTAAAGGTAAGTGTTGTAGTACCCGAGACCGGTCTTGGTCTCGAGACTGGCCTCTACCGTGTTTGGACTCGGTCTTGTCTCGGCCTTGAAGGGGCTTGGACTCGGTTTTGTCTCAAACTCACTCATCCGATGGTCATCGAGTGCAATCATATTTCATCATGTGATCATATGTGGCTGAAGTTTGCAGATAAAAGTGCACAAATGCATCTGGTATTTGTCACGGTGTGCATTTGGTAAATGCACAGGGGCTGGTAAATCCCACTGCAAACCCAGTAAGAGAATGTAACTCCAGACTGTTACTGGAAAATAGGTATAAAAATTCTACCCACTTTCTTCACTTTGTTCATAGTTTCTGTAAAGTGCCAGAGGAAGTTCTCTTAAAGGAGAGGTTCTCAAACTGTGGGTGAGGATCCAAAAAATGAGCACAGAGTGTTTCAGTGCAGTACAGTTTGCTTGGCTTATTTTAACCTTAAATGAACATTAATAAGATAAAAGATTCATAAAACACTGATATATATGTGCCAAAATAACTGTAAAATACAAATAAATGTAGGAAATGACAAAGATGGTCTCGATTTGGTCTCAATGGGCTGCGGCCTTGATTTAGTCTCGGTCTCAACTTTTAAAAGTCTCAGTCTTATCAGAGGTCTTGGTCTTGTCCTGGTCTCAGGACCCTGTGGTCTCGGACTGGTTTTGGTCTTGATTAGTGCCGTCTTGACTACAACACTAAGGCGAGGAGAAAATTCAGTTTGTCGACTGGACAAAAGTTAGTTTGGTTGAAGACGTCAGCTGAAGAAGCAGCTTGGATCAGCTGTGAAACGTCTTCAACCAAACTAACAAACCAACCAGTCAACAAACTGAATTTTCTCCTCGCCGTGGACGACTGAGGGATTCTTCATACAAAACTAAGGGTAAAATGTAGCTGCTAACTTGAAAACTACAGCTTCATGACATCATAAGGTGGAACAGAGCATTCTGCTTTGGAGATGTAGAGAGACTAATAATAAAGAGTTACTCAAACACAAAACAAACAACTCCAGCTCTGTTTTTGAGGAGGTAACAGCTTTATAACATGGCTTAAAGCTCAAAAGAGTCAATTTTGTGTAATTTCAGACCTTTAAAGAAGACCTATTGTGCTTGTGTCTGCTATAGTTATAATCTATCGCACTTGTAGACCATGGAAACAAACAAAGTGGAGACCCTTCTCCAGGCCAAGTAAGAGTCAGGTTTGTGTAGATGCCAGCTCTTCACAGTAAGGTCTTTCTAATTTGCAATAATCACAACCAAAATGATGAAAAAACACGCCTTTATTTTAGTCTATGTTCTGGCTAAGAAGTTACTTACGGTAGCTTTAAAACAGTCATATCCTCACATGCTCTAACATCCGTGATCTGGTTTGAAATGATCTGTAACTGTCTGGAAACAGCGGCGAATGTGATATGTCCATTATCAGACGTCGTAAAAACCAGGTCTAACTGTTGCTCTTGGAGACTTGGAGAGCTTGAGGACCATCTGTGTTTGTAGTTACATGTGATAAATGTAAAGTCTTATTCTCTTCTCAGTTTTCCTTGATGGGTGCAGTGTTCTTCTTTCCAAATCGTTAGAAATGATGAAAACACAGTCTGGTACGGCGCGTTTCGATCCAAGTGCATGTTTGGCTAAGATAAACACAGCCGTTTGTCCGGAGCTCCAAACAAAGACAGTTTATTCCACATTTGGGTCAGATGAGTGAAAATATAAAATAGAGTTATCAAAAATATCGAAAATCAGATCTAATCGATACTGAAGCTGTTTGTTGAAAGTAGATCCTCATTTGTGCAGGTACTGATACTAAAAAAAGTCAGATTCACATGACACAAATGATTAAATGTCTAAAGAAAGTGTGTTTTTTTAATCACTGTGGTATCGGTATCGAGTATCGAGTCTATTCCTTTTAGTATCGAGATCAAGTTTGATATTTTAATAACCTAAAACTCGACACAGTATTGATTTAGGCCTATTAAAAGTGCATTGTGTAACTTTTCAAATGCTTTTCTTCCTCCATGGAGATGTTTGCGTTGTCTGGAATGTTTCACAGTATGGCATTAAACCTTTCTGTTTTCATGGAAACCAATTTGGGCGAAGTTACAGGTCAGATCTGCGGAGAGGCGACCCCGCACACAGTCAGAATGAATGGTTTTCTTGGTGTTTTTGAGCTGTAAAACCACCTGTAATTGAATAAATCTTAGGTGTTTAATCTCCATCGCCATAGAAACAAGAAGGTGACAGATCCTCCACCAGAAAAGTTACACAATGCGCCTTTGAAGGAAACGATATTAGACCTACTCATAGCTTGGAAGTCTTTCTAAAATAGAGAATTGACGTTGTTTTCCTACAGTGACTCATGAAAAGTGAGACAGGATTTGAACGAGACCTAAATATAGAAAAAGGGCCAGTGTAGAACAGGACCAAAACAAGTCTATATCAGGATTAAACTGGGCTCAAACCACCAGGACTAAACTGGGAAGTGTGAACGCATGTACACCAGGGTGACCACATGTCCCTGTTTTGAGCCTGTGTCCCCTGTCCCAGAACATTTATTATACAAAACCAGTGATTTGTCCCAATTTTACACAAAAACATTTCCCAGGTGTCCCTATTTTTAACCAATTTGAGCTAAACCAAGACTATATCAGGGCTATTTCAGGTCTAAACCAGGTCTGATCTAGGCCTAAACTAGGCCTAAACCAGTACTAAACCAGGACTAAACCAGGTCTATTTCAGGTCTAAACCAGGATTAAACTAGGATTAAACCAGGTCTATTTCAGGTCTGAAACAAGCCTAAACTAGGACTAAACCAGGTCTATTTCAGGTCTGAAACAAGCCTAAACTAGGACTAAACCAGGTCTATTTCAAGTCTAAAACTGGTCTAAACTAGGACTAAACTAGTACTAAACCAGGTCTATTTCAGGTCTGAAACAAGCCTAAACTAGGACTAAACTAGGACTAAATCAGGTCTAAAACAGGTCTAAACTAGGATTAAACCAAGACTACATCAGGCCTAAACCAGGACTAAACTAGGACAAAATCAGGTCTATTTCAGGTCTAAAACAAGTCTAAACTAGGTCTAAACTAGGGCTAAAATAGGACTATATCAAATCTAAACCAGATATAAACCAGAGCTCTCAGATTAAACACTGACCCACACTTGAGTTGAGAATGGACAATGCTACATGCTTTTTTCCACAATTTTATTTATACCCACCATCCCAACCCGGGTATGTCCCAGTTTTGAATTTAGAAAATCTGGTCTCTCTGATCTACACATTAGTTTAAAGGAGCATTGTGTTACGGTTGTGGTTCTGTCACCTGCTTGTTTCTATGGTTCTATGGTCATGGCCATACCAGCTTGTCAAAGCCTGACCCATCAGACCTCAGAAGCTCAGCAGGCTGGGTCTGGGTAGTACTTGGATGGGAGACACAGGGAACAGGGGAGCACCAGTGGCAGAAACTCTCGTTGTGTCCTTAGGCAAGACACTTCACCCACATTGCCAAGTATGAAAGTGGTGTGTGCGTGAGTGATGGTGGTGGTCGGAGGGGCTGATGGCGCAGATTGGCAGCCTCGCTTCTGTCAGTCTACCCCAGGGCAGCTATGGCTACAACAGTAGTTTACCACCACTGAGTGTGGAGAGGCTGAATAATGAACTGTAAAGCTCTTTGGGTATATTGAAAGGTGCTGTATAAATACAATCAATCAGTCAATCTATGGTTATGTCATTGCTGTGCCTGGAGTGTTTCACAGTGTGACATTAAACAGCTCAACCTTACATTTACTCAATCACAGATGGTTTTATAGCTCAAAAATACAATACCTAGAAAAACAGACATTTTGACAGAGAATCAAAAATCTGGACACCCCTAGTTTGTGGTGTTTGGTAATAAAATAGTGAAACGAGAGCATAATTAAGAAAAACTGTTCTGCACTTGGCCCATTCATGATTAATCTGCAGAGGTGGGATCAAGTCACTGTTTTGCAAGTCTCAAGTAAGTCTCAAGTCTTTGACCACAAGTCTGAGTCAAGTCCCAGGTCAAATACAGGCAAGTCCAAGTCGAGTCTCGAGTCACCGCCCGCACCTGGAGCTCCAGACCCCCGCAGCACAGGGAGCTACGTACCGGGGGAAAGCAGTGGGACTCAGGTGGCTAAGTCAAGTCCAAGTCGTCTGCTTTGAGGTTCAAGTCATTTCAAGTCTTTAAACCAAAGTACTAAATATAGGTTATACTTTTGCAATTTATATGAATTTTAAACTAAACTGTACTTAAAAAGTAATTGTATATTTATATATGAGCATTTATAAAGTATATAATTATTATATATTGTATTCATTTAGTTAATCTTTCCTTTTTAAATGTCTTAACAAGATCTTACTGTGAAACATATGGTCAGAATAGAAAGAAGTCAAGTCCAAGTCAATTCCCAAGTCAATGGCCTTCAAGTCCAAGTCATGTCCCAAGTCTTAGTCTATTTGATCAAGTCAAGTTCTAAAAATAGTGACTCAAGTGTGATTTGAGTCCAAGTCACGACTTGCAAGTCCCCTCCTTTGCTGACCCGAGTCAGTATAGTCACATTTGTGCTTTGGTCATTTTAAGCATGCAGTTTGGAGCCTGTGTCCTCTGTCCCAGCAGATTTATCCAAAACCAGTGATTTGTCCCAGTTTTACACACGAAATGTCCCCGATGTCCCTATGTTTGACCAATTTGATCCTGCCAACAGTAAAGAGAGGCATAAAGTGTCATTTAGGTAAAATATAGAAAAACTGCATAAAAATGACCAAAACACAATGAAAATGTGACTATACTGACACATGTTAGTCATGGATTTTCTCTGCATAATTAAATAGGAACACCTGTGAAATTTCTTGTATAGAACTTGGACAAATCAGTGGTTTTGTATAAATCTGCTGGGACATGGGACACAGGGCTCAAAAGTGGGACTGTCCTGGGTAAATAGGGACTTCTGGTCATCTTTCCCTCCACAGATCTGACCTGTAACTTGGTCTGGTTTAGTCTCCATGAAGATAGACAGTTTAACACCACACTGTGAAACATTCCAGACGAAGTAATAACATTCCCATGGAGAAAAGCATTTAACGAACCCTCCACCAGAAAAGTTACACAGTGCACCTTTAAAGTGCAGCTGATCCGGCTGCAGTGCGCCGTGTCTGGGCTCGGTCCTCCTCCTGTCCGCGCTGCGCCTGTGGAGCTGTGGAGGCGGAGGTCAGCGGCTGCAGGAGGCTCCACACACCGCGCGCCCTCGCCTCTTCTCCCCGCACACTCAGCCCCTGCGCGCCCCGCCACCGGAGCTCCACACCCCCGCAGCAGCACAGGGAGCCGCGCACCGGGACAAAGCAGCGGGACACGGGTGGCTCTGTACCGCGGACTGGCCCCTGTCTGTGGGACAATGAAGCGTGACGTTTCGGTTCTTCAGCTCCTCGTGTTTTTGTTTGCACATGCCCGAGCAGGTAAGAACACCAACAACAACATGAGCTTACTCACAGACGTGTTTTGTAGCAGCTAACTCATCAAGAAACTGTACTTTTACTTCTACTTGAGTATTTTTATTTGAGTAAAAAGTAAAAGTTGTGCTTACTCTTTCTACAAGTGACAAAAGCTTTATGTTTCTTGCACCTCTCCTTCAAATATGATTTATTTTGTCCTTTGAAAATACCAAACTTTAACTTCTAATTCTAAATCAGATCTTGTGTCTTGACAGTTACTCTTTAAGTTACCTGAGTAGTACTTTTCCCAAATACATTTCTACTCTTATTTTGAGTCATTTCATGGACCACTAAGCCTACTTTGTACTTTTACTTGAGTAATATTATTTTGAAGTAACTACTCAAGTAAGTTACTCTTATTTGAGTACGTTTTTGACTTCTCTACCCAAGTGTTTTTAGGATTATGTATCATTTTTTTAAACTATTATCTTAATTTGAACCATTTTAGGCGACTAGATCACCCAATAACAGTCTGCTTTTTGTGTTGTTGTGGTACAAAGTGAGTTAGTCTCGCACAAGTTAACCAGACGTCCCTATTTACTCGGGACAGTGCCAGTTTTGAGCCCTGTGTCCCATGTCCCAGCGGATTTATCTAAAACCTTTGATTTGTCCAGGTTTTATACAAGAAATCCTCCAGATGTCTCTATTTTTGACCAGTTTGATCCCTGCCAACAGTAAAGAGAGACAAACATTGTCATTTGTTTAGGTAAAATGCAAAAAATCTGCTTAAAAACGACCAAAACACAAAGAAAATGTGACTATACTGACTCACATTTAACTTAATTTTCCTTAATTATGCACTCGTTTCACAGTTTTATTATTATGAACTACCAAAAAAACAAAAACAAGACTCTCTTAGTTTTTTATTTTGAAATTCTGGTCACCCTAGTCTTGTACCATGGGTAAAATTATTTTGTGTGTTTAGGGGACATCCAAGTTAAAGTTTAAGTCCTGTCGTCATTGAAAACAGTGAATTCTATCGTCCTGGTCATGAAAGTCTCAGAACTCTAAAGCGTGTCACAGACTCAAGGCCCCGTGTCGCCTTTAGCCTGGACTGGCCTGTAAATCTCCTGGTCTGGTGTCATCTGTCATGTCTCTGTCTAGTAGAGTCAACACAGGCGGGTCAGAGCGTTTGGGGCCCCTGTGACAGAGTGACAGGGCAGAGGGACGGGGACAGGTGCAGGGACCCTGTCTGACAGCTCAATGAACTCATCAATACTGAGCCTGAACTGGAGAACGTCTTTAGATTACACCGTCATGTATTCACTGTATTTGATTTTGACCGTGTCGCACTAATTCACTACACCCTGTATTCTCCTACAAACCTAATGTCTCTTTTTAAAATGAGCTGTATTTGCTTTAGTCTGTCAGAAATCCAGTCATAGTAAAATAAGTCATTTTTATCTAACTACTACTAACTACTCTATTTAAAATGTGTGTAAGAAATGTCATAGTCTCCATAAAAGTGCAGTAGTGTTTAGAGCTGGGCTCTCCCTGCACACTGTTATTTTTACATAACTGTAATTAGCCTTTGTTCTATCTAAAACTTGAGAAGTTTGATCCTCAGATGTTCCCAAACTCAAATCTAAGGCAAATGAAAGGCAAATTATACAATAGTCACCTTTACCTGAGAGGCTTTATGTTTTGTAATCACTTCTGTTCACCACTTGCCAAATGTTAAAACACACTTAATTGTCCCCGTAGGGAAATGTGTCCTCTGCATTTGATCCATCCTTCAGAGTCACTGAGGACACCTCATCAGGAGCAGTGAGCACCACAGTGCAGAGCTTGGGGACACCTTTTTACATCTTGACCTATTCTTGGTCTAGACTTTAGCTGGAGGATTTGAGCTGTGGTGCATGTTTTGGGTTGATGAGGGAGACCAGAGTGCTCAGAGGAAACCCACCCAGACACAGAAAGGCCCAGGCAATCCAGAGATCAAACCTGTAACCTTCTTGTTGTAAAGCTGATTAAGCTCTGACAGTTTTTCTGCACACATTTTATAAGTGTCTTTGGTATTTCTCATGGAGTGCAGAAGCAGCAGTGGGCAGGTGTTGCTGTACACCTGTCAGCCCAGCTCCACACTCCAGCTGAGGTCCTGACTAAGCCACAAGCAACAAGATCATGGAGATGGGTCTCCTGTGGTGCTCAGTGCTCCTGTAGGTGTCCCAGCGGCACTGATAATGGGTCAAATGACTGATGTCCCCATGGGGACAATAATGATATTTTAACCTATACAATGCTCACATTGTCCCTCTTCTCTCTGTGCTGCTCAGAGCCCCCTCCAGAGTGTGCTCCGGGGGGCCACTCCGTGCTCCAGGAGCCATACCGCAGCGCCACCTTCAGCTCCAGTTGGTTACAGCAGTCCTCTGTGCACGAGCTCATCTGTGACCACTCCCTCACAGCCGGATGGTACCAGTTTCAACTGTTCCACAAACCTGCCAGCATGCCCACACACTGTGTGCAGGTAATGTGTGTAACACACACTGTGTGCAGGTAATGTGTGTAACACACACTGTGTGCAGGTAATGTGTGTAACACACTGTGTGCAGGTAATGTGTGTAACACACACTGTGTGCAGGTAATGTGTGTAACACACACTGTGTGCAGGTAATGTGTGTAACACACACTGTGTGCAGGTAATGTGTGTAACACACACTGTGTGCAGGTAATGTGTATGTGTCATAAACTGTATATGTAAATAGGAAGTGACCATGGGGGTCGTCGTCGGTGTGTCGGCTGCAGTGAGGAGTGAAACTTGTAGGTGGCTCGTCCTCTGCCTGATCTCATGGAAATAGAAAGTTCTAGTACATACTGTGGAAAGTTCTCCAGGGCGATAGAATTGAAGCCTCTGCTGATGCCTCATCAGTATTAAAGTCATTCCCTCTGTTCTCCCTCTACACTGTGTTGTGTGCAGGTGAACCACTGTGGCACCCAGGCTCCGGTGTGGCTGTCTCTGGGTGAGGGAGAGACTCTGCCTGGGCCGGGGGAGGTGAGGCAGCTCTCAGCCTGCGCGGCGTGGCACCTTTACCCCAGCACCAGCACAGACTGCTGCATGTTCCGTCTGCCCGTCACCGTGCGCCACTGTGGGAACTTCTATGTTTACCTGCTGCAGCCAACCCAGGGCTGTATGGCATACTGCGCCCAGGGTGAGTCTGTCACAGGGTCATACCAGACACCAGGGCACTTGTGTGGGCTGGAGTTTAACTATCAGTAGATAATGGGGCAGTATTGAATATTGATACTGGACAAAGCGATATATCAAACTGGTATCAATATCCAGACCATTACTGGAACTGATACATCACACATCCCTAGTATTAAAGGTCCATTATTACAGAAAATAGACTCTTGTGAGCTTTAAGCTATGTTAGAATGTTGTTACCTCTAGTGTCGTAGGGCTGCTCTTCATCATAAGACTGGCCTTGACACCGCTTTTTTGCATTTTCTTGGTCTCGTCTCAGACTCAAGTGCATTTATTATTAGTCTGTTTTTAAAGCTCAAAATGCTCTGTTGCACCTTGTGATGTCAACTGAAATTACCCTAATGATTCTGGTGAACGTGTATGTTTAAATGAGTGGAGCACTTCCTGCATTACCACATTACATCACAAGGTGGAACAGTGTTTCTAGTTTGAGCGAAGAACTCATCATTTTGACTGAGTGAGCTCGCCTCTTCACAGATCTCACATGTAACTTGGCACTGTGGTGTCACCTGCTGTGTCTGTAGAGATAAGTAAGTGGAATGCCACAATGTGGAACATTCCAGACAACATCTCCATGAAAAGAAGCAGGTTTCAGACCCTCCACCAGAAAAGTTACACAGTGCACCTTTAAAGCTCACAAGAGTTAATTTTGCAGACCTTTACAGAGATTATGACAGGACGTGGGCATTGGTGCTGATGCTGTTTGTGCTCCGTGTGTGACAGAGTGGACAGTGGAGAGAGCGCCCTCTTGCAGCAGTGAGGAGCAGGACAGCGGTGGAGCGTGTCAGAGTGAGCCTCTCTTTACCCCTCTGTCTGTCTGTCTGTCTGTCTGTCTGTCTGTCTGTCTGTGTGTCTGTCTGTCTGTCTGTGTGTCTGTGTGTCTGTCTGTGTGTCTGTGTTGGACTGGAGCGTGAGGAGGTCGGGAGTTGCCATGTCGTGAGGAATGCACTGCCAGCCCTTCGCTGCTCCTCTTAATGAGCCCAGCATGTGTCTCCCTGTATCCACCTGACCTGGTCTCCACGGTAACACACAAAAACATGCTCCCAGTGACGATGTTTTACATAACGAGGAAGTTACACTAAACTGACTCTTGTGAGACTTAAAGTACCTGTATTATACTATTTTCTGATCTGTATTATAATGTTCTTTCCTCATCAGAACACACCTGGAGTTGTTTTGTTTCATTTGCCATGTTTACATGAGAGCTTTAATTCTGAATCAAAATCATTTAATTCTGAATAAAAATTTATTTTGCTTTAAAAAGACCATGTAAACACTTAATTCTTAATGAAAATGATTATTCAGAATTAAACTTAATTCAGAAGTAAGTGGGTGGTTAATCTGATTTTAAAGCCCAAATAATTTATACGTCGATCATGTTTATTCTTGTTAAAAATAATGTCGGTGGTTCAGCACATGCTCGTTGGGTCGCTCTTCTGACGATCCAGCTCCACCAGTCCTGGCTTTGGACTTTCCTCCACGTCCCCATTGGATTTGGAGTGGAGTGGGCTGAGGTAGAGCAGCCTCACACTCAGTTTGTCTTCTTCCTCTCTTCCCATCTCCTCCTCAGCTGACAGACGTAAAGCGTGATGAGAGAATTCTCCAGCTGCTGCGCAATTATCATCGAAACGACTACAGAAAAAGTTTGGATCATGTTTGTGTCCGTGGTGTAACGACAAACCAAGATGACAGAAAAGCCGGTAGCAGCTGAAGTGTGTGTTTTCGTCCTGTAGATGTAAATACTAGGGCCTGACCGGTATGGATTTTGTTGCGGCCGATATGATACGGATAAAATGGGAGTTGGAGGTGCTGATAACCAATATAATCGCCGATATATTTAGTGATATAAAAATTCACTGTAAATCTTGAATTGTTTAAAAAACTTAGGTTTGTTTATTTAGGCAACATTTATTGTTATTCTGACTCTTTACATCATTTACAGACAGTAGGTCGGACTAATGGTGTGTTTGAATCTTATTCTAGTAACAAGTAAAGAAAGTAAACTACCGCTATTAGCCTTTAGCGGTAAATGTGTGCGCGCCGCGGTAATTAATTACATGTGTAAATGTTGATCATTCACACCTCTATTCACAGCTCATTTACATATCAATGCAGGTCCAGTAACATACGGCCAATATAGTCACTTTACAGTAGGCCAATAGAAAACAGTCTGTTTATGTGCGGGAGCTACAGCAGCTAATCGCTAACCAATGAGAAATAACAAAAAAACTTCAAAACAGACATTTCCAACATTCAGCACTCACACAGGCTCCTTTCAGATCACAAGTCTGCACTAATAAATGTCCTTTTAATCCAGACCCAACCGATTGTCCGTAAAAAGAATATAATCTCAATGTTTGGATCTGTGTCTGTGGGTGTAAACAAACACACGTGAGTAATGTGACTCTGTGGTGTGTTCAGGGACAGTACGACACACACACAAATGACTCTGCAGATAAATCCTGATGCGGAGCCACATATGGGGATATTTATCTGTCTGTAAATTGGATTAAATGAACATAATGTAGAGAGTCTGAGCTTTATAACGAGGTGTAACATGCTCACGTCAAATATCGGCCCATATCGGCAAAATTTAGGCCGATTGCCGTTATGTTTCTAAGAACCAACCGATATATCGGTCGAGCCCTAGTAAATACGTTTGTGTCTCTGTCCAATCAGAACCCTTCAACACTCCCAGATGCTGAGCAGAATTAAATAAAAGCAGTTTAACAAGTTTTCCATGTAAAGCTCAATTTGGATTTAATATTTCCAAGTGAACTCGAAGGAGAATAATTGAATTCCAAACAATTTAATTCAGAACAATTCATTTGGAATTTAAAAACATCATGTAAACATGACCATTCACACATGTTTAACACACAAACCCTGCAGATTTAGACTGAGTTCTCTACAGAAAACAGTCTGTTCCACCTTGTGATGTCATGTGGTAATACAAAAGTGCTCCACTGTGTTTTTAAACTCCATACACCTTCACAAGAATCAGCTGGATAATTTCATCTTTGGAATTGCCAATCTCTTCTGTACTAAGGGTAAAAAGTAGCTGTTATCTTGAAAACTACCCCTTCATGACATCACAAGGTGGAACAGAGCATTTTGAGCTTTGGATGAATGAAACAAAACAAAACTGTGAGTATGTTTCTGAGGAGGTAACAACAATGCAAAAGAGTACATTTTGTGTAATACAGGACCTTTAAATTAGAAAATGTGACCAAAAAGGGAACTAAAGTCAGAAGATAGTATAAAATGTTCTTCACCAGTAACACACCTGCAGTTTAGTCCCTGTTACGCCTTGGACCGATCGATGGACAGTGTGTGTGATCATGTGACTTGTTCCTTGACAGAGGTGCCCCCTCCTGCCCCGTCCTCGGTGCTGATTGCCCCAGAGTCCAGAGGAAACAGCGTGTATCTGAGGTGCTCCTTCCACAGCGGCTCCAACAGCTCCGTGGGCTTCATGGTGTCCTGGTCCCGTCTCTCCGCTCTGGGCCTGAGGGAAGAGCTCAAACAGGAGACCACCCTCCACACCTCCGCCCTCATCGAGCTCGACGGGTTCAACCTGCGCCTGGGAGACAAGGTAAAACTCTGAGCTCCTAAATGACACAAAACTGACTCTTGTGAGCTTTAAGTCGTGTTAGAATGTTGTTATCTCCTCAAAAACAGACCTGGAGTTGGGTTTTGTTTCATTCACACGTTTGAGTAACTTTTTATTATTAGTCTGTCTACATCTCCAAAGCTCAAAATACTCTGCTCCACCTTGTGATGTCATGAAGCGATAGATTTCCAGATTACACCTTCTTTTAGGAGAACGCTTGCAGGTAAAAACAACAAAATATTTGATCAGAAGTGCCGTTTGTTTAGACAGTGAAAATCCGAAACCATCCTCCAGACTGGAAAAGTTGAATATGCTCCACCGTAGCGTTTCCGTCTACACTGCCCAAGACGCAAAACTCTGGTCAGATCTGCTCACGTCGCGTATGCATTTACGTTACATACATACAGTACACAGGAACAAACATGTTGGATTGGTTTCCATGTGTCGGACCTTCAAGTTGCTCTGGCAGCTCTAATAAACTTACAGGAGGCTCCCAACAAATGTAGAGAATCTGCAGAGATACTGTTAGTGAACAGAGAAGGATCTGCCATCACCTGTGTCAAATTCTGGACGCACCAGTTTGTCGCAGGCGAGTCAGACGGATAACCAGCTTCAAAACAGACACATTTTGGACACTCACCGCTCACACAGGCTCCTCTCAGATCACAAGCCTGCACTAATAACTGTCCTTTTAATCCAGACTCAAACTGATTGTCTGTAAAAAGAATATAATCTCAGTCTAAGCTTTATAACGAGGTATAACATGCCCACGTGAAATATCGGCCCATATTGGCAAGATTTAGGCCGAATGCCGTTATGTTTCCAAGAGCCCATATCGGCCGATAATATCAGCCAACTGATATATCGGTCGGGCCCTAGTAAACAGAATCTGCAGAATCTACAGAGATACTATTAGTGAACAGAGAAGGATCTGCAATCACCTCTGTCAAATTCTGTATGCAGCAGTTGTTCGCAGGCGAGTCAGACAGATATGGACAAGACCTGGAGAACCAGTCAGTGGTGGAACAACTTTGTGGAAGGAGTAGCTGATGAAAATGCTTGGCATGAAAACTTCCGTATGTTCAAAGACGCCCTTGTTGCTTTAAGTACAGGCAGACACAATCCAATTCCACACACTTTTGTGTCACTGTGTGCATGCAGAAAACACTCGTCTCAACGCGGAATAAAAAGTGAAGACGTGGCGCCACTTTTGCGTCTTCTGTTCAGACCGTCATCATATAAACGTAGCCTTAGTTCAGTAGAGAATGGTAGTTTCAGGGCTAAAATCATCCAATCTTGCAGTTATAGGAGCAAATTTGGAGCAGAGTTACATATTAGGAATAGGAATGGATTTACAGAAATAAAAAGCTCAGGATCATGTAGAGGAGGTTAAGGGACGGTCCTAGGCACGGGCAGACAGGATAGTTTAGGTTTGCCACTGAGCGGGTTAATACAAACGTTTTAAGACCAACACGAGGAGCCTGACAGAAGTTACAGAGAGCGAGGCGACAGTGTTTCAGTATAAAGTGAAATGGAGTCACAATCGATGGAGATGAAGCGTGCCCCATGCTCACTTCTGTTTGGTCATGTACTTTAAGTAAATATGAAATCAAAAGAGTAACTGTGTGTGCGTCTGTATCTCCGTCTCTCTCTCTCTCTGTGTGCGTGTGCGTCTGTGTGTGCGTCGGTCTCTGTGTGTGTGTGTGTGTGTGTGTGTGTGTGTGTGTAAACTGTGCTCAGATTTACTGCTCCAGCTCCAGTTTCTTCTTGGACTCTCCAGAGATCCACAGCCCGTCGGTGGAAAGTGCAGAGTTCTTCGCTGGAATCAGAGTATGTTACACTCATCTTTATTTTATGTCTTGTTTATGGATGATAAAAATAGACCCTGTTCAAACCTCACCCGTAACTCTTATATCTTGATTATAACTGTGGATATGAAATACCTGTTCATTTGACTTGAAATTGTGGTGAAATATTAAATATTTTTTATGTAATCATGCAGTTATTTACGGATTTTGTACTGATGTTCATTCATTCAAACTGTTTATTAAAGGTGCATTGTGTAACTTTTCTGGTGATGTATGAGGTAGTGCTTTGCCTGGAATGTTCCAAACAGCTCTACTTTATGTTTATTCAATTACAGGCGGTTTTATAGCTCAAAAATACCTTGAAAAACATAAATTCTGACTGTGAGCAGTGTCGCCTCTCCACAGATCTGACCTGTAACTAGCAGATAGAAAGGTTTAATGCCATACTGTGAAACATTCCAGAAACAGTATCTCCATGGAACAGATCAATGGACAGATCCTCCACCAGAAAAGTTACACGATACACTTTTAAGTCATACATTTATATTATTTTAAAATGTCTTTCTGAAATTAAAAACTATAAAGTGTTTTTAAATGAAGGACCTTGGGAAGACTAGCTGGCCTTTGGGTTCAACTACCGGAAATGTTACACAATGCACCTTTAAGTGCCACATTCTGTTATGTATTGCAGTTCATATTCAGAACATTTTTTGGGGGGATAATTCTGCTTTAAGGTTTGGTTCACTATTAAGGTTTTGCATCTGCATCACAAAAACACGTGATCTGTTGTTTATGCCGCCATGATGCAGGTCAAACTATCCATCTGGACCAACGTGTATTATTTGTGTATGATAAAATAAGAAGGACATGCTGTGCTTTTTTCACTTTCGCCGGCACGGAATTCCACCCACCCCGATCCTCACTTTCGCCAACATAGAATCTAACCCTCAATTTTCACCGCCCGAGGTCATTACGGTTTTGATTTTGACCCCTATTCTTCTTACCCTTAGCCAGGCTGGCGCCACCTAGTGCCTCCACTCAATTTCATTTCTCTCTAGCAACTAGGTCAGGAATTAAAATGCACTAGACAATTTGCAAAAAAACCCCAAAAGTGCAAGTTCGGGCACCAGCCAATCAGTGAAGAGCCATACATTCAGTGTTGTCAACTAATCCCGACATCGAAGATTTAAAGCCAGAACAAAGAGAATGTTTGGTGAATTTCATCAAGGGGAAAGACGTTATTGTCCTTCTTCCTATGGGATTTGGGAAAAGCTTAATATACCAGTTAGTCCCGTTAGCAGTGCATTACACACTTCACAACCAAATAGCAGTGATTGATTAAATGATAACAAGTACCCGCCTACTATCGAGCGAATGAAACCTAACACTGCGAGGTCAGACAGTTTCTACGAAGTGACACGAAGTGAAACCAGCTGATGAATCAGGCTAACTTCCCCTGGCTGTTATCAGGAGCAGATATGATGTTTGGTGATCAACAAACATCTCACGCATCCAGCTCCAAAATATTTATAAGCCTCTAACCCCTTGTAACTTTTCAGTTCTTACTCGGTGTAGGACGATGTCGAATGAATTAAGTAGTTATAAATATCTGGATATTGGAGGTTGAGCACAGAGTGAGCGTCGGAATTAGGGATCTATTCCACAACCCAGGAGGATGACTTTAGCTTTATATATTTCTAATGACGGCTGATCTAACTAGCTGTCAATTATGGACAGTTTTAAGTTGTTTGCGCTCATTAAAGTCACCGTGATTATATTGTAATAACTGAATAACACCTTGCAGATCAACCCCAACCTTGACCTGCAGTATTGCCGCCAAAACATTAAGTCACACGTAAATCCTTAATATCACACTTAATAATCTGTAATGGCGACATGTTTGTGGATGATAAAACGTCCGGCGCTCTGTCCTGTTGTGTCCGTTGCAGTTGAGAGCCGCTCAGAGCCGTGTGTCTGAGGACGGGAGACTGTACGAGCTGCTAGTGGAGAGCACAGTCCCAGTGCCATGTCTGAAAGAGAAAGACTCATCTCCACACGACTGCACCCTGAGTCTGGACATCAGCACCAGCAGCCAAGGTTTGGTTTTTATTTTTATTTATACAAGGCAAATAACAGCTATGTGTATGGACGATCATTTATTTCATTAGATTTTGAATTTTAAATACCAATGGATTTCTCACTTCTCACTAAAAGAATTGAGGTTTTAATGAAGCTAATTCTGACCAATCAGATCGCTTCACTACACCATTTCTTGTTTTTTAATCAATTAGATCGGATCACTTTGGATAGATTGCTTCTGCCTTGACATCTTGGATCTTTCCTGCAATTACTTTTTTCACTGCAAATTTCATACTCTGAATTTTGACTGTTGAATTTGAGGGCTTGATAATATTTGTGCTGGTTAATTTTTAAAAAGGTCATTTTTAAAATATTGAATTTTAAACACTTTAAAAATGTACACATAATTTCATTAACTGACATCCAGAATAAAAATAATTCAAACATGTTTTTATAAGAGTTAAAATATTCAAAGTGAGAAATTCAGTGGCATTTTAAGTTGAGGATCTGAACAGATCTGGAACAGTTTTGTCTTATTCAATTTTTTGTTTTTGTGGAAATAAATGCAGTTTTCAGTCTCTGGTATCAGCTGATATTGGGTATCGGCAGATGCTTAAAGTTATAGTATCGGAAATGGAATGAGAACTGAAAAAGCTGCTTCCTTAGTTCCTAACGTCATCACAAACATGTCTGAAGAGGTTTTAGATGTCATCCATGCATGTTTGAGTAATCTTGTGATCTCTCCTATGCCCTATTCTGTAACATTTTGTCCAAGACTCCGCCCACAAGCCTGCATCACCCACACTCCCACACGACAGTTCTTCATAAATATACAAAAACATGATACAAAAGAGTGTCTAGTTTGGATACTACCACAGTTTGAGAAAGATGCTCTAAAGTGTGGTGTTGTTGTTTCAGATGAGGAGCAGTTGGGATCAGACGTGTCGCTCTCGTCCTGTGCCGTGGAGCTGGGCGTGGGGCCGTGTGCAGAGGGCGTGTGCAGTCAGGCTCTGCTCCACTTCAGCCCCGTCACAGACTTCATCCTGGACGGAAACCGAACCACCAACATCTCTGTCAAACCCATCGCCACCGACAACTTCCTGTGGAACGGATACACCCCAGAGTCTACTCAGGTGAATGGATTGTGGAGTAAAGCAACAAATAGCATGCTAACATGCACTTCCTCATTGTCAAACAAAAGAAAATGCATTCTTATTAGATGAACAACCCAGAGAGGATGTATTTTGAACTCAGGAACTGCTTATTCAAATATATTGGTACTAGGGCAAGACAAACTGCTCAAATACAAGGAAATAAACTCAGGAAGGCTACATTGCCTTTAAATGTGTTGACTTCTGAATGTTAATCTTTATTTGAGGTGTTCTGGTCATAGCGCACTAGGCTGCCAGAGTCTATAAGCAGGTAAAGTGATACCATGATGTGAACAACCTCTGAGCACTGAGCAGACTCACGTCTTCTGTGGAGAATCTGCAGAGAGGAGACGAATGGAAGCAGACCAAAACAGATGAGTCAAAACGAATCATTTGAACATCAGTGCTATTTTGTTTCTATAGACGCTCAATAGGTGCACGTCACCACCACTTTAAACACAGTTTAGGTTTGCATAAAATAATGATCTGTTTTCGATTTTCACAAAAAAGAAAACACAAAACACTTTGCTAACATTGCTCTGTCACTTTGCCAAATCAATTCTGACACAGAATTAAACCAGGTCTAAACCAGGTCTAAACCAGGTCTAAACCAGGACTAAACCAGGACTAAACCAGGACTAAACCAGGACTAAACCAGTAAACAAGAGACAACATATTTTCCAGCATTTGGGGGATGGGCTGTGGGCTGGATTAGGCCTGCTGGAGATTCTCCTTTTACCGTGTGTTATATGACATAATATATTTATAGACTGCTTCAGCTCAGGTCTGATTAAATGAATCAATATTTGTGTGTGTTCATTTCAGATTACAGTGACAGATGTCCCGTCTGCCTACTGCTATGTCTTCACAGATCCTCACACTGTCACCTTTGATGGAAGGTAACTATTCTCTAAGTACGACTGTATATCATTTCTAACCTCCCTCCTCCACACTCCCTGACGTGCTTTTAATCTCACAAGAGTCAGTTTTGTGTAATGTAGGAAGGACCTTTGAATGATTGGTCTAATCCATCAGATGTACTTAAAGGAATGTTGCTCAAGTTTCTCCTGTTGAATTTCCACATCCTAAAGTTGTTGTGATTCTTCCAGGTCTTATGAAAACTACCAGATTGGCACCTTTGTTCTGTACCGGAGCGTGGCGTGGGCGGTGGAGGTGCACGTGCGTCAGTGGGAGTGTGGCAGTGTGGAGCACGCCGCCTCCTGTGTCTGTGGGTTTGTGCTTCGAGACGGACACGACGTCGTCTCCTTCGACATGTGCGACGGAGAGCTCGGAGAAACCAAACCCCAGCTGTCCGTCAAGAACAAGGGTCTGAACAAGAGCAGCCTGCGCATCACAGAGTCCTACCAGGGACGAAAGATCACTGTGAGTCAAAGACACAACTGGACTATACCAGGACTGGACTTTAGCAGGACTGGACTCTTGGAGATTGTCTTTTTGGCTCTATGCTTCATCTATGACCTTAATATTTTGATTAGTTTATTTGTGCTTTGACAGGAAACTTTTACCAATTCATGTTTGATGTGGATAGGCCCAGTGATTACAGAGATATTAATCTTATACTAAGACTACACATCTGCAATTTATTCTACCATAGACCTGACCTGCCCTTCACCTGCAGCTGCTGTGATGCCACATGAACCCGATCTAATGCCTCTTGTTCTCCCAAACTTGATTTATTATTCTAATTTAATGTTTGTCATAAATTTTCCTGTATAACGGATTTGAAGCTTTTGAAGAAGACTGGCCACAGTTAATCTTGCACAACAGGATAGATTTTCTTGTGAGTTCACAAACTCACAAAAATCCACCTTGACCCCTGCTGGTACGACAGGGCCCAGCCTCTGGAGGACAGACCGATCACAGAGCAGCTTTAAGGAAGCCCAAATGAACCAAAACAAACATGGTGATGCCAACAGACGTACTTCAGCCTCTTTGATCAGAAATAGAGACTTTTAGAGACAGACATTTAGTTTGTAAAAAACATGCAGAAGGTAAGAGCTTTGTGTATTTGTGAACAGGGGAGATGTTTGTGCTTTTCTCTCAACTGGATTTAACTAAAGTTTGATCTTTCCGCTTGTTCCACTGTTGAGACGCTTTGACAGACAGATTCAAATACTAGTATTTCCCCATCTCTTTCACTGAGAAACACTCCAGACTGATAAACTTGTAGAACTTCATTCAGAGGGACACACAGATCAGTCTAGCATTAGCCAGTGAGAAAAAAGGTTCATGTAGAGATATTTGTGTTTTATACTAAATGTGGACTGTGTGCAGATGAGCCTCTCGTCTGGAGCGTTTGTCCGGGCTGATGTGTCCTCATGGGGGATGAGTCTGACGCTGAGGGCCCCTGGAGCCGACAGGGGCCACACCCAGGGCCTCTGTGGGACCTACGATGGACAGACTCATAATGACTTCCACTCAGCAGAGGGCGCTCTGCTGCCAGATGAGCACAGTTTTATCTCAGCCTGGAGGTCAGTCATGGGTAGGGGACGTACGCAGTAAATATGGGAAGGTAGAAAGAGACACGTACGATTCTCTGAGTTTTAATTCCAAATAAGAGAAGTACAGTTTATTTGTTTTAGTTTTTTGTTAGATTTTTAAGTTAAAAAATCTGTAGTTAAAAAAAAAAAAAAAGTATATATGCTAACAAAATGAATTAAAAAAATAAATTTTATATTTTTTAATTCGGTTTTGATGCATTAAAACTACGTAAAATCTATAAATGATATCATATTTAGACCTCAAGATCTGTTTATATAATATATCTGAGGCATTTTTTTCAAATACATGAGAAAAAAATCGGGTATAGAGTCATTTTTCCTCAGTTATTTTGAGAAACATGACTATTACATTTTTTAACTTTGCTTTTCTTTGCTTTACCTCTGCAGACTTCCTCCTGGCAAGAGCCTCTTCGACTCAGTCCCGTCTTCTCCTCCGACCACAACCAGCCCCCGCAAGTTCTGCCACTGCCAAACCACACCTCCTCCAACCCCCCACAGAGCCCAAACCCCTCTGACCTCTGACCCCTGCTCTCACCTGGGCAACGTCCGCCTCTCCTCCCTGATCCCGACTCTGGACGTGACGGCCGAGTACATCTCCTCTGTGGAACTCCTCAAAACCCACCCCCTGCACCCGAACAAAGCCCAGAGCCTGAGCCAGTCCCATTTAGAAGACTTCACTTACTTCTTCCCAGAGGACCACGAACCAGCCCCCCGGCAGCCCGACTCTCCCCCGGCGTGGCCCACTCACTCTGGGTTGAGCGAGGAGCAGGCCAGGGCGCAGTGCCGGGGAACGCTGGTGAATTCCAGTATCGCTCAAGGTTGCGCCAGGCTGCTCCAAAAGTCTACGCTGGATCAGGCTGTGGAGATGTGTGTGTCCGACCTGCAGCTCAAAGATGAAGACTCGTGGTTGAATGGGACGCTCCCCCTGCTGGAGAATGAGTGCGAGCGCAGGCTGGTGGAGCAGAGGAGGAGGGAGGACTATCCTGAGGTCCTGGCAATTCTGAGGTAGTACTTTAAAAATATATCAGAAATATACCACGTTTTAAAAGGTCCTTGTTACAACCCAGCTTGTTGGGATCAGGGAAGTAACAAAAATAAACCAAGATGGAAAAATTTAATAAATTAAGTAATGTTTAATTAACAGGAATGTAAAGGTAAATCAACAAAACAGACTAAAATATACAGAAAATAATTTAACTTAGGCTGCGTTCAGACTGCAGCCTGAAGTGACCCAAATCAGATTTTTTGGGCCCTTTGTGACCTGTATCTGATCTTTTAATGACAGTCTGAGCGACAAAGATTCAATTTTTTCAAATGCGACCCAGGACACTTGGATATGTGCTCCTGAAACAGATACATATCTGATCTTTTGACATGTGACTTCAGTCTGAACAGCCAAAGTGCATTCATTCGACCTACACGTTGTCAACGAGCCACAAACGTCACTATTCTGCACTGAAGTAGGCGAAAATTGTTAATGAACTCCGTGTCACTGAAGTGAAGCACATCACCACTCACGGCTCCGTCTCTGCATCCACACATTCCTTTCAACGGACGTTGCCCCACAAAACACCACGGCCAAAAACCTCGTCCTTCTCAATCTCCTCCTTAAAACAAGTAAGTTGTTCATGTTCTGGCTCCGGTACGAGAGGAACTTTAAAATCTCCAGGTGCTCGATGCTGCGTCCATGTTTGGACAACTTCCGTAAACACAGAGCACGCTCGCTGCGGTTGACGTTGTCGTGTCTCCAGTGCACATGTGGGACACTTTTGAGTCGTTTACTGTTCACACAGGGGATCACATACAAGTCACATTTAATTGGAAATGTGAACGACCTCGCAAAAACATCGGATTTCACAAAAAAAAAATCTGAATTGAGCATTAAGCCCTGCAGTCTGAACGTAGCCTAAGATACAGAACAACAGAATTAACAAACGAGTTTTGTGCCACAAAAGGGGTCACGCAGGCTTACACAAAACGAGTGGTAAAACTAAGGGACACACACAAAACTAAACAAGTTCCCAAAATTAAACCACATAAGCCCACAAACAGAATCGAGTGACCAAATTTAAAAAAGGCACAAAACAGAACTAAACTGCAGACCTAACAAACATACACACACAAACACAAAATGGCAGAGTGGCCACCAAGGCCAGCAGCCTCGAACAGGTGCTGCCAATGTTCTTAAACAGGGGGAGGTGGCTGCAGGTGAGGTGGGCATAGACATGCTCCACTAATCACGAGCCAGGGCTCCCACAGCAGGAATCAGGGAGTGCCAGCAAAATATTTTAAGACACACAAAACAAATTACAACTACCCCATAATAAAAGAGATCTTTGGTTGTGCTAACTGCTGGTATGTCTTGCTCTCTCAGGTGTCCCAGTCTGTGCAGTGGAAATGGGCAGTGCTCAGAGTGGGGCTGCGTGTGCTTCCCTGGCTTTGGCTCGTACGACTGCAGCTCTCTGTCTGGTAAAGTACTTAACATTCCCCATTCTGTGTTTATGGAGTCTATAAAACACATGGAGCTGTAAAAGGTACATGCGCCCACTCACTGTAGGCACTAAGTACACGCGAGAACAGACGTGACGTTAGAATCCACAGCCCGTCAGACTGAGTCGGAGATATCAGGAAACGTTTTAATATTTTGACACTTTTTTCCTTAAAGGTGCACTGCGCCGCTTTTCTGCAGCTGGATGTTTCTGATTTTAAACAGGGCAGCTCTGTGTGATGTCACCAGCTACTGGAATAATGAAAATCTGTCTAAAAATATCAGCAGAGTTTATCGGCCATCAGTTGCTCTGCATTGTATCAGTATCATTGTATCAGTATCGGGAGAAATTTAATTTGTCAACTGTCCATTTGACAAATTAAATTTCTCCTGTGCCATGGATTTTACCTGAACGTCTGAGAGATTCTAAACACATATTGTTTTGAGTATTTACTTTTTCCGTTGGAAATGTAATATGTGAGTAATGTGCAGTGTTGTCATGATACTAACATTTCAAACTTGATTTTAATACTAACGAACAGACTCGATACTCAATACCAATTCTAATACCACGATAATAAAAACACTCTTTATTAGATGGTTGAGATGATTGTTCACGCTTTTATTTCATCTTTTGTTTAGATCTTTGTCGTTTTGATTTTTGTTTAGATTTTTGTCTTTTTACTTTTTTTAACACATCCACATTTAAGCGGCTGCAACTTACAAAACGCAGCTGTAGGGTTTTTAACAGGGACTAACAGGTAAAAATGGTTTTAACTTACAGAGCTCTAAATGATCAGGCACCCCAGTACATCAGTGATTTACGGCTCCCCTACACCTCATGCCACACCCTGTGGTCCTTGATGGTCCCAAAGACCTGCTTTAAAACACGGGGGGGGCATCCTTTCAGGCTGTGGCCACCATATTATGGATTTATAGAAAGCAGCTCAAGACACGGCTGTTTAATTAAGCTTTTGGTTGACTGTGTCTGTATGTCGCTGCAGGTTGTTTATTGCACTCTATTAAGCACTTTGTGATTTTTTTTTTATCTGTGAAAGGTGCTCTATAAATAAAGTCTTATTTACTTGAGTCTTACTTCACTAGCTAGGACCACACCAACAACGACATAGTGCGAGAAGAAGAAGAAGTTTATTGATAATGTATGAAGCGAGGCAGAGATGGCTGGGTTAAGACTCTAGGTGGGGGCTCCGTCTCAATCTTCAGTTGGCCCAGCCAGAACAGGACCCCCCCTTGTAGGAGTCTTATGACTGAAAGACACAATAGGGGATGGGAGGGTGGGGTTGAGTTCGCCGAGACAAACTGGGATGATGGGAAAGGCTGCCACAAATAGGCTTCTGGGAAATTAGAGGCGTGGTCGAAGTGAGTTGTGGTTCGCTGGTGAGATGATACATTTTTCAATCATATTAACTACATTTATTTAGACAGCAGAATGTGATTTTCAACATTAAATTGTTGTTGCTGTGAATGTGACTTTTTTGGTACTGACACCTGCTCAAATATCTAGTTTTTGTATCTTTTAGTATTTGTATTTGTATGTGTTCTTGTGAAGATCAGATCCCGGAGATCAGTGAGCTGGAGAGATCCGGTGTGTGTGACGTGCGACAGGCCGACTGCAGCCGCGTGCGTGTGTTTGGACACGGCTTCAGAGACTCGTATCAGCTCAAGTGTGAGTTTGTCCAAGAAAAGGTACTGTCCCCTGTCCTCTGTCCCGTCACACACTCACTCACTCACTGTGTTTACATGCACACGGGGGTAACACACCAAACGAGCCTCTTTCTAGACACAATCTGGCCAGTAAGAGTTGATTTTGTTAGAATTTTTCAGTTTTTCAGTTAGTCACGTTCACCTTTTTGTTGAAAATCAAACTCTTGAACAGGATCATGAACGCTCGTATTCATCACAAGCTCCTGAAATGTTTTTGTCATTTTTGTGCATTTGTCATCATGGTAACTCCTAAACATTCCACCATAGAGATACACGTAGAAAACGCCTGCCATGATGTCGATGCAAAGTACGTGAGCGAGTGTGACGTCGCCCAGTCAAATGAAGCTCATCGAGGCTGCAGTTACAGAATGTGGCAACGTGGCAACTGTCTATTTTTTTATTATTTTTTAAGCCATTATCTATTATCTGTTTTATTGCACGTTACCTTTTTCCTGTTGTTCTTGAATTGTGAGTTGCAACACTGGAATTTCCCCACTGTGGGACTAATAAAGGCATATTTTATCTTATCTTATCTAAGTGGCGGGTCAGCTACCGTAAAATACCAAATAATAGCCGGGCGTTTATTTGTTTCAATCTCTTAACAGACCAGGCTTTTATTTGAGACCAGGCAGCAATGGGGCAAGTGATTAATTCCGTCCTCACAAAAATCCTGCTCAGCAAAACTGGGAAAATATGGTACTCAAATTCTTTTAGCCCATATAACCATAATTTACAGTTTTTATGGCACACCTCGGAGGTTATACGATGAACTGGAGACTGCTTTGCCTACAGTTCCTGCCTCCTCATCCTCTGCCTTTCTCGCCCCTTTGCCACGACTTTCCTTTTACACCACAGCAGCTACGATGACATCGCTGCTTCCTCCGAATTGCCAAACTGAAGTAATATTACCAAAACTCCTCAAAACTGCTTCCATTTTCTGCTTGCAGTGTTGCTCCATCTTTTCTTTTTTACGTCAGTTTGAAAACCGGGATTTTGCAGCAATGTTATCTGTTCCTCCACGTTTTCAGTGAAGCTGAGCCTGATCGGATGCAGCGCAGAGAATCCAGCCTATCCATTCCAAGTCGCACAGCCTGTTTGGTAAAAGCAGGACTGAACTGAAGTCAAACTGCTCCTATGTCGTCTGTAAACATCAGGCTCTTTGTGGCAGTGTTTCCCAAACTTTTTTTCTGGGGATCCATATTTTAAAAGACACAAACCTTCACGACCCAAGTCAATAGACATTATTCGTAAATCACTTAATAAAGGTAGATTTGATCATTATTAAACATTAATGAGGATATTTTATTGTTGCCTGAGTGATCGTGTCTCTGAACAATTAGTATTACTCCAGTTTAAAACAATGAAAAACAGTCATTGAAGCAGCAATAAAAGGATCCATAAGTCGCCTATTTGGACATTAAATGTACAACTTTTATTTTTCTTTTCAACATTCAATTAAACCAGCAATACTGGAACAAAATAGTCATAAAATAATTATTTCTCATGTGTCAGACCTGTATATCACAGACTCAGTGTTGGGGAGTAACAGATTACATGTACCAGAGTACAAATTATGAGTAACTGTATTCAGTTACAGTTACTGTTTCAATGAGTGGTAATTGGATTACAGTTACTTTGTTGAAATAAATGGTTTACACGGCAGTGTTTTCCTGTTTTCACATTTGGGGCTATATCCTCTTTTTTTTTTTTTTTCCTCCGGAATTCCACTCATTGGCAGAAACTAAACCAGGTCTAAACCAGGTCTAAAACAGTTTTTAACAGGACTAAACCAGGTCTAAACCATGTCTCTACAGTTAATTGAAACCCGGCTATTATTTGGTATTTTACAGTATGTCTGTTTAAATATACAGTCTATGCTCTAGTTTTTATTTCATAGTTTTAAGCCTGTTAAAAGTGCTTAAACCGAATGGAACTAGAGTCTATATAAATTGAGACAACAAGCAGAGTGCATGTAAACACAGCGTCAGTGAGTGTAGCTGTGAGCGGTGAAATGTTTCTGTCATGTCTCTGTCTGTGCCCAGTTTGTCGATGGTGAGTGGGTTTTGGATGAGCCCCGGTTGGTCCTGGCCTCGTTCCTAGATGTGACTGCTCTGGAATGCCAGCTCCCCCTAGAGGACAGACGGCTCCCCGCAGTCTCTCAGCAGCCAACAGCGGCAGAAGCCAACAGAGCCGTGTCCCGCTGGCAGATCCGAGTCAGTGCTGTCTCCAGATAACGTGCCTACCGAACGCACTTACATTCTCTCCACTACACGTCTCTTTCAGATTTAGACTCTCTTTATTTAGACAACAGAATGTGATTTTCAACATTAAATCATAGTACTTTCTTTTATATTCCTATGTGCCCCTACATCTGTGTAATCCCTCAGTAATCCAGGTAGGTTCCACAGTGGTCCATGGGCACACACAGAAATTACACAATAGAGTAGCTCACACTTCACAATATATTATAATAACAAAAAGTAAAAATATAAATGGTAATGATAAGTTCAAAATAAGTAGCAAAAATAGCAAGAGACAGGTGTCCAATAATGCATCATTATATACATGTATATTTTTCACTAAGTCTGTAGACACGCACTGTACAAAATATGTACATTTTTTCCTTTCTTTTACCTGTTCTTACTGGACTGTGTGAAAAATCCCTCAGTCGTCCAGGTAGAATCCATGGCAAAAGGAGAAGTTCAATTTGTCAACTGGATAAAAGTTTATTTGATGAAGACGTTTTGCAGTTCATCCATGCTGCTTCTTCAGTTCTGGTCAAAATGTTGATGGACACTTTATATCTGTTTGCAGAGAAGAGCTAATTACAGTGAAACTACTCTGAAACTAACACACCTACTTGTTTACAGTTTCTGTTTGTTAACTCGGCCTATTGAACTGCACTGAGTGTGGCCTCCTATTAGTAGAATCATTAGGGCTGTAATGGAGCTTCCACACCTCTGGACCTGACCTGACTACACCTGTTGTTCTCTTGTTTGTTTTGATTTAGGTTTGAGGCTGGAGTTGTAAATAGGAGATAGATGGTGTCCAAGTCCCCCTTTGCTGTTTAGAGAAGGATTCTCTTTCTTAAGAAAAATGGCTTCTTTAACTCCCCTCTCAAAGCAATTCTTTTCTCTGGCTCAGATCTGTACCTCACTATCCTGAAAAGTTATAAGGAAAGGAATAAGATCCCACACTCAGTGCAGTTGAATAGGCCTAACTAACAGAAACTGTAAACAAGTGTGTGTGTTAGTTTCAGAGTAGTTTCAGTATAGTTAGCTCCTCCTGCAGGCAGATATAAGGCAGTGTCCACCAGCATCTGACCACAACTGAACAAGCAGCTTAGATGAACTGCAAAACATATTTGACCAAATAAACTTTTGTCCAGATGACAAATTGAATTTCTCCTATTGCCTGTTCTTACTGTAAACACATGGAATTCTTGAACTAATTTAGCAGCTTATATCTCTCAATTAATGTTTCTGGAGTTGTGTTTTGTTTCATTCACACATGTTTAACACACACTTCATGGAAGTTTCACTTCATGGAAACCATCTGATGCATTAGGATGCAAACCATCACAGCATTAGGATTCGTTTGCTCAATGGTAGACGGGTTCTTTTTTTTATTTAATCAATCATTGCCATTTTGTCGTGACACATGTGATGCGCTGGAATGCTCAGTGGTGTCCAAGTAATTGCCGACACAAGAGCAAACAAAACAGAGAGTGAACATGTGTGTCAACGATCATTGTCCTTTCTGCGAGGTGAACTTGCGAATTAAAGATGCACACAGAATGTCTGTCTTTGTCTACATCCATCTCAACACTTTGTTTACTGTTGTGCTGTTCTACAAAAGGGACACAGACAGACGCGACAAGTTTAATGTCTCATGGCTTCACAGCTCACAACTGATTGGCCGGTGCGCAGTCTACAACTTCCAGGGTTCTTGCAAACCGTCTAGTGTATTCTGATTCCTGACCTAGTCGCTGGAGAGAAATGGAATTGAGTGGAGGCATTATATGAATATAAGAATAATGCATGCACAGTAGTTACCTTTTTGTCAGTACAGATTAGACTTTTCTGTGGATCCTTGATTTAAAAACCACATACACACAAGCACATTAAATAACCTATATGTTGTGACAGGTTTCCAATGATGGCTACAGCTACAGTAACGCCAAGATCGTGACGCTGTATGACGGGCGCTGCCACATCTGTAATGCCGGGACGGAACTCCTCTGCACGCTCAGGGTAAGATCCAGGATGGGACTTTTTAGTTTGGGTTCATCACCATTAAACAGCCCTTTCTAGTATTTATTAAATTACAGATAAAAAATACTTAGACAAACAAACTTTCTGACTGTGAGTGGGGTCGCCTCTCCACTAGAGTGACCAGATTTTCAAAATAAAAAACTGGGACATCCCTAGTTTGGGACGGTTGGTAATAATAAAATTGTGAAACGAGTGCGTAATTAAGGAAAAGTGTTCTGCACTCGGCCCATTCATGACTAACATGTGATCCGGTATAGTCACATTATCTTTGTGTTTTGGTTGTTTTTAAGTAGCTTTTCTGTATTTTACCAAAACAAATGACAGTTTCTTTACTGTTGGCTGGATCAAATTGGTCAAAAATAGGGACACTAGGGACATTTCTTGTATAAAACTGGGAAAATCACTGGTTTTGGATAAATCTGCTGGGACAGGGGACAGGGTTCAAAAACTGGGACTGTTCTGGATAAACAGGGACGTCTTTTCACCTTACTCTCTACAGATCTGATCTGTAACTTGGTTTGGTGGGATAGTACTTGTGGTAAATATTTATCATAGTTTTACATCAGTGAAGTTGCAGCTAGTCTCCATGTCCGGAGGTCTGGTCGCCGAGGCCCTCGCCGTCGACTGCTGCCCCGATCCCTTTGCACCGACCCCATATGGCTCCTCCCGCGGGTGGTGGGCCCACGTGAGGACGGCCCCATGTCGCTCCTTCGGGCCGAGCCCGGCCGGGCCCCGTGGGGGAAGGCCCAGCCACCAGGCGCTCGCTGGCGAGCACCCACCCCAGGCCTGGCTCCAGGGTGGGGCCCCGGTGACGCCAATCCGGGCGACGTAACTGGCCACGTAACTGGCCAACTGGTCATGAGCTCTGGGTAGTGACCGAAAGGACGAGATCATGGATACAAGCGCTTGAAATGAGTTTCCTCCGCAGGGTGGCTGTGCACTCCCAGAGATAGGGTGAGGAGCTCAGTCACACAGGAGGAGCTCGGAGTAGAGCCGCTGCTCCTCCACGTCGAGAGGAGCCAGCTGAGGTGGCTCGGGCATCTGTTCCGGATGCCTCCTGGGCGCCTCCCTCGGGAGGTGTTCCGGGCATGTCCCACCGGGAGGAGGCCCCGGGGAAGACCCAGGACACGCTGGAGGGACTATGTCTCTCGGCTGGCCTGGGAACACCTCGGGGTCGCCCCGGAGGAGCTGGAGGACGTGTCTGGGGTGAAGGAAGTCTGGGAGTCCCTGCTTAGGCTGCTGCCCCTGCGACCCGGCCCCGGATAAGTGGAAGAAAATGGATGGATGGAAGCTGCAGTTTATGCGGAAACAACTGAAAAGAAAAGCAGAAAAATACTGATATGTTGTCAATCAAACCTTTTGCTAACACTTGCTGGAGCGACCCCTTCTTATTTGTATGCTATTAAAGTTCATATCTTGATGTACGGACACAATAGCGAAATAAAAACATTAGGATCCTGTAGAGTGGGTTAGTACAAACACTTTAAGACCAACATGATGACGCTCACAGCAGCAGTTACACAGAGAGAGCTGACGATTTTTCAATACAAACTGAATTGGAGTAGAAAGAGTCAATGGAGCCTATGGTCTATGGTTCGATCCTTCTCCACAGTTAGTCCAATGAGGTTCATTTGGTCTTTCTATAATTTATGTTATTAGGTTCTTTTTTCTGACCAAGAGTTTGTTTTCATACCTGACATTTTGGACTTCTACACTAGTGCGCTTTCTCAGAGTGGTGGCAATCGTACAGAAAACTCGTCCACCCAAATATAAAATAGAACCAGAGCATAAATATAATGTCATATACGACACACCCTGCATGTCCTCCAATAAAACACACATCGGGGAAAGAGGGAGGATGTTCAGTCCACGAAAAAAAGAACATAGGACAGAATGTGAGAAAGAAACAGTGAAGGCGAAACACGAGCAAGAAAACACAAAGCAGAACAGGAACAACTCAAATCGGCCTTTCTGACCACTGTAAAAGAGAGAAGCACATTATGGATTGAGACAAAGCAAACATCAGTGGGACAGAGGAAAACAAACACCATCGCTGGATTAAAGAGACAATCGAAGTATGGAAACATGCCCACGGGACGATAACAGAGACTAGGAGGCTTTTTTACTCTCACACACCTGGGATACTGTCCTGAGGAAGTGGGACTGCAGATGGCGCTGTCTTCCTACCAGTGACAGTGGCATCAAAACCTGTTTAAATCAGTTGACCGAACACGTCACGGCAATATCACGTGATCACTCTGAGGAAGAGCACCAGACCAAAGACCAAATTGTCAGGTACGAAAACAAACTCTTATAACAGAACCTTATACTACTCCACAATTGTTTCTTTGTTTTGTTTTTTGTAAACTGTTGTTACTCAGGATAGACTGGACTACACTAGTATTTATCGAAATTGTTTCCAGCCTGCTCACCTAACTCTTTGTCACTCTCTGCTCTTGTTGTTCTCAGGAGAAGACTTGTTTTATCTCCGGTGTGTGTTACGGTGAAGGGGAGATCAGTCCCATCAGCCCCTGTCTCTCCTGCCTCCCTGACTCCTCCCCCCACACCTGGTCCTCTGCACACAGTAGGTTCATCACACATATACGTTCTATATGTATGTATATGGCAGAATGTCCAGCAGTTACCATGGTGACGCGATGCACACGTGAGGAAACACTGCCAAAAAGAGTTTTAAAATTGTCTGAGACTCAAGAAAAAAATACAAAAACAGCACATTTTCAGGAGCCTGTGGTCAGTCCGAGCATTCATGGTTCTGTTTAGGTTTGTTATTTCTTTATGGTCAGATTGTGTTAAAATAAAGCTCAGATTAAACTTGAGTAACAGAGCTTCAGACAGAGCAGTGCTTACAGTTAGTATCACAGCTCCAGGGAAGGCTGCAAAGTATCAAGAATTGTCCAAATCTGACCTTTTCTGACGTCCACAGCTCTGAAATGCTGCAGGTGCCTCTGTTTTTCACTGACACGACAGTTAAGCAATTCTCCATAAATACACAAAAACATGATACAAAACTGTACATGACAACTTGTCAGGTCCACACAGGAAAACTGGTTTGAGTCGTGTTTATTCAGAATGTGAAGAGCCTCTCCAAAAAAGTGCAGTGCCAGACGGATCCGGCTCTTGGGCTCTGTAACCGTTTAAAGAAATTTGAACCTGTCAGCAAGAACAACACACACGAGACAGGATTCTGTGTCTCTGAACGGAAGGAGGGGTTGAATAGAGCTCTGGAGAGATCACTAAATTACTTAAACATGCATGGATGACATCTAAAACCTCTTCAGACATGTTTTTGATGAGGGAACAATGTTATAACATGATAGAACATTTTGCATAATACCCCCTCTTTAGAATGTGCCCTACTTTGAACTGAATCTTGTGTATTTGTTATGAGTGGAGTTTGCATTGTTATTTTTTTCTCCTGATCAGAGAACCAGCCCCCTGTGTTCCAGTCTCTCCCCCCTCTCCTGCGCTCCTTCTCTGGGGACAGTCTTGAGTACCAGCTGCAGGCTCTGGACCCAGAAGGCTCAGCTCTGGTCTTCAGTCTGGTCTCCGGTCCTGACGGCGCCTCTGTGTCCCCCGGAGGTCTGCTCACATGGAGGACCTCGAACAGTGAAGGGGACGCACACACGATAAGAGTCTCTGTGAGCGACCGCTGTGCAGCTCAGAGCACAGCGCAAATACAGGTAAGTGCAAAAAAATTCCAAACAGAAGAGTGACGTGTTGTAAATATATAATCACCCTCAAGCAGGTTCCTAGAGAAATGACTGGGACTAGCAGAGGCAACATAAGAACTAAGTTTTCATTGCTTACATCAGACATGTCAAACTTAGGCCTGAGGGCCAAATTTGGCCAATGATATAATTATATTTGGCCTGCGAGATCATATCAAATATGTATTAGAGCTGCCCGCTGGCTACATATAGACTATAGAGACATTATTTATTTAAAATGTTGTTATTATTTTATATTATGTTTGTTCTAGATTCAATGTTTAAGCAAAATTATTATTAAACATTTATTTTAATAAGAAAAGGTTTAACATTACATATCTCGAAAGAAGAGAAAACATGCAAATGTTGTTGAAATTTTTCAATAAATATTTATTTTGACCCACATTTAGTCACAATTTTTAATTTGGCCCTCTGTGAATTGAGACACCATTGGACTAGTGTATATATAATACAGGAGGCAGCACAGTGCCCTCTAGTGGGACAAAAAGATTCCATGCAGTGCAATGACATTATTGAGTATATTAACATTTATACAAAAACTTATAATAACACATGGATGGCTCTGCCCCTTCTTCATTTGAGTTTGAGAGCCCAGGACTAGAGGGTAACTTTCTCCTTAAATTCTAAATATTCTTACGTGCATGGCGATGTGGGAATACTAAAGACACACAACCCTTTAGCTTTCATTATCACCAGTAATTTCAAAATGAAGAAGCATCAGTCACCAAAATGGAGTTATTTTAAAACCAATGATAGTGATTTGTCAGTTGCTCATCCTAAAAGAATTTAAAATATATATGTTTAGTAATATGTACACTGTACGCACAGAATATAAAATAGTAAAAAAAAAAGTAAATAAATAATGTCTCTATAGTCTGTAGCCGGCGGGTCAGCTCTGATACATATTTGATATGATCTCGTGGGTCATTGAGTTTGACATGTCTGCACTAGTCAGTGTCACAGGATTCAGTCATTTTTAAAGCTTTAACTAGGGGTGAGTCGAGACAGAATTCTCACAAGACGAGACTTGACATGAGATAAGGTCCACGAGATCGAGACAAGGTGAGATTTTGATTGAAATGATAATAAACTGTGGCGTTCAGTTCACAGTTTTGTCCTTTACATTTTTATGTATTTTGTGGATTTTTTGCACTGCCTTTTGGAACTACAGCTTCTCAAAATGTTAAGTCACCTGCATTCAGTCCTTTTTTGTCCAATCCAAATGTAAACATGATGAAAAAAATCTCACGAGTATTTCCTCATCCTCATGGAACCTCATTATTTAATTTCGTGACTAATCTGAAGCCCTGTTTAAGCTGCAGCCTCGTGTGTGTGTGTGTGTGTGTGTTGGCAGGTGTCAGTGCTCCCGTGCTCCTGTCTGAACGGGGGCACCTGCGTCCCCTCCCCCCTCCTCCCCCGGAGCACTGGGGTGTACGTGTGCGCGTGTCCCAGAGGTTTCAGAGGGGGGCGCTGTGACGAGGACATAGACGACTGCAAACCCAACCCCTGCAGATACGGACGCTGCATCGACGCGCCGGGCTCCTTCTCCTGTATCTGCCCCGCGGGGATGACCGGTAACCACACACACATCACCAAACACACACACACACACACAGATTTATGTATTTCTATTTATATATTTGCTCTTTGTTATTGTAATAGAATGTGATGCACGAGCTACTGTGTCCAAATCATTTCCTTGTGGATCAATAAAGTTTGTCTCTTAGCTCTTAACAGTATTGCAATCACAACTGAACCTTTGTCTCTAGAGCCTTAACCTGCAGACAGAGACACATCCAAGTTTGTCTCTTTCTCAGTCTACAGACAGACAGAGTGTTTCCCAATCGCCAAGATCCGCGGCTTCTGAAGCACTTCAGACAGATCCTCATCCTCAGAGCTCCGCCAAGTGTTGTTCCAATCCCCCCAAAGCCCTCGTGTCCTCTGTGCTCCACTCCTCCGTTTGGCTCTTTTACCCCGGATGCACAGTTGCGTCCTTGGCCGTCTCGGAGCTCTGCAAATTGCCCATCATTTTATTTAAGCAGTAAATGCATTTTAAAAACTCATTCTACAATCAAAAAGCAGTAAATGCTTTGCTATTTTAGCCACATTGCTGCAGATCAAACCATTATCAGATCAAATGAATTCAAATCAGGACAAATGCAGCAAAATGTCTTAAAGAAGAGGATTGGGAATACAGCCCTTCAACCGAAAATGTTTCAGCCTGTGTATTTATTTCTTTAGGCTAATTATCAGTCTGAATAACTCGATAAGTTGATTCACTCAGTCTTCATTATTCACATGTTTTAATGCATGTGACACGTAAAAACACCCCAGAACACTTTATATTTGTAGAAGCTTTGATGTTTATTAAAACTCAAAGTTTTGTTCTGTTTGATTTGGTCACGTGATACGATGCAGTTGCTTCCTCTGGAGCCTACTCCACAAGTGTTCCAGGAGCTGTGAGCAGGACACTTGCCTCTGCTTCAGAAGAGCTGACTCTGGAGGAGTGTTACAAAGTGGACTTTGGAGGAAGGATCCTGGGAATCGAGAAACAGTCTATGGCTCATGTGAAGCTCAGAACCTCCAGAATTCCCTCCCTGGCTGTTGTTGCTGGGCTTTAGGTAGTGACCATCAGATCAGAGAGAGAGAGAAATGAGAGACTCGAGAGGCTCATCCTGCTTTCTGATTTGATAATTGTTTTGAGAACCAAAACAGCAAATTACAACATAAATAAATTTGTTTTGTAATTGAGAATAAATCAGCATTACAATTGATTTGATTTGAACATGTTTACCTAATTTCACAGTTTTAAATCTAAATCTAAATCTTATATACAGCTCCTTTAAAGATGCACTATGTAACATTTTATTTGGGAGTTCATCACCTACTTGTTTCTATGGATACGTCATTGCTCTTTTTGGAATGTTCCACAGTATGATACCTTATATTTATTCAGTTACAGGTGGTTTTCTTGCTTAAAATACCAAAAAAATACAGGCGTTCTGACTGTGAGCAGGGTCGCCTCTCCACAGACCTGACCTTTAACCTCACTTGATGTGTTTTCAGGTCACACGTGCAGAGAGGACGTGGACGAGTGTCTGTCTCAGCCCTGTTTTCCTGGAGTGGGCTGTAATAACACACTGGGCTCTTTCACCTGTGGACACTGCCCCCCGGGGTTCAGTGGAGACGGGAGGAACTGCACACGTAAGGAACTCTACTGTCACTCAATACATGAGAAGAAAACATATATAAAACGTGCTTAAAGATAAATTTGAGCATTTTAAATTGGAATATTCATCTGAAACAAGTCCTCTGAATTCCAGTTTGGAAAATTGTGAAGCATAAATGTTATAACAAAGTGTGACTCTTCTGGATTAGGCTCTGCAGATCACACAATCACCACGTTTAGTTTTTTTATTTTTTTCCATTTGTGGCAATTACTACCTGACACTGCTGAATCCTACGTGTATCACTGATCAATAAAATTAAATTGGAGAACAATGTGGGCTTATTGGAGCAATGACGTCTTGAATACAGGAGAATAAAGATTTCTCAAACATGCATCACAACAAAATATAACTTCAGAGGGTAAATGAGAGAGGGAAACAACTAAAACATGGCTTTGTTTTACAGAAAAGGTCTCTATTTTTTTCTGTATGTTCAACATCAGGGGGAGCTCTGTTTCCATCGCGGCCCAAATCCTCCAGGCCTCTGTCTCCCTCTCCCTGCAGCAGGAGGCCCTGTCACCCCGGGGTGCAGTGCTTTGAGAGCGTCCATGTCTCTGCAGGATACGTCTGCGGGCCCTGTCCTCATGGTCTCCACGGAAATGGACGCATCTGCAGAAGGACAAGTGAGTGTGATCGTGAGCACCATCGCACATGTGCCTATGTCATGTCGTATGATTTCAGTTCTTCCCGTTGTGTAGTGTGACAATAATCTTAAAAGACGAGAAAAGATCATGTAGTGGACAATAGGCTTTAGAAATGGAAATATGGGTCAACCGATATATCAAGCTGATATTTGGCTACAGGTCTTAAATCTCCAGCAGACGCCAGTATTTTGTTTGGGTCAACCAGCTGCTTAATAGTCTCTATTCACGCTTGTCACAAACCAGGAAGACATTTGGAAACATGTGATGACAACTTCTGGCGGGCTCTGTTCGCGGTAGTAAATCAACAAAGGTTAGGTTAGGTTGCTTTATTCGTACCCCTAGGTAAATTTGTTTTGCAGATTTGAGAGGCTGGTCCCACATTTCAAAAACACAATTACAAAATAAAGTGTCACAGTGCTCCAGTGCAGAACAGTTTGTTCCATAAAGAATGAATTAAATTCATCCATCACACTTGGCTAAGATCACAATAAATATTAAATATATATATAAAAAAACACACGGACACCATATTAAATTGACAGATAAAGAGATTACAATTTATTAAGTATGATAGCAGCTGGAATGAAGCTCCTTTTAAAACGATTTGTCCTAGATTTTTGGACTACAAGCCTCTGACCAGAAGGAAGCCTATAAAACTGCATTTCAGTTGAACACTTTAGTGCAAAGAGTACAAACGGTGACTACGCAGCTCTCTTATCCAATGTAGACTAAAACAGAATAGTATATGAATTTAGAATCAATTTAAGTTGTATATTTGGGGAAACAATTTCAAAATCTATCCTACATATCATCAAAAGTATGGGTCTTGGACTTGAAAAAGAGAGAGAACTTTAAGCCGGCGGAGCAGCGTGTTCACAAAGAGCAATCAGCAGAGCTCTGTGCTGGTCCTTTCACCTGTGGTCACCTGACGGTCTACATGGATGCACCTCAGGGCCCATCCCGACACTCGGAACTGTAACGAAGCCTGGCACGAGATCTACCGATCTATATGTATGATCTTAATCTATACTGTGGAACATTTTAGACAAAGCAACATAGGAAATCAGAATTTTCTGTGGGTCACTCTTAAAGTTGAATTTAAGTAGAAAAGCACATGTTGTAACAGTGTCAGTGTTTTCCAGACCAGAGAACAGTCCCGGGTGGAGCTGACGGACCTCCCCACGTCATCACACACAACCCGCCGCCTCCCACCAGCTCCAGCCTGCTCCGGAAACAGCCCGACCGAAGAGCCAGGCCAAAGGACAGAACCACAGAGAGGAATCAAACTACAGACCTCTCCCCCGCCGTCCACAGAGGGCAGCCCCGGGGGACGCAGCTGACCCCTGACCCCGGCGCAGGGGAGAGGGGAGGGGCATGTGAGGAGGGGACCTGCTTTCCGGGAGTCCCCTGTGAACCCACTGCTGCTGGGCTTTACAAGTGCAGCTCCTGTCCCCATGGTTACGCAGGAGATGGAGTAACATGTCAAGGTCTGCATCTTTTTTTCTAAAAGTCCATTACAGTTTCCATATTACCGTATTATTTGCACTATAGGGCACTCTGGATTATAAAGCGCACTGTCATTAAATGGTCTATTTTTTTACTTTTTGTACATATAAACCGCACCGGACTATAAGGCGCATTAACCGAAACAAAACAGTTAGATAAGTCAGTCAAACTTTATTTAAAGGTTGTATGGAGGATTTTTTTTTTGTTTTTTGTTTCAAATTGTCAATGAAAGTTTAAAATACCATTACAGAGATGCAGCAGGCTTGTAATTATGATGACCAAAAAAAAAAAAAGAAGGAAAATCTATCAACTGTGGACATAGTGAGGCCAGATAAACATCAGCCAATAGATAATGAGGCTCACTCTTTATCTATTGGCTGTTAGGTTGTCAATCAAACTCCCTAGTGTAACTGACTCGCCGGCACGCGGGGATTACGTGGTTTATGCAGTGGTTCTTAGACCACCAGACTGTCGCTTCCTCGCATTTCGCACAGAGTTGTTGCGATGGCGGACAAGAATCTGTGACCAGTTCTCCACCAAAGAAAGTCGGTTTTTGAGGTCGCTGAAAGAAGAAGAGAAGTGGAAAAGGAGCGACGACAAACTGAGGTGATTCTTGGAGATTCCTTCCAGCGATTGCACGACTGAAGCAGACGAAGGCTCTAAAAACTGATGCATCCTTTGCAAAATTATTTCTAGACAGGTCGCTTCAACAGTAATTCTGAACACGCACTGGCTGTAAACAAGTATGATTTCTAGAGTAAAGAGACGGGAGGAGGTGTTTCTACTGAGGAGCTGTGGAGGAGGAAGGTGGTGTCACGCATGCACAACATTTGGAAAAAAGGACTGTCGCTGTATTTCTCTTCCCTTAAAAAATCCTCTATACAACCTTTAACACGTTTACATTAACTCTCAACTTTGTTCAATTGTAACTCGTAAAAAAAATATATATATACTGTCTGAGACGCTAAATTGTTAGAATATTCACAGTAACTCATAATAGTTCAAACAGTTAGTCATTCTGGCGTCCACACGTCCACATCCCTCTCGTCATTATCCGAGTCAGTGTGGTTACTGTTCCCTGCAGTTCAATGATGATTCTGTTCTTGGTGAAAGTTCGGACCACAGTTGATACTGATCCTTAGTCCAGGCGTCCACGATCCGTTGGCAGATCGTGGCGTAAATCGCTCGGCGCTGTCTCTCTGTCTTGGTGAATGTGTGTTCTCCTTCTCTCATCCACTGCTCCCACACACCTCACACTTTCACTTTATAACAGCCTTGAGTTTAAAGTCGGTGTTGTAAATGTGTCTCTTGACAGGTGCATTTTGATATTAAAATTAATCACAGTATGTATTACTCCTGATGCTCCTGACTACGGGAGCTGTAATTCTGCAAGTGGAGCGGCTTTGTAGTTTACTAAAGTCGTACTAAGACACTCCAATAAATTCATATATAAAGCGCTCTGGATTATAAGGCGCGTAGTCGTTTTTTGATGAAATGAAAGGCTTTTAAGTGCGCCCTGTAGTGCGGAAAATACAGTACACCATTTTCTGATCTGTTCTAATGTAGTTTCCTCATCTCAGACCTGGAGTTGTGTTTTGTTTCATTCACATGTTTAACGCACAAACCCTGAAGATTTATGCTGAGCTCTTCTCTCAAACTGAAAACACTCTATTCCACCTTGTGATGTCATGTGGTAATACACGAAGTGCTCCTCTGTGTTTTTAAATACATTTGGATGATTTCAGTCCTGGAATTGCCAATCTCTATTGAACTAAATGTAAAAAGGTAAATGTTAACTTAAAAACTTCATGACATCACAATTTGGAACAGAGCATTTTGAGCTTCAGAGAAATAGACAAAATATAATAATGAAGCAGAGCACATCTCCAGGTCTGTTAAAGCTCACAAGAGTAAATTTTGCATAATATAAGATCTATAATTTATCTTTGTACTTATTTTATATTTTTAAAAAGTCAGTTGAAAGTGCTGAAGCCATAAAATTAAAGAGGAGGTATTTTAATTCTATGGAGCTATTAACTGCTAAAGCTCAATTTATTTTCATGCTTCAAATTGTCTACACTTAACCCCCTCTGCAGAGCGTCTGCGTTAAGTGATGTGCATCTCTGAAATGTTGTAACTACACATTGAACCCGTGCAAACAGCAGGGAAGTGACACAGACAATAAGGGCTGTGATTGGTCCTCTCTATTTCCGGTACTCCGCTTTCCCGCTTCATTTTGTAAACACGAACGGCATTTTTAAATCCGAGCCTCCTAGAGTTGCGGCGGTGAATTACTTTGCGGCGCATAGACCTCAACGCAGACCCATAAATCAAAACGACGGCGAAACAGTGACGGCGGCAGTGTGTTGACGCAGAACCATAAAACACAACATATTTAGATCACCATGTTACCTTCTGACAACGCTATATTTCCCCCAAAAAAACAACGTATCAACATGTTTTCTAAGTTTCACATGTGTTTTTGATGCTTTGAGTCCCTCCTCCCTTTTCTCTCCATGCTAAGTCACTCCCCCTTCAGAGTGCTATCACATCAGCATGCATCTCGTTAATGAAACTACTGCGCATCACATCAGATTTGTCAAATTGTAGTGTACAGTTGTATATCCTGCTTTTGTATATTCATGAAAAATGGCCTTGGGGAGCACGGGTGACGTAGGCTTGTGGGCTGAGCTTTTGTCAGGACTGTAGTGTTTGGTTTGAATAGAGCCCAGGAGAGATCACTAGATTACTGAAACATGCGTAAAACTTCTACAGGCATGTTTTCGATGAGGGAACAATGTTAGAGCTGGATAAAAATCTCCAAAAAGTCAATTTTGCATAGTACAAGGAACCGTTTGAGGCAGGATATGTTCCAAAAACGTATTTCTACTTCCTCTGAATAACAGCTTTTTGTGTTGTTCAAAGTAATTCAATAAATATTTGTTGTTGTAGCCCAAATAGACCCATGATTGACATGTGTTTCGTGTGTTTCAGCTGTGTGCAAATATCCATGTGGAAGGAACATGGAGTGTTCTCTGCCCAACACCTGCACGTGTAAAGAAGGCTACACCGGCTACAGCTGCCATATTGGTAAAGGCCAGAGTGTGGCGCTGTTCTGCTTAAAGGGTCATAGGATGATATTTTCCTCATCACAAACAGACCTAGAGTTGTGTTTTGTTTCATTCACACATGTTTACTCTGTTTAGACTGAGTTCTTCTCTCAAAAAGAAAACACTCTGTTCCACCTTGTGATGTCATATTGTGATACAGGAGGTGCTCCACTGTCATTTTAAACTCCCTACACTTTCACTTGAATCATTTGTATCATTTCAGCTCTGGAACTGGCCATCTCTCCTGAATTAAAGTTAAAAGGAGCTGTTCACTTTGAAACTACAACTAAATGACATCACAAGGAGCATTTTGAGATTTTTTTTATTTATTTAGTTTGTTTACCTTTATTTAACCAGGAGGTCTCATTGAGATTCAGAATACAAAACAGTCAAATCACAAAATATCACATTATAAAACCATTTGCATCTCTCAAGAAAAACACACACACGTCTCAGTCACCAGATTCTTTACAAGTTTCTTGAACTTATCAAGTGACACCAGAGATTCCCATTTAAAATCTTTCTGTAAATGATTCCAAGAACAATGGAGCTGTAGGAAAAGGCAGATTTTCCAAGCTCATATAGGCACCGAGGGACAGTGAAGAGGAACTGTGAGGAGGAGCCAAGCCAGTAACTACCTGAGCTCACATGAATAATAAAGAGTTACTCAAACATGTGAGAATGAAACAAAAAGCAACTCCAGTCTGTTTCTGAGGAGGTAACAACTTTATAACATGACTTAAAGCTCACAAGAGTCAATTTTGCTTAATATGAGACCTTTGAGTCTAATCATATTTCTTTATTTCATGACGTGTGTCGTCTTCAGCTGTGTGTCGTCCAGACTGTAAGAACCAGGGCCGCTGTGTGAGGCCCAGTGTGTGTGAGTGTCCTCTGGGATACATTGGACCCACCTGTGAAGAGGGTAAATCTGATAATAAAGCTTTGTATATAAACCATATCTATATGAAGTATACTGTATATGTGATGATGTTTTTCTGTGTAGCCCACTGCGACCCCCCCTGTCTGCACGGAGGAATCTGTGCAGCCAGAAACCACTGCACCTGCCCCTACGGCTACGTGGGCCCCAGATGTGAAATCAGTGAGTGGAGAAGTTTAAGTAATAAGAAACAAGCAGCAAGATAAGAACAGTTCTGCTACATTAAAGCACTTTTAAGATTATTATATTTAAGAAAAAAAAAAAGCAGAATTGTCAATATTTTAGGTTGGAAATCGTGACATCACACTAGGGCAGTGGTCTCCAACCTTTTTCCTCCTTTACAAAACAAAATGCCAGAGAGCTGATCATTTTAGCCGCCACAAGAAATTGAGGTGATTACAAGACAAAGGGCAAGCCTTTGAGCACAGTTACATGCCTATGAAACATGAACCATTATCCATTTATTAGTGCACAAAGTTAATAGTAATAGGCATTTAATTAATCAAATGTGTGTTATTTAGCACAGTGGTATCATTCTGAAATCCCTTCGTGAGCTATTTGAAAGTGGGTGGTAACACAGCTAACCCACCTTTGTTTCCAATTGACTTTACATTTAAAAAATGTCCCCCCTCTCTCTGTAACTGCTGCTGTGAGTAAGGGGACCAGATTTTCTAAATCCAAAATACCCCCTGACACCCCTAGTTTGTGGTGGTTGGTTATAATTAAGGGAAATTGCTCTGCACCTGGCCCATTTAAGACATGTGAGTCAGTATAGTCACATTTTCTTTGTGTTTTGGTCATTTTTAAGCAGCTTTTCTGTATTTTACCTAAACAAATGAGAATGTATGCCTCTCTTTACTGTTGTCCCAGTCCCAGTTTTGAGACAGGGCTCAAAACTGGGACTGTCCCGGGTAAATAGGGACGTCTGGTCATCCTAGCTGTGAGACTCATCATTTTGATCTTAAAATGTTCACATTAACCCGCTCTACATGATCCTGGTGTTCAGCTAGCTTGTCCATAAAATAAATTCATCATCCTACTATGGATCCAGGCTCCACTCCTAACTCCAGGCCTTGGTGAGCTTCATTTGACTGGAGCTGAACGCTGTGGGTGACATCACACACCCTTAGTCCACTTCTTTATACAGTCTATGGCCAAAACTCCTCTAATGTACACAGAAATACTTATTTGCCAGAATGATAAGAAAACACCTTTCTTTTGTTGAAATAATGTTCAAAATATGAGTTTTTTTGTGTGTGTGTGTCACTGGTTCAGTTTTTTGTGTGTGCCCTTTTGATTCTATTCCCCATATGTTTTAGAACATAAAGCGTTTTTTTGTTTTTTGGTTTTTTTTTTGCTAATTGCTTCTTGATTGGTGTAAATCTGTAATTTATATTTACAACAGGCATAATCCCACCACATTAATCCAAAACCTGTCCTAAGCACTTTTCTGTAAAGGTAGTAAACATAAACAGTTGTATGTCCATCCTCTTGTCTGTGTGAGCAGTGGTGTGTAGCCGTCACTGTGAGAATGGAGGGGAGTGTGTGTCTCCTGACGTGTGCAGGTGTAAAACGGGCTGGCAGGGACCCACGTGTGCTTCAGGTACAGACTCAACTCATTCTCCGAACACAAACCCCCGTCCCCGCACCTGACACTGTTCTCTTCTGCTCCTGTCAGCTCTGTGTGACCCTCTGTGCGCCAACGGAGGAACGTGCATCAAACCCAACTCCTGCGTGTGCCCCAGCGGCTTCTACGGCGCCCACTGCCACATCGGTCTGTAGTGCACATTCAATACTACACTACATTACAGTATGCTACAATACATTACAAATATTTATAGAACTTACACTGAAAAGTTCAAAAGTTTTCGATCACCCTCATTTTTCCAGTTATTTATTGCTATTCAAGTCGCGCAAAGGTAAGAACTGAACAGACAGAGGTTAAATAAAAAGATAAGATACAAAACACAAGTCCAAGTTCTGCCAAAACTACCTCAGGAAAAAAGAACAAGATGGTAAAGCTTGAAAACCTGGAGTGTCCAGCAGCACAGTGTCCAGACTTAAACCCCATCGAGCTGCTTTGGGATGAACTGCACAGAAGAGTGAAGCAACCTACAAGTGCCACACATTTATGGAACTTCTGCAACAGACTTGGAATCAAATATTGTTCAGAAAGTTCTTCCCTGTTGTAAAAAGAACGAGCCATGAGTGTGTTCAGCTGTTTTATCTGACAAAGGTGGACACTTTCATGAATCAAAAGTTTAGAATACATTTTGATCAACAGTAAACAATAAAAAAAAAAAAACCTGAAAAAGTGTAGTGTTCTAAAATGTTGACCGTTTGTGTATATCTTCGTTGTCTGTCTTTCAGCCTTATGTAACCCTCCGTGTAAAAATGGAGGCCAGTGCATCAGGAACAACATGTGCTCGTGTCCAGAGGGCTACACAGGGAGGAGGTGTCAGAGGAGTAAGTGAGCGACACTGGACTGTGACTCTTACGTGTGATGATCAGGATGTCTATCAATACTCGTGTTGATTCAGGTCACAATATAATCTTAAAGAAACGGTATGTTCCTTAAACATGTGTCTCCAGATATGAGTTAACATTTACTCTACATGTCAAAGCTTTTACTGAGGACAAAAACATTGGATATGATGTCCCATTTATTGATAGTATTTATGTAATAAGGCAGTTATCCAATCAGAAAGCAGAATGAGCCTCACATGCGTCTGTCGTTTTAAGTTGCCAGTTTCACTGCTGAAGTCCAGTTGGCTGCTCTGTGATTGGTCCACCAGCTGCTATGTCAATTTTGAAAAATACAGCAGGAGAATCTCAAGATGGATTTTTGCAAATTGGTGAACGCACAAATATTATGCAAGGCTCATGAGTCATGGCCTAAGAAAAACTGTGTGTGTGTTCCTCTATCTGCAGGATAAGTCACTGACAGCACACGTCCAGTTGTAATTTTGGTAGTTTTTAAAACAGTAAGAGTACAGACCATATAAAGTTCTATTTTAGAAGCAAAATGAAGTAATTTTCATTGAATCTAGACTCTAAAAAGTACAATTAGAATGCCTTTTATCTGTCTGCTTAAGGCTTATTTTCTCTGATTTCATAAAGTTGGTCTCATGTTATCAGTAGGACATCATGTAGGACATTGGAAACACTGAACATTAAAACTGATATGGTGGTTTGTTTGTTTGTTTGTTTTGTGTTTAGGTGTGTGTGAGCCCATGTGCATGAACAGGGCCAAGTGTGTGGGGCCCAACACCTGCTCATGTGCGTCAGGCTGGAGCGGAGACAGGTGCAGCAAACGTGAGTCACTGAAAAACCTTATTGTACACTGCTCAAAAAAATGTAAGGAACACTTTGAAAACACATCAGATCTCAATGTGAAAAAACTGTTGTATATGTATACAAATCTGGACAGGGCAATGTCTTAGGAACAAAAGGATGCTCCTGTTTTAAAGGAAATGAACAGCAGGGGCACTAGAGCAGCAGCAATGAGAGACAAACCCCCAAAACAGGATTGGTTTTACATGTGGAGCTCATTTCAAGTTTCTCCCTCTTGGTGTTTTTTGACTGGTTTCCACACGTGCTGCTTTAGTTAGACTGATCATCACTACTGGGAGTATGAGGCCGTTCCTTAAACCTACAGAAGCAGATTGTCCATCTTCTCCAGGATGGTACATCTGGACGTGCTTTTGCAAAGAGATTTAATGTGTCTCCCTGCACAATGTCCAGAACATGAAGATTTCAGGAGACAGGCAGTTCCTCTAGGAGAGCTGGACAGGGCCAAAGAAGGTCCTCGACCCATCAGCAGGACCCATATCTGCTCCTTTATGCAGGAGGAAAGGCTGAGCACTACACAACCCTGCCCTACAGAATGACCTCCAGCAGGACACTGGTGTGAATGTCTCTGCCCAGACAATCACAAACAGTCTTCATGAGGGTGACTTGAGGGCGTCACATGCTGTAATGCCCCTGTGCTCCATTGGCATTTGCTAGATGACACTGAAACTGTCAAGTCTACCACTGGTGCCCTGTGCTTTTCACAAATTCACCCTAATCACCTGTGACAGACGTGAAAGAGTCTGGAGAAGATAAGGAGAAAGTGGACTAATGTGCCACATCATTATTTCACTTTGATTTTCAGGATGTCTATTAAATGAAGCCCTCTGTAAACTGAACACTCTATTTCATGTACTTTCATTATTCCATTAAAAGATGTGGCATTCTTTTGTTCCTAAGACATTGCCACGTCGATATTTGTATAGATATCCAACATCATGTATCTTTTCACTTTGAGATCTGATGTGTTTTCAAAGTGTTCGAGCAGTGTATTATAGTCATTAAGTTCTGCTAAGAGAGGAAATGCCATCTCTAACACCCACTGACACATGTGAGGTTTTATTTCTAGTATTTAGTCATGAACTGTCACATTTGTAGATCATGTAGTTTACCTCCTCAAAATGAGACCTGGAGTTGTGTTTTGTTTCATTCACACATGTTTTAGTAATCCTGGCTTATTAGTCTGTACATCTCAAAGCTCAAAATGCTCTTTTCAACCTTATGATGTCATGTAGTGGTAGTTTTCAATAGCTAACCTTTTACATTTAGTTTACCTTTAGTTAGAGTTCGCAATTCCAGGGCTGAAATAGAACAGAGTGTTTTCTGTTTGAGAGAAGAACTTAGTTTAAATATACAGGGTTTGTGTGTTAAACATGTGTGAACGCAACAAAACACAACTCCAGGTCTGTTTGTGATGAAGAAACAACATAACAGATCAGAAAATCGCGTCATATGGGCCCTTTAAGATAAACATCTCAAATCCCTGATACTATATGTTTCCTTTCTCTGTGCAGAAGATTACAGTGATAAAGCAGATTGGTTTGGAGAGTTTAGTTTGTTTCCATGTTGCAGATCAGCTGTTGTTTGTGCTCCTCAGCCGTGTGTCTGCAGAGGTGTAAGAACGGAGGGGAGTGCATCGGACCCAACACCTGTCAGTGTCCGGCCGGGTGGGAGGGGCTCCAGTGTCAGAGCCGTGAGTAGCTGCACTTTTACACTACGACAACACTTTTGGCAGAACATAAAACAACACACCAATCAACTATTTACAGTTTTGACACTTTTATCTGTTGAAAGTTTTGGGAGGAGCTGCACTGCAGAAGTCTGACAAACTGTGTGTTTTTGCGTTTGCTTTCTCAGCTGTGTGTAAACAGGCCTGTCTGAACGGGGGGAGGTGTGTGCTGCCTGATTACTGCCACTGTCGCAAAGGATTCAAAGGACTCACGTGTGCAATAAAGGCAAGAGACACAAGACACACACTACAGCTGGCAACTTTGAGTGCAGTTCTCTTTAGGTTTCACCAGGAAATAAGAAAGAATAAGTATGAGTAACTAATCACTTGCTTTCATGTGTAAAATGCATTGGCAAAGTGTGTCATTTATTTATTTAAATTAAGGACGATGCACAGAAAACATTAATCTCAGAGAAAATAGATGCTCTGTGCCAGATTTAGCTACAAGCTCCTTTCCATCTGCAGTCCTTGAGCAGATACAAAATACATAAAAAAAACTATTTACACTAGACCAGGGGTCACCAAGCCTTTTTGTAACTGAGAGCTACTTCATGGGTACTGAGTCATATGAAGGACTCCAGTTTGAAACACTTTTCTCAAATAACACATGTGCTCAGTTTGACTTTACTTAAATATTATTAATAATGATTCATGATAATCATCTGTGTGAAGACACTGATCATTCATTACCTCCGCCAAGGAGGTTATGTTTTTGCCGGCGTTTGTCTGTTTGTTTGTTTGTTTGTTCTGTTTGTTTGTTTTGTCTGTTAGCAACATAACTCAAAAAGTTATGGACCAATTTTGATGAAATTTTCAGGATTTGTTGGAAATGTGAAAAGGAAGAACTGATTTCATTTTGGGGGTGATCCGGAAGAAATTCTGGATCACTTTGAAATTTTAGTTAACATTGTGGTAAATGGGGCCAAAAATTTTGTTTCTCAATATCTCGGTTAATTATTGACCAAACCCCATGAAATTTGACTCAGGGATGGACAATCGGATCCTCTTTCATATTCCAAATTGAAAGATACAAGACAAATATTTATGGAAAACACAATGAGGGGGACTGTAGTCCTTGGCGGAGGTCTGCGCTCTCTGAGTGCTTTTCTAGTTGTTCATGATTTCTCACAATAATCATCAACAGTGACAGCGAGGTGGGAAACAGAGATCAATATTCAGCATTTTCACTTTATTCATCTCAGTAATTGTTACATTTTTAAGTACAGTTTTAGCAGTTATCATCATTGCTTCTGTGAGTGTGTTTACAGGCACATCCTGGTTATAAATGCACTGTCCCAGTTTGTTGACATAATCTTACAAATGCTCAAAGGCAGAAAATATAGATTTAATAAACCAGGAAAAATACAAACAACCATGAGCTCCTTTAACAGGTTCCTCACCAGTGGACACTGCACAGATCCACATTTCCAAACACTATTGTACAAGTTCTACTGCAGCAGATTCTTCATTAAAATCTTCTGCAAAGAGGCAGATCAGTTAACACAATAATCAAAACTAGGATCAAACAATTCAATCAATTATATTGAATAAACTAGTAAAATTGAATAAAAATAAATAAGTCAAGCTAAAACCAACTAAAGGAAACCAGTAAAAATGTGTGCGAGCCTTATCTTCTCAGGCAGGTCGTTCCAAAGGCTCCCAGACTGAAAAGGCTCTATCTGCCTTCGTCCAGAGCCTGGACTTTGGAACAGCCACAAGGACCTGCCTGAGGATCTACTCATACGGGGTTAAAAGTTCTGAAATGTAACGTGGTGCAAGAAATAAACAAGCTTTAAAGTGATCAGTAAAATCTTCAAATCCATTCTAAAACACACAGGCACACAGTGAAGGGAAGATGAACAGAGGTAATTTGTTAGTGTCTGTTAAACCCAGTGAGGAGCCGAGCTGGAGGCAGGAGATGGATTTGATGTCGAGGCCAAAAAGGAGAGAGTTACAACAGTCTAGACGGGAGAAGATGAGCGCGTGGAGGACTATTTCCAGATCAGGGCGAGAGAGGATATGTTTGATTTTGCTTATTGTGCAGAGGTGGAGAAGACAGGATTGGGTGACTTTTTTTGAAGGTTCAAGTTGAGGCAAGAGTATGTACTAACTCTATGTCCCACTGCTTCTGTGTGCAGGCCTCGCAAACATGAAGAGAGACGGATCTGCGGAGTGAAGAACGAATGAAGAACAAAGGGTTACTGAGTGCGTGGGTGGGTTTTTATCGCATTGTGGAGACTCAAATCTTGGGGACCTGCCTCCCTTTTATGGACAAAAATCAGATCCTCATGATATAAATCCTTTCTCGTTAGATCAACAACGCGGTTTAAAGTTCAGATGTGGGTTAAAACAGCTTAAACTTGGGTTGAACCTTTAGCCCCGCCCACTAAGTTCTTTCTACATCTGTGACATTGCCTATAGATAATATTTTACAGCTTGAATGTTTTCCTAGTTGCACCTTTTCCCAAACAGTGCATGAGTAAAGAGCGTTTATCTTGACAAGAATCATTTCAAATCAGGTACAGACTCTTTAACTTTGGTTAAAGAGGGGGTGTTACACAAAAACTTTCTACCATGTTTTAGCGCTGTTCCCTCGTCAAAAACACGTCTGAAGGGGTTTTAGATGTCATCCGTGTATGTTTGAGTAATCTAGCGATCTCTCTGGCCCTTTTCAAACCCAATACATTCTGCCCACAAGCCTCCGTGTTCCTATAGATATTTAAACGAATGATACAAAACAATACACAACAACTTTACAAAACATTTATTAGCAAAATACACACAGACTGTGTTGTGATAAGCGCTCTGAAGTAAGAGTGACTTAGCACAGAGAGCGTCAAAAGCAAAACCGAAGCTTATAAAACATGCAAAACGATAAAAGGTAACACGGTGATCGAAATATGTTACGTGTTACCGCAGAGGTATTGCAGGGAGGTCGAGAAATCTTTAGTCGATGAGACGTTTTTGTTTTTTTTTGTAGGATGAGAATGAAGTGGTTTTCAGTGGGTTCTGGCTGTTCGCTCCTTCATCTGTCTCTCTCTCTTCATTCCCTCGTCTCTCACTCTCTGTCAAACTGCAGACACGTCAGCATGGACTTGATCATTTCTTGTTAGATACATGTGAAAAGGTCCAGTACAGTTTCACTTTTATGCACAGTGGAACTTAAGCTCCACATGTACTACCACACATCGGGAAGGAGTCAGGCGCATTAACCAGGCCTCCTCTCTACCCGTGGAGCAACCAGGAGCGAGAGGGAGAACAGCCCTTAGATCAGAATGACCGGAAATGTTCAGTGTCTCATATCAAACTCTTGTCTGTGCGCGCTGTGGCTCATCTCTCGTTTAATCAAGTCACACTTTGAGCCCATTTTCCGTGATGTCGTTGCTCTGTTGCTCTTTTCTTCTCAGAGTCACCGCGAGCACAAAGCACAGATTAAACTTCAGGCCTGAATTAGCTTTGGTCAGACTCAGGTTTATTTCTGTCATGGAAGTTGAGGCTTAAACTGGAGATAGAGCAAGTTTCAGCTCAGGATTTCAGTATAAGCCTCAAATAAATCAAATAAAGTTTGATTTTTATTTGGACTTGTTAAGCAACTTTGATGGAAACCCCCCTAGTATTGAATGTACAATAACAGAGTAGCTGTTTATACAGCCCCATACTAGGCCCAATTTAATATAAAACACAATTGTATGCCATATATTTAGTAGGGGTCCCTGCTCCAGCTCTCCATCAGTTTGGGGGTCCCTGGCCTGAAAAATATTGAATACCCACTGGAAAAAAAACAATATCTAGTTAAGTTAAAATTAGTTAAATTAGGAACATTTGACTTTATTTGAGTCGATTCAATTTGACAAGTAAAATGATCGACCAGTGGAATATGTGGTTTTTTCTTAATTCAAGTAAAGTTCGATTTAGTTTCTTATTTTAAGTGCAAAAAGTTGTTGTTTTTGTTATTTTAAGAGTAGCAAGTACCTGTTGCCTCCTGGGCCAGTACTCCCACCTCAGGAGGTGTTCCAGGCATGTCCCACTGGAAGGAGGCCCCAGAGAAGACCCAGGACACACTGGAGGGACTATGTCTCTGGGCTGGCTTGGGAACACCTCGGGGTGCCTCTGGAGGAGCTGGAGGAAGTGTCTGAGGTGAAGGAAGTCTGCCCCCGTGATCCGGCCCCAGATAAGCGGAAGAAAATGGATGGACGGATGGATGGAAGTGTTGCAAGATGTATTTTCATATTTTAAGTCCAAAAAGTCTTAATCCACTGGCAGATCATTTTACTTGTCAAGTGAAATTTACTCGAATCATGATCAAACTTTCCTAATTCAAGTCATCTTAACTTGACTAGATTTATTTTTTTGCAGTGCAACTGCGTTACCACTTAATACCCCGTAGTCAGTGTTGGGGAGTAACAGATTACATGTACCTGGAGTTACGTAATCAGAGTACAAATTATGAGTAACTGTATTCAGTTACAGTTACTGTTTCAGTGAGTGGTAATTGGATTACAGTTACTTGGTTAAAATAAATGGATTACACGGCGGTATTTTCCTGTTTTCACATTTTGGGCTATTCCCTTTTTTTCTTTTTTTTTTCAGTAATTCCACTTCTTGCCGGACACTTAACCAGGTCTAAAACCAGGTCTAAACCAGGTCTAATCCAGGACTAAAGCAGGACTAAGGCAGGACTAAACCAGGACTAAAACCAGGTCTAAACCAGGACTAAACCAAGAATAAACCAAGAATAAACCAGGTCTAAAACAGGATTTAACAGGACTAAACGATGCAGACTGTGTCTCCTTTTCTTCTATCAATAATATTTTTAATATGTTTAAGTAAAGTCTGGGCTTTTTATTTTCTTTTATCAGACAAAACATCTTGTGTGAAGATTTCCTCGTCTTTGCTTCTCTACAGCAAATCCAGTAATCCAAAGTATTCAGATTACGTTACTCACTTTAAGTAATTTAATGGATTACGTTACAAACTACATTTTGGTGTATGTAATCTGTAATCTGTAGGGGAATACATTTTAAAAGTAACACTCCCATCACTGCCCGTAGAAGTGTAACCCCCCTCTTTAACGTTAGGATCAGGCTCCAGGAGATAAATTCAAATTAATGCCATGTCCCAAATGTATGGAAACCCAAAGTGTGTGTGTACGTGTGTGTACGTGTGTGTGTGTGTGTCTCTGATCTATTGCACTTGTCTATTCCCTGTATATTGTTACTACCTCATGACTCCACACATGGTAAGTGCGTTAGTGCGTTAGAACGTGGACAGACTGAAATGTACCAGAGAAAAAAAAACAGGACAAATGGATCTGTGAGGATTCAGGATCAAGAGTTCCGTATATAAACTGTCTACAAATCTGAAGTGGTGGTTTTCAGGTTCTAGAATGTGATGATGTCTGATTCCCAGATACGATGAAGGGGAAGAGACGGTTTTCCCAGTGGATTACGTTGTACTTTGCGGTGAAATTTCCAAAAAGTAAAATCACAAATGTTGAATCGGATCATTTTTATTAGCGACTAGACTCTAGATTTTGGACTCTCACTCTGGACTCTATTCACGCTTACATCACAAAACCAGAAGACGTTTGGAAACATGCGGATGACGACTTCCTTTGAACTCTGTTGTCGTTAGTATCTAAGACAAAATCTGAGAAATCTGAGAAAATGGCCTGGTTTTCTTCATCTAGATGTCATTGTATTCTTTCTTTTTCCTTTAATACACTGCCTATTTATTTGTGTATTATAATTTATCTAACTTATAGGGATGGTTCAAGATCTTGTGAGACAAAATTGCCACAAGATCGTGCACACAGAAGAAAAAATATCTCGTGAGATTTTTCCAAGTGTTCACATTTGGATTGGACTAAAAAGGATCACATATTAGTGACTTACATTTTTTTTTAACGGTTCAAAAAAGCAGAACTAGAATGGAAACAAAAAATATGAAATCCAAATTGATTTGATTGAAAACCAAAACTGGAAACTGAATCATGAAATGTATATATTAGAAAGTATGTTAAAATCTCATTTTGTCTCGTTCTCGTGGACCCAAACTCGTACCACGATTCGTCTCGTGGAAATTGTGTCTCGTCCCATTCGTACTTAACCATTATGTTCAGCAGATCAACAGTTCCATCCAGCTGCCTGTAAGTGACACTGAAGCTGCAGTTAGAGTCCCATCCCTCATGGAAAACATGGCAGGTTGTGAAGACGCTGCTGTTAAATCCATGCAGGGTTCCTGCAGGGTGATGGAAATCCTGGAAAAGTCATGGAAACTGAAAATGTCATTCCGAAGGCCTGTAATAGTCATGAAATTTTGTAAATTCAGTGAAAGTTTTGGAAAAGTCATGGAATTTTAATCTCTCTTTCACACAACTACAGTGTTCTGTTAAGTTCTCATGAGACTATTCTGATTATTTCTGAACGTCTGCGCTTTTTGTTTAAAAGAGACGATAATTACTGCACTGACAGGATTTTGAATGTTAAAAAACTATAATCTCAAACCATGAGGAGAGTGGAAAGGTTAACATCTCATATTTAGCTCTACACATGTAAAGTCATGGAAAATTCACTTTAGGTCATGAAAAAGTCACTAAAAAGTTTTGAAATTTTGTCAGTGAAAAGAGTGGGAACACTGTCCATGGTTTTATCACATGCTCAGTGTTGGTAACTTCACCAAAAGTCGCCATCTGCATGTTTCCAAACATCTTCCGGTAAGCGTGACTAGAGCCTATTACAACAAAAAACCTGCATTAGAACTATTTATCTAGCTGCCCTCCATCTGCCTGCACTCACCTGCACCCTAACACACCGTAACCGTTAAAGGTGCATTGTGTAACTTTTCTGGTGGCGGGTCCGTCCATGGAGATGTTATTGCTTTGTCTGGAATGTTTCACAGTATGGTACTAAACCTTTCTGGTACTGTGGTCCAAAGCAAGAGATGATCTGACGAGGGCTTTTTTCACTTTCTCTTTTCACGGAAACCAAACCAGACCAAGTTACAGGTCAGTTCTGTGGAAAGGAAACCCCAGTCGTAATCAGTTTGTATGTTTTTCTAGGTATTTTTGAGCGATAAAACCACCTGTAATTGAAGAAATGTACAGTAAGGTGGAAGTGTTTAAAGTCATATTGTGGGCAGAGAACCTTTAACTTCTCTGCTAGTATAAATAAACAAAAGTTAAAAGATTTTTTTCACAGTAGCTTCAGAAAGTAGTGCCATTATTCAACCCCAAAAACAGACATCATCAGATTCTAGAACGTTTATAAAGATTACATATGATCATTGTGGATATTTAGTCTGAAAATAAAGATGTCGGATTGTGTTTTCTTCTATGTTACGAACGTTCCAAATGGCATTAAACAATCACACAGCGTACAGAAAGTCATACATATTTTTATTGCATTTGATAATACACTTTTGAACTTTTTGTGTACTTTCAGTTTCAAATCAACTGTTAAAAATGCACATTTACATGCTACGTGGTTTCATACAAATAAAAAGTCACATACCTGTATTCACAAGTTTACTTTACTTTACCCGCTACAGCTATTACTATTAGTATAACCACTACTGCTACTACTACTGCTACTACTACTACTATTACTACTACTGCTGCTACTTCTGCGGTGTGAGAACTGCTTTTGCCTGTGAGATGAACACACTGTAAATAAAAAAATCCTATAGATTATTAATACAAATGTCCAAAGATTAATGTCTACATGGTTTTAAAGTGGGACTAAACACCTAAACTCTGACCACACGCATATTTCAAACAGATCTGCTGCACCTGGAGGACTAAAGGGGAGAGTGAGGGGGGAGCAGGGGCCCATTTTGTACTAAAGCTGGCAAAAAGGAACAGTACGTAATGTTATTAAAACACTAAAACACCATAGACTGGAATGGAACGGTGAGTTACATCTCTTTAACGGTTCTAAAAAGCAGAACTAGAATGGAAAAAAAATGAGATCAAATAAATAAAACAATTGTGAGGCCAAAATTGGAAAAAGAATCATGAAATGTATATATGTTAGAAATGATATTAAAATGTCATCTTGTCTCATCTCGTGGACCCAAACCCGTATCTCCTCTCGTCTTGTGGAAACTGTGTCTCGTCCCGTCCAGACTTAATAGTTTAGTCCAGGGGTGGGCACTTATTTTTTCTATGGGAACACATGAGAAACATTAAATACTGTGGAGGGCCAAACTGCTTAACACAATTCTGCATAATATTAATTGTATTTCTTTATAAAAAGCAGTAAATATGATTGTTTTGATGAGCTGGTCAGACTGTAAGAGTTTATGTTATGACTAAGCAATGAAAAAGTGAGGTCACCTTACAAAAAATGTCATTTAAAAAAAAAAAAAATAAAAGCATGCATGAGGTAAAATGATAAAATATGTTTATTTTGTAATTCCAGATGATCTTAAACAGGCTGGTCAGGATCAACCAAAGGGCTGTATGTGGCCCTGGAGCTGGACAATGCCCAGGTCTGGTTTAAAGAAAATGTGTTTAAGATGATTTAGTGTTTAGTTCCACTTTAAATAACTTAGAATATACAATATTAATCTTAATTTGAGCACTTGTACTTGAAAGTCAAACAATCTATACATGAATACATCTTAAAGCCACAGTATGTCACTTTTTGGCCAAGAAATATACCAGCTTCAGGTTCGTGTTTTTCATTTTGGTTGTTTTTATTGCAGTGAATAACATCTCCAATGTGTCTTGCATCTCTACAAACCTGACTCTTATTTGGCCCGGGGGAAGGCCTCCTGTTGTTTCCATGGAAATGTTGTTATATTGGCAATAATGTTCCACAGTACGGCATAAAACCATCGACCAACTCCACCGACTCTGACTCCAGTTCACTTTCTTTTATAAAAGTGTTGCCCCTCTCTGTCAGCCTAACATTTTGGTCTTAAAATGTTCATACTAAACCACTCTACATGATCTCTGTGTTTTTATTTCACAATTTTATCCTCTAAATCAATTCCTATTCCTAATATGAAACTCCAAAATTGCCTCAGTGAGCTTCATTTGACTGGAGCCAGACTCTATGGGTGACGTCACACTCCCCTAGTCCACGTCCTTATACCATCTATGGACCTTTATCTCCATCTATCTTCATGGAGAATGTTCTGTAGTCTGGTTTTAACTTTCTATTTCCATGGAAACACACAAGGGTGACATGACACCTCCAGAAAGTGACATACTGCTCCTTTAAATCTGAATCTCAAATCAAGATTACTATTGTGAATTCTTGTCAAGTACACTTTAGTAACACAGTGAAAGTCCCGCGTTACTTCACACCTAAAGTAGAAAAACACCAGCTATTCCAGTCAGACGTGTTATTACTCTTATGGCAGTTACAGCCCCGTGTCAAGAGCGGCCTGTGTGACCTTTAACCCCGGGTCAGGTGACATCAGTAGCTCTTCTTCTTCTCTTCACAGTGCGCTCCGGAGAACGGCGGGCGGCAGCGGCACTTCCCTGGAGCAATACACTTCCCTCCGTTCAGACAGGGCGTCGCACACACAGCTACAGGACGAGAGGCACACACACAGTTTAACCACACACATCTGACAATATATATATAAAGTCTTTTTTTTTTTTTTTTACATACCGGTGCGCAGAGCAAGGTGTGTGTAAACAACGTACTGCTCTGGCAAAAATAACTTTTATTTGTGTGTAAATGGAGTGAATCCTAATCTGTTACGAACAGGAAGTGAGCATGGGCACATTTCCAGCTCCATTGACTGGCTCTAATTAACTTTATATTTTAAAAAGACCCCTGGTGGTTCATATTAAGTTAAGATAAGATAATCCTTTATTGTCTCCCATGGGAGAAATTTGTCTCGGGACAGGGGGTAACATGCTTTATCAAAAAACAGGACAACACAACACAAAGCAGCACATAAACAAACACCATAGAACAAAATAAATATGAGACCAAGTCTGACCACGAGTGATGCACCAACACGACCATAAAGTGAAATAGATATTGAAAGTACACTGTACAACTTTTCTCGAGCAAAGTCCTCTACCTGCTTGTCTCCATGGAGATGTTATTGCTTTACCTCGAATGTTCCATAGTGTGACATTAAAGTGAGTGGGATGGATTAACATTTCATATTTACGCTAAAAGTAAAGCCAGACTGGTGCCTCCTAGTGTCTCCGCTCAATTTCATTTCTCTCCAGCGACTAGGTCAGGAATCAGAATACACTAGACGGAACCCCGGCAGTTGTAGACGGCGCCCTGGCCAGTCAGCTGTGAGCTGTGGAGCCATGACGTCAAACTCATCGCGCCTGTCTGTGTCCCTTTTGTGGAACAGTACAACAGTAAACAAAGCGTCGAGATGGATGTAGACGAAGACAGACATTCTGTGTTGGCAATGATTCCCGAGATCGAGGATTTAAAGCCAGAACAAAGAGAATGTTTGATGAATTTTATCAACGGGAAAGACGTTATTGCCCTTCTTCCTACGGGATTTGATGCGTTACATCACGATCAAATAGCAGCGACTGGTTAAATTAAAAAAAAGTACCCGATTACTGTCAAGCAAACAAATCCTAATGCTCCGAGGTCAGACTGATGGAGCTGATGAAACAGGTTACTAAAAGTATGCTCAATTCTACACATGTAGGTGCCGTAAAATCATAGAAAATTCACTTAAGATCATAAAAAAGTCATGGAAAAGTTTTGTAATTTTGTCAGTGAAAAAGAGTGGGAACCCTGTAGACTTCTCATTTCCTGTACATTATAAACTATAATTGCACAGTACACACATTTCATTACAAAACAAACAATTATTCATTACGGGTGTTTCTATTGCAGTCTTTCTTTCTGTGAATCGAGGCGACTCTCCACAGATCTGAACTGTAATGTGCGTAGTGCTGTAACCTGCTTGTCTCGCTCATAATAAATCAGTTTAATCTGTACTGTGGAACATTCTAGATCCTGGTGTTTTTATTTCACTATTTTGTCCATAAATTAATTCCTCTTCCTAATTCAGATAACTCTGCTTTCAATTTGTCCCATAACTGCGAGCCTTGATGAGCTTCATTTGACTGTTTTAGCTCACACTCCCTCGGTCCACGTCTTTACACAGTCTATGGATTAAACATGTGTGCGACGGGAAGAGTAACAGACACTTTTCACACTTCATTCAGTCACTATAGACGTGTGGGTGAAAACACACTGTAGGTTTAGTTTTTACATCTGGGAAAACGCTCAAGTAATGCAGACGGTGATGAATAAACATGAACCAAAATTATATAATCCTTTTGGAACCGATCGAAAAGTAGAGAAGCCAGAAAGACCACCTCCAGAATAGAGACCGATATTTGCACTTTTTAAAGTATATTTTGTTTGGCCCAACCAGCTGCCTAAAGATGCACAGAGATTATATGCAAGAAGTTTTATTTGAACGTTTTAGTTTAAAGAGAGCACTGCAAAAATGTGACTACACTGGACTCTACAGAGTTTGCAGTAAAAGAAGATTGTGGATGAATTTGTGCTTTATTTTAATTAGATCACTGAGGAAAAATGATCCTAAATCAGCTCTTCATAAAATATCGGCAGAGTTTATTGGCCATCGTTTACCGGGCATCGTTTCCTCTGGATTCTAAACAATCAGTATTGACATCAGTTGATTATATAATACAGGGTGTCCCAAAACATTTTACGTAAGTTTGTAGGCCAATAATTCTAGAAATTCTTGATGAAATTATCTCAAATTTTCACAGAATGTATAGAAACAGATCAAGATTGTATACTTAATATTTTATTTTTATTGTATTCAGGTTGAGTCGTTCACTCCCATAGAGAAGTCATTTTGCATCTAAGAATCCGCTCACCCAAGACTGTGTAGCCTTCAATGCAAAATTTGGAAAAACTTGGTACCAAATTAGACTTGGCACCAAAAATTCAAAGAGGAAGGCTGTTTATGCAGGGCTAAATGATCTGGTACGACAAACCATCTTTTGAGGAATCTGCATTTCCAAACTTGTTTTTCACCCAGACTTCTTGGGGGTTCGCAAGAGTTTTTCATAAGCTTGCTTGACCTTCTCCTCCATTAGCCCTGCATAATCAGCCTTCCTCTTTACATTTTTGGTACCAAGTCCAAATTTGTTTGCCAGTTGTGGAAGTCTTTCCAAATTTTGCATTGAAGGCTACACAGTGTTGAGTGAGTGTGTGCGAGCAGATTCCAAGACACAAAATGACTTCTCTTAAACAGAACAAAAATAAAACAGTCTGTTTCTATACATTCTGTGAAATTTTGAGGTTATTTCATCAAGAATTGCCAAAATTACTGCCCTGTGAAATGATGTACATTTTTTGGGACACTCTGTATTATGTAATCGACTCATGTCAATACCAATTGTTTAGAATCCAGAGGAAAAGATGATCATTTTAGACCGATATGCAGCGCAGATTTGGGTGATTTTTCCTCAGTGATCTAATTAAAATAAAGTACATCCACAACCTTATTTTACTACAAAGTGTGTAGAGTCCAAAAATAGAGTGGCGTGTGTGTTAAAAGCACATGCTGGAATAATTTTGCTAAATATTTAATTGCATTTTTTGGACACTGCATTGATACTTCTCAGTTTGAACAAGAGTATTATTTAACATGTAATTGGTCACATTTTTATACAACACTTTTCCACCTTCAGCTCTCAAAGCGCTTTACAACAAGGAACCACACACACATTCACACACACATTCACACACCAGTGTACACAGACACTGGGAGCGAGGTGGGTCTTGCCCAAGGACACAACGACAGCAGTCATCTGTGGGAGCTGGAATCACACCACCAGCCTGTGGGTCAGTGGATCTGACCACTCAACCAATGATGTCGAAGATTGAAGCTGCCAATCTTTGGATCAATGAGTAAACTCTACCAACTAAGGCTACGTTTATATGATGACGGTTTGAACAGAAGACGCATCTTCACTTTTTATTCCGCAGTTAGATGAGCGTTTTTGAGAGGAAATCTGAATGCATATGGTAACTCAAAAGTGGGTGGAATTGGACTGGGTATGCATGCCAGGCGGCTCGGTGGTGACACTAGGTGGTGATGTATGTCAGTGTTTCCCAAAGACTGGGTCGTGACATTCAGGTGGGTCGCAAGAGTTTTTTTTTGGGTCGCCTTGTCACGATCTGCATGTAGGTCTGCGATATACAGTTCTGATGTTCTACATGAGAGAGAGAGTGAATCAGCGAATCCTCTCTGCCTGCCATGAACGAGCTAAAGTTAGGAAATACTGGCTTGGTTGGTTGTCCAAAAAGAAGATGATGAATCAACAAATGTCAGTGCACTTCAGGATACTTACAGATCCTTTTATTGCTGCTTCAGTGTTTTTCAGTGTTTCAAACTTGAGTAATGCTAATTGTTCAGAGACACGATCAATGGTCAAATCCACCTTTATTTTATGATTTACGAGTAATGTCTATTGACTTGGGTCATGAAGGTTTGTGACTTTAAAAAATATAGGTCCCCAGAAAAAAAATGTGGGAAACACTGATGTATGTGACGTAAACGTGTACGTGACGTGAGCAGATCCGACCAGAGTTTTGCGTCTTGGGCAGTGTGGACGGAAACACTACAGCGGAGCATATTCAACTTTTCCACTCTGGAGGGTGATTTCAGATGTTTGCATTTTGAATTCCCAAAAACGCTGTGACCATCTAAACGAAAGGCACTTCTGATAAAAATGTTGTCGTTTTTACCAGGCCCTTAGATACTGTTGCCCACGTGAGAGAAGACTGAAATCTGAATCTAATCCATGAATCCCAAGAGTTTCAGAACACAATGGACATGTTTGTGGAAGTCTAAAACACTGAACTTGCATTTGTCTGCATGGAGTGTTCATTCTTTGCCTTGAATGTTCCACAGTATGGCATTAAATATTGTGTTAAACATTGTGTTAAATGTGTATTGTGCGTGTAGAGTCTCACCGGTGTGGCAGGCCCCTCCCAGCCAGCCGTCCGGACAGCTGCAGATTCCAGGGGCCACGCAGATCCCTCCGTTTCTACATCCCTGAGGACACAGAGCTGCAGACAACACAAGAGAAACAAAAGATCTGATCAGGAGCAGAGCAAGAACCACACAAACCAACACAAAGCACTTTTAGGGTAACCTTTTGGATTCCCCTGCCATTATACCGTTATAACACTGTTTCCTCATCAAAAACATGCCTGAAGAGATTTTAGAAGTCATCCATGCAGGTCTGCGTAATCTAGTGATCTCTCCTGGGCCTGGGTTACCTGTATGAGCCTGTCCAAGATCCAGCCCGCAAGACTACAACTCCACAAACCAGATGAGATGTGCAGTAGTTTCATTAGCGGGATGTACTGTATGTCGACTGTCATGTGATAGTGCTCTGAAGGGGGAGCGCGGGGAGCAAATGTGAAAGGGGACTTGTCAAAAAATAAACTGAAACTAATTACACTTTTTAATACGTTGTTTTCACCTAATACAGCATTTTCAAATCAATAAACGGTAACATGGTGATGTAAATCTGTCAGTCTGTCCCAGGGCAGCTGTGGCTACAAAAGTATCTTACCACCAGTGAAGTGGAGTGAATAAATGCAGTGCTTTGTATTATTATTAATACTTAGTAAAGTAAAACTGTCCATTTTGAAGTAAAGTTGCTCTTATTTTAGTACATTTTAGTTACTTTACGCACATTCAGTGTTGGGAGTAACTTGTTATAAAAGTAACAAATTACTGTAATGCATTGCATGTGGTGTTACAGGGAAAAAAAAGTTAATATTTTACTCGGTACAAATGTGAGTAACGCGCTTTACAATGCTTTTTTAACCTGAATTGAAGTGGTGGGTTTTTCTTCATAGAAATTCGCTAAAATCGCCAGAGGTGCGCCCGCGTAGACGTGAGTTAACCACGGGCGAAAAGACAGACGCAGAACTCTACGCTGTTTAGACCTGGTTTAGACCTGGTTTAGACCTGGGTCAGTTCTGGTTTAGACCTGGTTTACAGTCGTCCCTCGCTCTATCGCGCTTTCACTTTTCGTGGTCTCGCTGTTTCCCTGATTTTTTTAGTGCAATTTTGCATGCTTTTTGTTTTTACAGTGTATGAACACATATTGCGTTCCTCCCGCTGCGTCCTGATTGGCTAAGGGACTCCTGTCTCCTGTACAGTACAGAATGTGTTGTCGATCTGTATCAGTGTGATTCTGAAGTGCTGTATGTTTGTAAGTTTTCTCCCCGACAAAACCCACAATGTCGACGAAACGTTCTGCACTGACAAAGTCTCCTGCGCTCACACCCAAAAGGCAGAGGAAGATGCAAACCATTGCACAAGAAGTTGGACTTCTGGACACGCTGAAGGAAGGTAGAAGTTACGCGCTATAGCAGAGTCTTGCACCGGGTTGGGTATCTGCAAATAGTTGCTGAAATCAGGGCTGCGAGCCCGAGCAGCAGGTCTGTGCCAATGCGGTCACCTCCTTCGAGCCCGTCCCGACAGTGAGTCCTGTTTTAGTCCGAGTTCACTTCTGGTTTAGTCCTGGTTTGGTTCTGGTTTAGTCTTATTTTAGTCCTAGTTCAGTCCTGGTTTAGTCCTCCTCTTCAGTCCTGGAATCAGTCAGAGGTTAGTCCTGTTATAGTCCTGGTTCAGCTCTGGTTTAGTCCTGGTTTAGACCTGGTTTAGTCCTGGTTCAGTCCATATACAGCGCAAAAGTTCAGCATCTTCGCAGTTACTTTGGTGAGAGTAACTTAAAGTAATGCAATAGTAATGTAATGTCTGACATTTTAAATGCAGTAATATTGTAATATATCGAATGACTTTGAAATGACAGTAATAAGTCATAAATAAAACATTACAGTTTTAAAGTAACTTGCCCAACAGTACTCACATTCACATACATTTATAAGTTCAGCAAACTTTGACCTGTTCTATCTGAACACAGTGAAGCGTAAAGTAAGAGTCACATGATCTCACCCTCCTGACAGCGAGCTCCGGTCCAGGAGGAGGGGCAGATACAGCGGGGCACTCCGTTCACCGCAGAACACTCTCCACCGTTCCAACAGCCTCCATCACACGTCACTGCAGCGGCACCGCAGCAACACAACACAACACAATATAATATAATACAAGACAATACACACTGGTCATAGTCACATGTTCTTAAATGATGTCCTCACCTTTATGACAGTACCGTCCTCCGTATCCCTCCTGACATCTGCACTTCCCAGGCCTCAGACACACTCCTCCGTTCTTACATTTGGGAAAACACGTCGCTACAACAACAAGGATTTATTGTGAATGACTAAAGTAAGAGCAAACTAAACTTAAACTGAAGCTAGAGTGTAGACTGTAGACCAGGAGTATTATACAGGAGCGTCTAAGCACCAGGTCCAAACCTGCTGTCAAACTAACACAGTAATAACCAGGCCAAGGGATAAGACCAGGACTCCAACTAACAAGTATTTACTTGTCCACTACTACTATTGTTTTTCCCCAAATTTTTCAATCGGTCAACAAATTTATCTCTATTGTACATTGATTTTTTTTTATTTTTTTTTTATTAATACATTATTAACCAAATAAACTTGCAAAATGGAGACTGGAGGATTCCACAGAACAGCCTGTATATAAAAATGTGAATGCATTTATTTTATTTATGTGTATTTTTCAGATGTGTTTTAGAGTCTGAACAATCCAGATAATGATTAGGATTATTATAATATAACTACTGTAATTATATATATATATATATATATATATATATATATATATATATATATATATATATATATATATATATATGTGTGTGTGTGTGTGTGTGTGTGTGTATAGTCGACTAGTCACGATTAGTCGATTAATCGTTGCAGCCCTGCATAAGACTCTAGAGCCCCTCCAGAAGTAGTTTTAGACCATGTTAGACCTGCCTGAGTCCTGATTTAGAAGTGGTTAGTTCTTGGTTTGTTTGCACCAGTCTGAGAAAAGTCTGAGCACGTGTTGCTCGTGTTCTATCAGTTAGTCCATCTACTGCAGCAAGACCATAATGCAAATAAGAAACCACTTTACCACAGCGACATAACGAGCCGGTAATTAAGGCTCACCGCGGTGGTAGAGTCCACATGCACATGCACATGCACATCCATACACATCCATACACATCCATGCACATCCATACACATCCATGCACATCTCACCGAACTGGCACGTCTCGCCCTCGTATCCTCGGGAGCAGAAGCACGTGTTGTTGCGGATGCAGATGCCTCCGTGTTCACACCGGGGCTCGCACTGCGCCTTCGGGTCAAACACGAAGCCCAGAGCCACCCCCCGAGGAGCGTCCGAGCGCGCCACGCACAGCCCGCACAGAGCCAACACCGCCCCGCACACCGCCAGGACAACCGCCGCTCCACACGCACGACGCTCAGCCATTGTTCCTAAAGTGGGACACAGGGACACGCAGGGACACAGATGGACACGGAGCCGCTCCTGGAGCTCACAGAGTCCAGCCCAGGTTAGAGCCGAGAGGGCGGGGAGTGCGCGCTCTCCGGGGAAGAGCTCAGAGCTCAGGACAGATCTGCTTTTACATGATGATGCAGATTTAAGGGAGTTTGGGTGAGCAGATTTTGAAAATCCAAAAGTGAGACACACCGGGGTTGGGATGGTTGGTATGAAGAAAACTGCATTTTTGTTTATGGTCATTTGCACGGTTATCAAACACGGTTTTCAAACAAATTACATTTTATGCTCCTCTTTAATGTTTCCAAGCATCAGATTAGTCAAAAATTGTGATAGTCCTGTTTCAGTCCTGGTTTAAACTTGGTTCAGTCCTGGTTTAGACTTGGTTTAGATCAAATTTGTCAAAAATAGGACACTTGAGACATTTCTTTTAAAAAATAAATAAATAAATCGCATCATGGGACAAATCACTGGTTTTATGAATCTGATTTGAGACAAGGGACACAGGTCTCTGAACTGGGACTGTCCTGGGTAAATTTAGTCAGTTATTTATTTTAAACCTGCACAATTCACATAACAGCATAACAATACACAGATACAAGTTTGCATTTGAAAAGGGGATGGATGAAGCAAACCTTTTACTTTTCCAATCCCCTCCCACAAAAGGGACGTCTGGTCACCATAATTTAAAGAACACTGCTTTTTGTGACGCTCCCAAAAGCAAACTAATAAAAACATGAAAAAACATTAGACATTACAAAAACTTCCTGTCATATACAAAACTTTGAGAACTTTTTCCCATTCAAAAGATACAATAGCCTTTTAAATTGAAAATTGTTTATCGCTATGGTAACAGCCCTAGATTCTCATCATTCTGAAATCCATGGACATAGGGCTATAATCTGGCTACATTACACTCTCGTCCTCTGCTCTAGGTTAGTTAGTTTAGTTGAACCCATGGTGAATTAAAGGTCCTGTATCACGCAAAAAGGACTTGTGAGCTTTGAATCGTGTTCTAATGTTGTTACCTCCCCATAAACATACTTGAAGTTGTGTTTTGTGACGTCATGACACTGTAGTTTTCAAGTGAACAGCTACATTTTACCTTTAGTTCAGTTGAGATCGGCAATTCCAGGGATGAAATTATCCAAATGATTCTAGTGAAGGTGTATGGAGCTTGAAAACACAGTGGAGCACTTTCTAAACAGTGTATTTTCTGTTTGAGAGAGGAACTCAGCGAGTACACTATGAATTAAGAGGAAGAGGTACATTTAAAATAAAGACAGTGAGAAGAGAACCACCAGAAAAAGCAAATATGTATCTGTGGGTTTGCAGAAAATATTCACAGCTTCAAAAGAAACTATAAAGAGTTTTAACTTTCACGGTATAAGGATGAGAGACAGTACTGGGTGATCTAAGAAAAAAAAAAAAAAGTATACAGATGAAATAATAACTGTACAACATAATACAAAACAATACAAAAAAATTAAATCAAATAAAGAAACTGGGTTACAAATATTTTTAGTATGGAGAGTGTGTCATTTATTTAGCTCTATGTAAATATTTGTAAAGTTTTGTGGATCGTGAATACAAGTGGCTGAAATGAGTTTCCTCCGCAGGGTGGCTGGGTGCTCCCTTAGAGAGAGGGTGAGGATCTCAGTAACACGGGAGGAGCTCGGAGTAGAGCCGCTGCTCCTCCATGTCGAGAGGAGCAGTTGAGGTGGCTTGGGCGTCTGTTCTGGATGCTTCCTGGACGCCGTTCTCAGGAGGTGTTCCGGGCATGTCCCACCGGGAGGAGGCCCAGAGGAAGACCTAAGACACACTGGAGGGACTATGTCTGCGTTCACACTGCAGCCTGAAGTGACCCAAATCTGATTTTTTGGCTTCTATGTGACCTGTATCTGATCTTTTAATGACAGTCTGAACGACACAGATCTGATTTTTTCAAATGTGACCCAGGACACTTGGATATGTGCTCCTGAAACCGATACATATCTGATCTTTTGACATGTGACTTCAGTCTGAACGGCCAAAGGGCATTCATTCGACCTACACGTTACCAACAAGACACAAATGTCACTATTCTGCACTGAAGTAGGCGAAAATTGTTGAACTCCGTGTCATTGAAGTGAAGCACATCACCACTCACCACTCTTGGCTCCGTCTGCACATTCACACGTTCCTTTCAACAGACGTCACTGCCGCTGTCCCACAAAACACCACGACCAAAAACCTCGTCCTTCTCCTTCTCAATCTCCTCCTTAAAACAAGTAAGTTGTTCATGTTCTGGCTCCGGTACGAGAGGAACTTTAAAATCTGTCCATGTTTGGACAACTTCCATAAACACAGAGACGCTCGCTGTGGTTGACGTCGTCGTGTCTCCAGTGGCACATGTGGGACACTTTTGGGGCGTTTAACTGTTCACACAGGGGATCACATACAAGTCGCATTTAATTGGAAATGTGAACGACCTCGCAAAAACATCGGATTTCACAAAAAAAATTGGAATTGAGCGTTAAGCCCTGCAGTCTGAACGTAGCCTAAGTGTCTGGGCTGGCCTGGGAAAGTCTCTCGGGGTTTCGGGAGGAGCTGGAGGAAGTGTCTGGGAGTCCCGGCTTAGACTGATGCCCCTGTGACCCGGCCCTGGATAAACAGAAGAAAACTGATGGATGGAAGTTTCATGATCAATGTACATAAGCAACCACATCATTTTTGAAACATGTCATGAAAAGAGGTGTGTTAAAATAAGTTTTTTTCTTTCCGCTCCTTTTCGAGAAATGTGCTTTTTTGTTGTTTACAATGTACTGTATATTTAGTAGGCCTATGTATATGATTATTGTTTCTTTCTTGGCCCAAACATCTAATCTAATCAGCCTAAATGTGCAGGGTTTGTGTGTTAAACATGTGAATGAAACAAAACACACTCCAGTTGTGTTTGTGACTAGGAAACATTAGAACACAGAAAATAACATAACATGGCCTCTTTAAATTGCCATGTTAGTTTAGCATCACTGGTGAGTCCTGGATCCTCAAAGTAACCGGACACTGGCTGATACATGTCTTTCATTGTGTTGTTCTTGAAAACCAGGTCGAGCACATGATGACTATTCCAGACACGTCACGTCACGAGTCAGAGGGTTCAGATCTCCGTCTTTACATCTGTAGAAGAACTTTAAAGAGCTCGTGTTACACCGTTTTCTGATCTTCGTTATAACGTTGTTTCCTCATCGCAAACAGAGCTGGAGCTGTGTTTTGTTTCATTCAGTTCTTTTCTCAAACTGAAAACACTTTTGCGGTAATACAGGAAGAGCTCCACTGTGTTTTTAAACTCCGTACGCCTTCACTAGAATCATTTCAGATCTGGAATTGCCGATTTCTACAAAATAAAAAGGTAAAGTTTAGGTTTTAACTTGAAAACTGCCGCTTCGTGACATCATAAGTTGGAGCGGACAGACTAAAAATAAAAGGTTACTCAAACGTGCATGAGTGAAACACAACTCCAGGTGTGTTTTTGAGGAGGTAACAGCTTTATAACACGGTTTAAAGCTCACAAGAGTCTGTTTTGCGTGGTATTTGTGCACAGGACTGCAGACTTGGGAGCACGGACCGGGCTCGTTCGGGCTGAGTCTGACCTGGATTCAGCAGGAAGCGGCGAGCTGTTACAATATAATGGATTTTGCAGATGTACGCGCCTCCTTTAACGCGGAGAGACGAGAGACGAGCTCAAACTGAAGGGAATCTGCGACAGACTCAACCGACCCTGGTTTAGTGTGACGACCGGTGACCTATGACCTGTGACTAATGAATCAGTTTTATTTATGTAGCACATTTAAAACAGCCCGAAAGTGGAATAAAAACATACAAACATACAAATAACAATAATAGACCATGTTAAAGGGCTTGTCCATATCCAGTGTTGGGAAGGTGACTTTTAACATGTATTCCCCTACAGATTAAAGATTACATACCACAAAATGTAGTTTGTAACGTAATCCATTATATTAATTAAAGTGAGTAAAGTAATCTGAATACTTTGGATTACTTGATTTGCTGTAGAGAAGATGTTTTGTCTGATAAAAGAAAATAAAAAGTCCACTCTTTACTTTACCGTGTTAAAAATATTATTGATAGAAGACGAGGAGACATGTCCACACAGCATGGTTTAGTCCTGATAAATCCTGTTTTAGTCCTAGTTTAGTCCTGTTTTAGTCCTGGTTTTAGTCCTGGTTTAGTCCTGTTTTAGTCCTGGTTTAGTCCTGTTAAATCCTGTTTTAGTTCTGTTTTAGTCCTGGTTTAGTCCTGGTTTTAGTCTTTGTTTTAGTCCTGTTTTAGTCCTGTTTTAGTTCTGTTTTAGTCCTGGTTTAGTTCTGGTTTTAGACCTGGTTTAGTCCTGTTTAGACCTGGTTTAGTTTTCGGCAATGAGTGGAATTACTGGGAAAAAAAAAAAAGGATATAGCCCAAAATGTGAAAACAGGAAAAATCTATTTATTTCAACAAAGTAACTGTAATCCAATTACCACTCATGGAAACAGTGACTGTAACTGAATACAGTTACTCATAATTTGTACTCTGATTACATAACTCTGGTACATGTAATCTGTTACTCCCCAACACTGTCCAGATGTCACTCATCATTGTATTCTGTGTGAAACTCTGGATTGGTTACTTCCTGGTGCAAGAATGCACTTTCATTGGTTTCAGTTCATCTTTAAATGCATTTTTCTTTTCTGTCCATCTTACCTTCAACAATACTTTGTTCCATTTTCATCACAATACTCTCTCAGACAATTAGACCATCCTTCCTTTGTAATACCCAAGACGTCCAGAGTCATCGGACGAAGAGCGTTCACATTCAAAGCACCATCAGACTGGAACAATTTGCCAAACTCTCTGCCCTCCACATCATCATTTCATATCTTTAAGAAAGACTTATTCATTCATCTTAAAACACAGTGTGACTGCTTTTAGTGAGGGATCTGTTTGCTTGTTATATTGACGTTTCTCTATGTTTATGTTTAATGTCTGTTTGTGTCTTTGTATTTTGTCTTATTGTTTTGTGTTTCTGTTTCTGTTGTTTTGTTTTTGTACTGTTTTTGTTTTTGCTTGTTAGTATTTTTGTGACTTGTTGTTGTATTCTTTGGATGCTAAGGATCCCCCTCGAAAACAAGATGACTCACCTCCTTAATAAAATAAACATAAAATAATATTACATTGTTTTCTGAGCTATGGTGGTCGTTTTGAATGTAAAACTGCTGATTCCATTTTGTTCAGCAAAAAAACCCTTCAATTTCAATAGAGAAATGTGTCAAAGCAACAGGAAAAAAAAGGATTTTCAAACAAACACACATGATGTAGGATGTTACAAAAGCTGTGTTGTTGTATTTCTGATATCTTTTTAAATGTGTTCAGGTAAAACGCAGTCAGATCTTACAAAAAAACGCTCAAAAAACAAGCCTCTTCCGGTCCAGAATTCATGTGTAAATTATAGAATTTTTATTTGCAAACTTCTGGGCAGCCTGAGGTTCTGTGTGAGCTCTTTTGCAAATTTCAACTGAGCTTCATACTTGCAAATACTGACCTCTAGTGGTGAATCCAAAGCTCTACAAAAACACTTACAGCTCACACAGGAGCTAGTGCACAAAGGTGGACTATGTCACTTTTTGGTTGGGGTCCGTCTCCTGCGTGTTTTTATGTGTAGGAGCTATTTGCTTATTTTGCTTATTCAAAAATGTGTTTATTATTTTTGTTTATGTCAATTTGTTTACTAATTTAGTTTTTTGTCAATTTGCATATTTAATATATTTTGGTATGTTAATATTTCTAATCTTTTCACATTTGTTTAGTCCAATTTGTTATTATTTATCTTAGCACCTTTTGTGTTTTTGGTTTAGTCCATTGGGCACTGTGGGGATGCACTTGGGTGGGCCTATGGTTAAAAAAATAATAATAAAAATAAAAAGCGAAAATCTCTAATTTCAGTCATATACGAGGGTCACGCACATGTATTTGAACTCCATGATCATGTCCCGTTTCTTGTCCTGTATGACGAGCTGGTCACAGGTGCAAAACAGCCTTGAAATGTGTTGAATCATTGTATAAATGTGTGGTTAAGATTCAGGATAAGAAACCCTGACAGAATCACCACTGTCCTAGTCTTGCAAAATACAATTTATTACATTTTGAAAATCTAATGATATGTGCAAATATTTGTTTGCTTTTCAAAATTCTGGTGCTGCCCCTCTGAAGGGTTTTGTTTCATTGAGCTCCGAAAAACATCTCAAGTAACACGCTCATCCTCCAGAACAGAGTAAAAGTTTGTAACGCAGCAGCCTAATATCTATTTTAATTTATTTTTGGTCAGTTTGTCTGTATACACTGAATCTGTACTTCCAGTGTTTCCACCAACCTGCTCAGGGACTGCATCCATACTATAACCTGAACCAGCATTCTTCCTATGACTTCTGTCTTGGTTAATGTGTTGTTATGCACTGTCCCTGTACAAATCAAAAACATACAATACCATACCAGTCGGCTGAAGAGGCAGCAAGTAGGCCTGGACATGTATCCTTGTGGTTTGCCTGTTAAACCTGGAATAAATCTTGGAAAATGCAGCCCTGGATCTGGACATTGATTTTGTTGTACTTTACTATTTGAACCACTTCCCCATGGTGCCCAAAGGTGATTATTTGAGATATGTTTAGTTCTAAGTTTGCTCACGGCTTTTGCTCGTTAGTTTTCGTTGACAAATAGTCACTACAACACACTGCACTGCCCTACAAAGAGAAAAGAACTTAACTCTCCAGCGTGAGTAACTGAGAAAAATGAATTCAAAGTTTCTGTTTTGTCCAGACAAAAGTGGAATAAGTTGAGCTCCAAAATTTGACAACTAGTTGCTCTAATGAAGAAATATTTGTATGTGAAAAATATTGAGCTCAAAATTGACCTTTGACCTTATTTGTCAGTTCCTGTTCTCTGTGTTTGTATCATGAGACAAAAATAAGTTTTCGTGCAAAGACAAAAGGCAGAAACTGACATAATCGTGATTTGTTTGATTTTCTTCAGACTTCATCCATTCTAAGAAAAACACATCACCAAGCTCCAGTCGTCATGTGTTTGTTTGAAATGATCTAGAAGAGTTTTGGATTTCCTGTTTAGTGTTGATCAGGATCGTGCGGTGTCACTTCCACAGTCAAACTGTTTGACACAGTGACTTTGCAGTACAGTGTGTACAGTATGAAAAAATACACACAGTACTTTCACATTAAAGATCACTGAAGTATAACTGAATACAAAAGTTTATTATTGAATGTGTTCAGACCCTGAGCCACAACAAAAAGAAGGAGGCCAGAGGTTGGATTTGAAAATAAAATATATTTATGAACTAAATCACAAACAAAACATCCATTGTTTCTGCGTTTTGTTTTTGCACGAAAACTTATTTTTGACTCATACAAAGGCAGAGAATAGAAACTGAATAATAAGGGTCAAAGGTCAATTTGAGCTCAATATTTTTCATATTTATACATATGATAAAGGAGGTCTCAAATACAAACAAAATGACATGAACTCATTTTGGACCAAACATGATGTTATGGCGTTCTGTAGGGCATTATGGAGATGTCACTGCTCTGCCTAGAATGTCCCACAGTATGACATTAAACAGCTCTGGCTTACAGTTATTAAATTACAGAGGTTTTTCTAACTAAAAAATACCCTTGTATGGTCCTATATTATACAAAATGTATTTTTTTTGTTTCATTCACACATGTTTGAGTAATTTAGGTTGCATTGAAAAAAATGTCGCCCCTCTCTCTGTACCTACTGCTTTTAGACTCATCATTTTGGTCTTAAAATGTTCTTATTAACCTGCTCTACATCATCCTTCTGTTTTTATAAATAAATTCCTATTCCTAACACAAAACTGCCTCCAAATTCATCCCTAAAACTGCCCACCTCAATGAACTTCATTTGACTGGAGCCGAGCACTGTAGGCGACTTTACGCTCTCTTAGTCCTCTTTTCAGTCTGAGAGAAGAACTCTGATGTTTGAAGATGTTTTCACATTTTTATATTACTTGGAAATCCCAGAGTTTGTGCCTCTATCATCTATCATCTATCATCTATCTATCTATCTATATACCTACATTCCTTCCTTCTTTTCTTCCTTCTTTCCTGCCTTCCTTCCTTAGTTCCTTTCCTTCTACAATTCATTTCTTTCTTGCTTGCTTGCTTCCTTTCTCTCTCTTTTTTCTTCTTTCCTCTTTCTTCCTTTCTTCCTTCCTTGTTTTCTGCTTTTCTTTCTTTCTTCCTGCCTTCCTTCCTTTTATCTTTTCTTCCTCCATTTCTTCCTTCTTTCCTTTTTTTCTTTCTTTTTTCCTTCCATCTTTTCTTCATTTCTTTCTTCTTTCCTTTTGTCTTTTCTTCCTTTCTTGCTTCCTTCCTTCCTTTCTTTCTCTTTCTCCCTTCCTGTCTTCCATCTGTTCTTCCTTCATTCTTTTCTTCCTTCTTTCTTTCTTTCTCTCTTCTTTTTTCCTTCCTTCTTTTCTTCTTTTCTTTATTTCTTTGTGGGTTGCTGTTGGTTTTTTGTTCTTTTGTAGGATTTTAAGTAATAAGTGACATAATAAATCTATTGTTAAAATTTGAAAGTAGTTTCTTCCTTCCTTCCTACCTTCCTTTCTTCCTTATTAACCGGCTCTACATGATCTTGGTGTTTTTATTTCGCAATTTTGTCTGTAAATAAATTATTTTTCCTCACACAGATCTGCCTCCAAAGTCGTCCCTATAACTGTCCACCTCGATGAGCTTCATTTGACTGGAGCTGCACATTCTGGGCGACGTCACTCTTGTTTTGTCCTCTTCTTTACACAGTCATTGGTTTTGTTCTTGTTTCGCACACTTGTTTTTACAGAAGCACATTGTCCTCTGTTGCTGGGAGACAGTTTTGTGTTTTCGCTGCTTTCGTCTCGTCCATTGTTCGACCTGCGGAGATGTTTCCAGGAAGGAGGTTTCATTTTACAAGAACTTCACCTCTTCAAACTTTTCAACCTGCCGCTGTGTTTCTGAAGCCTCACTTGACTCCAAACTCATCTCGAAATCTCAAATTTACATTTTTCCAAATGACGACATCACGTTTTTTGCCAATTCCACTGTCGTCCATTTCGTTTGAGGACAAATTCCACTTCTCCTCCAGGCAGACTCTCCCGTACGCCAGACGCAGACGTTCTTCTCCTCCCAAAGTCGATATCTGGAACGTCAAAGCGCCTGATTTCTCCATCAGACTGTACAGGAGCGTGTCAGAGCCTAAGGAGAAGAAGAAGATGGAAGTTCTACCAACACCTGCAGAAGAAAAGAGGGTGAAGCTGCCTAAAGTTACGGTGGAGAAGAAGAGGAGGGTGGAGATACCGAAGTTTGAGACGTACTACAGAGCTCCTGACGCCGCAGAGGCCGAGATGATGTTTGTGAAGAATGGGAAGTATCCAAAAGAGAAGTACAAGAACCCGACTCCACACAACTTCAGACCTGTGAGTATCTCCACGAGAAGATCTACGAATCTGTGATGGACCCTGAACAAAAATGAGTCATATTTAAAGGTCTTACATTATTAACATCTTCTTTCACTTTTAGTTCAGTAGAGTTTGGCAGTTCCAGATCTGAAAGTATTCAAATGATTTTAGTCAAAGTGTATGGAGTTTAAAAACACAGTGGAGCACTTCCTGTATTACTACATGACATCACAAGGTGGAACAGAGTGTTTTCAGTTTGAGAGAAGAACTCTGATGTTTGAAGATGTTTTCAGATTTTTATATTACTTGGAAATACCAGAGTTTATGCTTCTACATTCAGTCCTTTCTTCCTTTTTTCTTCCTTTCCTTCCTTCCTTCCTTCCTTCCTTTATTCCTTCCTTCCTTTTTCTTTTTTTCCCTTTCTGCCCTCCTTCTTTCCTTCATTCCTTTCTTTCTTCCATTCTTTATGCCTTCCTTCCTTCCTTCCTTTCGTTGTATATGACATGTCATTATTTGAGTTTGTGTACACAGTGTTATTAGTGTGTGTTTGTTAGTTGTGTCCACACGATGGCGCTGTGTCTTTACAAACTCTTCTGTTGTGTTTTCCAGTTGGATGAAGAGCTCCCACACTTCATCACCTCCTACAACAAACACCCCGACAACCTCCAGATCACACTCCACACTCTGGACACAAGTGAGTACCCCACACACCAGATATATATATATATATATATATATATATATATATATATATATATATATATATATATATATATATATATATATGCCAGTGGAACAAGACCTTTTGTCCTTAAAATATGAAAATACATCTTGCTAAACATAAAAATAAAACAAAAAAACTTTTTGAACTTAAAATAAGAAACAAAATCTAATTTTGCTTGAATTCAGAAAAAACACTTATTCCATTGGTAGATCATTTGACTTTGTCAAGTTGAATCGACTCAAATAAAGTCAAATGTTAATTTAAGTCATTTTAACTTGCTAACTTGCTTAGAGATTGTTTTTTTTCCAGTGTATTTAAAAGTGCATGTGTAAGTTTTTGGTTGGGGGTTTCTCACGTGCTTGTTTCTATAGAGATGTCATTGCTCTGCCTGAAATGTTCCACAGTATGGCGTTAAACAGCTCTATTTTACATTTATTCAACTACAGGTGGTTTTATAGCTCAAAAATACTTAGAAAATCAGGCATTCTGAGTGTGAGCAGGGTCGCCTCTCCATAGATCTGACCTGTAACTTGGTCTAGTTTGGCCTCCATGAAAATAGAAAGGTTTAATCCCACACTGTGAAACATTCCAGACAAAGCAACAACATCTCCATGGAGAAAAGCATTTGACGGACCCTCCACTCGAAAAGTTACACAACACACCTTTAAAATGGCTCCTTTTACGTTTGTATGTGTCTGTCCAGTCCACACTCCTTCACCTCCTCACACAATCAAACAGAGGAAATCACAGTTGGACACCTTCAGACCAGCAGAGCCGCAGTGGGACCCCAGTCTGCTGCTACCGGCTGGTCCCTGGCCTCCTAAGTCCGCCTCCTACACGGTCTGTACATGAGCTTCACAATCCTCCGTAAACACATTCATAGAGTTGTGTGTTTGTGTTGTGAAGTGTGTGGATGTGTGGTTTTACAGAGACACAGACGCAGAAGAGGAGCCTACAGCGCCTTCTTGGAACGTGTGGAGGACAAACTCACAAGGTCCTGGCAGAAGTCATGATCCAGATGTTTTTAAAGAGCCTAAATTATGGTATTTGATGAAGTTCTTAAAGTAGTTTCCTCATCACAAACAGAGCTGGAGTTGGGTTTTGTTTCATTCACACATGTTTAACACACAAACCCTGCACATTTACAATGAGTTCTTCTCTCAGACAGAAAACATTCTGTGTCACCTTGTGATGTCATGTGGTAATACAGGAAGTATTTCAGACTTGGAATTACCGATCTATGCTGAACTAAAAGGTAAAAGGAGCTGTGATCTTTAAAACTACCACTTCATGACATCATAAGGTGGAACAGAGCAATCTGAGCTTTGGAGATATAGGCAGACTAATAAATAAAGAGTTAAAAAACAAACGTGCACTGGAAAAAAACAAAACAGATCTAGTTAAATTAAACTGACTTAAATTGATTTAAATTAAGAACATTTGACTTTGAGTTGATTCAACTTGACAAGTCAAATTTTCTACCAGTAGAATAAGTGTTTTTTTTGTTTTTTGTTTTTTTAATTCAATCAACATTAGATTTTGTTTTCTTATTTCAAGTGCAAAAAAGTTGTCATTTTTCTTATTTTAAGTGTAGTAAAATGCATTTTCATATTTTAACTACAAGTCTTGTTCCTCTGGCAGATCATTTTACTTATCAATGATTTGAAACTAAATCATGGTAACACTTTCTTAATTCAAGTCATCTAAACTTGAGTAGATTTTCTTTTTTTGCAGTGTGTGAATGAAACAAAACGCAACTTCTGTCTGTTTTTGAGGAGAGAACAACATTACAACATGATTTTAACACTCAAGAGTCACTTTTGTGTAATATCGGACCTTTAAACGAGACATATTGTGCAAAATTGACCGTGTCATGATCATTTTTCATCTCATTTACTCTCTGCAGTTGTATTTAAACTGATTCACACATCATCTTTGTTCTCCTGTATGCAAGACGTCGTTTCTGATCAACCCATATTTTCTCCACAAGCGGCACACGCCCACAGCTCTGGGCTTAGTGCATTTTGAGAATGAAGTTTCTTAATCAGTAATACACGTAAGATACTGCAGTGTCACGTCATTTCTGCACAAATGAAAAAAAAAAAACAGCCCAGATACACGGGAAGAAAATCGGGTGCAGGCCCTTTAGCTCACTTCCTGACTGAAACTGTTGTTGTTATGAAACAATTGTTATCAGATCTCAGTTTTTAAAAGAAATGAAACTTTTTCTTTAAAATTTTTAATGAATCCTACACTGATTTATGTCGAACCAGCACAAGTGAAGGCTTTGTGTACAAAAACATTTAACATCATAACAACAGTTGTATTTTTAAATTATTGGGGTATAATGTTTCATTTAGATTTCAGTTTCACTCATTTTGAACCATTTTAAACAGATCTGAGTCTTGGCCATTTCTATGGAGTAAGAAAGCTTTCAGAGATATTTGTGAGAAATCTGTGCATATTTTGGAAATCAGTGCATATTTGTCTGTAGTTGAGCTTAAAATAAATATTTGTAAACTCTCAAATGAGTCCAGTCATACATAAAATGTGTTGGGTGCATTTTATCCATCATAATACGAATTGAAGAGTCAAGAATTACAGTCACAAAATGAAAATTTACGATTGCACTTTTTTCAGTATGAATATGAATTCACCTCAAAGGCAGAAGAAACATCGATCAAGATGCCCAACTTTAGCGCCGCATACAGACTAAACCAGGACTAAACCAGGACTAAACCAGGACTAAACCAGGACTAAACCAGGACTAAACCAGGACTAAACCAGGATTAAACCAGGACAGAACCAGGACCTGTTATGGTTTGACAAGAGGGACCCCAAAGCAGAGCCGGGACTCAGTCAAGTTTTAAACTGTTTATTTTCCAAACGAGAGGCAGGCTGAGGAGGCAGGGAGCTGGCCGGCTTTTCCAGAGGTAACGGCAGAACCCACGGAAACACCTGGGCAAAAACAAAAGCAGGTAAATCCCAGACAAACATCAAAGCAGCAAACAAAATGGAAATATTTCCAAGAGCCTGACTGAGCATTACCGAACAGGACGGAATTATCTGGCAAAGTGGTGATGAGAAGACCAGGGCTAAGTACAGAGGCTGGTGAAGGAACTGATTGCAGGTGTGTCTCATTTGCTCTGGGAGAAGCCACGCCCCCTGTCACACTCAAGCTCTGCAAAACAAAAGAGGGACTAAACCAGGACTAAACCAGGATTAAATCAAGACTAAATCAGGACTGAACCAGAACTGAACCAGGACTGAACCAGGACTAAATCAAGACTAAATCAGGACTAAATCAAGACTAAATCAGGACTGAACCAGAACTGAACCAGGACTGAACCAGGACTAAATCAAGACTAAATCAGGACTAAATCAAGACTAAATCAGGACTGAACCAGAACTGAACCAGGACTGAACCAGGACTAAATCAAGACTAAATCAGGACTAAATCAAGACTAAATCAGGACTGAACTAGGACTAAACCAGGACTAAATCAAGACTAAATCAGGACTGAACCAGGACTAAATCAAGACTAAATCAGGACCGAACCAGGACTAAATCAGGATTAAACCAGGACTGAACTAGGACAGTCTAGTTGCGTCTGTGAATTCATACTGAAAAAAGCATAACAGTACATTTTCATTTGATGATTGTAATCCCTGATGTCATAACTTTTCAATTCATATTCTGATTTATAAAATACACACAACACATCTTATGCACGGCTGAACTCATTCCAGAGTTTACAAATATTTATTTTATTCTCAGCTACAGACAAATATGCATACAAATATTTCTGAAAGCTTTCTTACTCCATGCATTTCTTTCTATGTTTCGTTTGTAGATATAGTTGCTCTGACGTTGGCTTTCATACAAATAAATGTAAAAAGAGCCGCTATTTTGAACGACTCTTTAAAAATTAACAGATGCAAAAGATTCGGATCTCTTAAAGGAGCCAAAAGTCCCATTTGATTTGATTTGATTAGATTTGACTTTGATGTAACTAGGAGGTCCCTTTGAGATTCAGACTCTCTTTTTCAACACAGACGTGGCCAAGGAACAGCAACACAATCAAGACAAAACAGTCAAATCACAAAATATCACATGATAAAACCATTTGCATCACGTCTTTACGATTTCCTTGAACTTATCAAGTGACACCAGAGATTCCAATTTAAATGGAGTCTGTCAGCAAATCCTTCACTTTACTGGAGCAGGTTTGTGAAGTAATCCTCCGAGCAGTGGTTAGCACATAGGAAAAGCATCGTGGACGTGTTCGTAGGCACATTTCCCCGAAAAATAAAGGTAATCCAAGTAGTTCTCAGCGGTTCTGTGGCTGGAGGTCGGTGTAACGATACATGCTGATTAATAAACCAACAACAGGACACTACAGCTTTATCAATGTGCACTTTCTTCATCATGTTGCACTTGGATTACAAACCAAAAAGAAGATGACAAACTCAGATATCACTTAAACGGAAGTGATTGAACTTGTGAACGTCTGAAATTCAGTGACATAACAGATCGTGAAAACGTAAGAGATCAGAGAAAATGGCATACCTACACCGGAACTGAGAGGTGTCTAAAAAGTATGTCTAAAACGTAAACTGTATGGTTCAAATTGAGCATTTTTGAGTCAATACGGACCTTATATACACAGGAAACACTATCAAAAAGCTGAAAAAGTCCATTTAGAATAATATGGGCTCTTTAAAATCTTTCTCTAAATGATTCCAAGACCATGAAGCTGTGTATAAAGGTAGATTTTCCAGCTCAGTGGGACAGTGAGGACAGTGAAGAGCAACTGTGAGGAGGTTCCCCAGTATGTCTTTGTAAATAAATATTAACCAATCCATCACTAATAGGATTCCTTTTCAAGTATACGTATGATTTGATGCATAAATAAAGTTGTTTTTGTTTTGGTTTTGTCAGCGGTATGGAGTTATGAAGTTATGAAGTTCTGGAGTTATGAAGTTATGCGGCGTTTGGGGCGCGACCCGGTTCTGCCCTGACCCCGCAGAGGTCGTGTGTCTGAGCTCTGACAGGTGTCCATTCCTCTGCACACATCACTACGACAGGCATGTGGCCCTCTGCACACGGCACACACTCATTACATACAGAACATGTCGAAATATAAAGAGCACACTGCAAAAACATGAATGGATCTGTTAAAGCTGCACTGTGTGACTTTTTAGCCACATCAAAACAATAACATCTGCAGCATTTTACCATCTAAAAACCCACAAAAATCTAAATCATAGTGTCTAAAGCAGAGTTGGAGAGATTTATCCACACATTTGTCTCCAGTAGTTTAGTTTTAGACCAGTGTTACCTAAACTTTAGACCAGTGTTACCTAAACCATATTTTAAAAGTCACAAATCTTCATGACCCAAGTCCACAGACATTATTTATAAATCACAAAATAAATGTATGACCTTTATTGAACATTAATGAGCATATTTTATTGTTGACTAAGTGATCGTGTCTTTGAACAATTAATATTACCCTATTTTTTGGACTATAAGGTGGATTATAAGATGCATTAAGTGAAACAAATGAATAACTCTTGACTTAAACACAACAGATTCCAGGCACTCCAAAAAGTAGAAAAAGTAAAAAATCGCATGAGGAAAAATATAGTTAAAAGGTCTTTATTTGAATGGCCAAAGCCGACATGTTTTGACCTTAACTGATTTTCATCAGGGCTTAATTAAGACAGAACATGGGCGTGGCCTTCAAGTAAAACACATCAACCAATAACAGACTAGAGTCGATTGGAGGCAGATAAAACAGGTGCACAATCAGCAGCACAGGTCAGTGCACACTAATATAATAAAGAAAATAAATACATAAACAAAAAACATAAACATTATCATTAATGTTTCCATTATTATTGTTACCAATAATTTATTATTATTTATTGTTTTTATAATTATTTTTATTGTATTTTATTATATTAGGCAAGGCAAGTTTATTTGTATAGCACAATTCGTACACAAAGTAATTCTGTGGTGCTTTACAGAATAAGAAATACATTAAAATCATAATAAAAAACAAATCAATGCATAAATAATCAAAGATTAAAATAAAAAAAGAGAGACATAAATTAGAGAGAAGAGTGCGTAATGAAAACCTTTCAGTTATATAAGTGTTATTATTTTTATAATATAATAACAAAAATGTGCTGCTGATTGTGCACCTGTTTTATCTGCCTCCAATCGACTCCACTCTGTTATTGGTTGATGTGTTTTACTTGAAGGCCACGCCCATGTTCTGTTTTGATTAAGCCCTGATGAAGACCAGTTAAAGTCCAAACATGTCGGCTTTGGCCATTCAAATAAAGACCTTTTAACTATATTTTTCCTCGTGCGATTTTTTACGTTTTCTGCTTTTTTGGAGTGCCTGCAATCCGTTGTGTTTATGTTTCAATCTTTTTTCCAAGAGCACCTCTACCTGCTCCTACTGATTGGAACACCTGCACATTTGTGTTCTTTCAACTCTTGAGACTTTTTTATTTCCTATGAGGACAACTCAAATATACACTGAGTAATAATGTGTTTAATGCAGCTTTGAGCACATTTGTTTACATTTTACAGAAACAAAACAAAACCACATGACTCATTTGCATAAACTGTAAGCGATTAAAAAAAAAAAAAAAACGCTCTCTCCCGGTGCACTGATGCAGTTCACCTTCTGTCGGACGAAAGAACATGACTCAGTGGAATATGTGTGGAAATTAGTTTGAGGTCAGTAAGCACGACCAACGTAAGGCACACTGTCGATTTTTCTGAAAATTAAGGGATTTTAAGTGCGCCTTATAATCTGAAAAAACAGTCATCAGTGTTTTCCACAGAAAATTGGTTAGACAAGGTGGTGCTGCCGGAAAAAAAGTGAAGAGCAGGAGGTGCGGAGATTCTGTGCATGGGAGCGGGGGGTGCGGACATGTATGTATGTATGTATATTGCAGACCTACATGTCGATCGTGACAAGGAGACCCAAAAAAATCTCTTGCGACCCACCTGAGGTTTGAGACTCACTCTTCGGAAAAAAAATGGGTTAGACTACTGTAACAACCTGCTTACTGGCCTCTCCAGACGAGCTGTGAGACGCTGCAGTAGACTCAGAATGCTGCAACTCGGGTCCTAACTCCACCCAGGAAGTACAAGCACATGCGTCCTGTGCTCAGATCTCTGCACTGCCCCCTGTGGCTCAGAGACTTTAAAGCAGCTCTGTTTGTACAAGTCTGTCCATGACCAAGCACCGAAGTCCATCTGTAACATGTTAGTGTCATATGAACCATCTGCACTTTGAGGAGCTCAGGGACCGGCCTCCTGCTGGTGCCCAGAGTCACGACTAAACATGGGGAGTCAGAGTTTCAGGTTCACACAGATAAAACCTGGAACAGTCTGAACATGTGACACAGACTCTACTCTGACTCTAAGTCCAGACTCAAAAT
>NW_026571447.1:4336617-4361617 GCF_026225935.1 Boleophthalmus pectinirostris | reverse complement strand
TGATGGGCTCTTTGGACTTCCTGAAGTCGCCGTCTCAGGTGCTTCACAGGTGGGTTCTCCTCGGGTGGAGGAGAGACACCCCCTGCGGTCGCCTGAGCTGTAGCCCTCATGGTTTGATACGTGTGTGTTCTGCCGTTTTGGTCCATGTCTCTCGCTGTGAGATTCAGTCTGGAATGAAGTTTTTCAGTTCAAGTCCAGGCATATATACTCTGGACACCTTTATGACCTCACAGCTGTCGCCACGGTGATAGAACATGGAATACGAATATGCAAATATGTTGGAATGTTGAGTTGTTACCATGGAGACAGAACCTGTGAACATGTGACAAGTCATGTGACCAAACATGCAGTGTTGGGGAGTAACAGATTACATGTACTGGAGTTATGTAATCAGAGTACAAATTATGAGTAACTGTATTCAGTTACAGTTACTGTTTCAATGAGTGGTAATTGGATTACAGTTACTTTGTTGAAATATATGGATTACATGGTGGTATTGTCCTGTTTTCACATTTTGGGCTAAACCAGGACTAAAACCAGGACTAAAACCAGGTCTAAACCAGGACTAAACCAGGACTAAACCAGGACTAAACCAGGACTAAACCAGGTCTAAACCAGGTCTAAACCAGGTCTAAACCAGGACTAAACCAGGACTAAACCAGGTCTAAACCAGGTCTAAACCAGGTCTAAACCAGGACTAAACCAGGTCTAAACCAGGTCTAAACCACTAAACCAGGTCTAAACCAGGACTAAACCAGGAAACCAGGTCTAAACCAGGTCTAAACCAGGTCTAAAACTAAACCAGGACTAAACCAGGTCAGGTCTAAACCAGGTCTAAACCAGGTCTAAACCAGGACTAAACCAGGACTAAACCAGGTCTAAACCAGGTCTAAACCAGGACTAAACCAGGTCTAAACCAGGACTAAACCAGGCTAAACCTAAACCAGGTCTAAACCAGGACTAAACCAGGTAAACCAGGACTAAACCAGGTCTAAACCAGGTCTAAACCAGGTCTAAACCAGGACTAAACCAGGACTAAACCAGGTCTAAACCAGGTCTAAATCAGGTGTAAACCAGGTCTAAACCAGGACTAAACCAGGTCTAAACCAGGTCTAAACCAGGTCTAAACCAGGTGTAAACCAGGTCTAAACCAGGTCTAAACCAGGTCTAAACCAGGTCTAAACCAGGACTAAACCAGGTCTAAACCAGGTCTAAACCAGGTCTAAACCAGGTCTAAACCAGGTCTAAACCAGGTCTAAACCAGGTCTAAACCAGGACTAAACCAGGACTAAACCAGGCTTTCATTGTCTTTTAGCAGCCAAAACATTTTAGGTGAAGATATTCTAGTCTCTGCTTCTCTACAGCAAATCAAGTAATCCAAAGTATTCAGATTACTTTACTCACTTTAAGTAATTTAATAGATACATAAATATACACATACACACATATATATACAAAAACACATCCACACATACATACATACAGACATCCATACATCCATACATACACACATACACACATCCATACATACATACATACATCTTTTTAACTTTTAACCTTTTCCCAAATCCCATAGGAAGAAGAACAATAACGTCTTTCCCTTTGATAAAATTCACCAAACATTCTCTTTGTTCCGTCTTTAAATCCTCGATCTCGGGAATCGTTGCCAACACAGAATGTCTGTCTTTGTCTACGTCCATCTCGACGCTTTGTTTACTGTTGTGCTGTTCCACAAAATGGACCCAGACAGATTTGACGAGTTTGATGTCATGACCTAGTCTCTGGAGAGAAATGAAATTGAGCAGAGGCACTAGGTGGCGCCAGTCTGGCTAGAGAAAACTGACCTCCACCTTGAAAAAGTGCAATGGAACTGTCAATCAAATTGGGGTTCTGAAACACAAACCCGGGCTAGTTCGGTGCGACCGAGTCGTTTGGATTTACTTCACAACAAAAATGTCAGCGCACACAGTAAACGGGGTACGACGGAGTATAAGGGTCAGATAAAAAAAAAAAAAGACATGCTGGCGCTATGAGAATAAGTCGTAACATTTCGACATTAAAGTCGCAATTTTACAAGAATAAAGTCATAATTTTACAAGAATAAAGTCGTAATTTTCCGAGAATAAAATCGAAGTTAAAATAAAGTTATAATATTACGAGAATGAAGTCGTAATAAAATCAAAGTCAAAGTGAAAAATGCGGCAGAAGAAGAGCCTTGTTTTTCAATATAAAATCAAAAATAAGAAAACAACAATTTTCTTCATTATTTGCACCTCGGGACTAAACCAGGACCAAATGAGGTCCGGGACCAGACCGGGACTGAGACCAGGACCAGACCAGGACTGAAAACGGTTTTGTCCTGGTTCAGTCCTGGTTCAGTCCTGGTTCAGTCCTGGTTCAGTCCTGGTTCAGTCCTTATGTGGCGCATTAGTCCCGCATCACATTTTAAAGTCACGGAAACGCCGTTTCCCATTTCCATGACTTAAACCAGGACTAAACCAGCATCTTTTTTTTTTTTTTTTTTTTTTATCTGACCCTTCTACTCCGTTGTAATGGGAAGAATTGTCTTTTGGTCATTTTGATATGTTCAGTTGTGTTTGTGTAGAGAAAGTGTCTTTGTCATGACATTTAGACTTTCTTTCACATCATTTAACAGTAGAAACAAGTTTTTATCTGAACATGTAAAAGTCAAACCGTCATAAGTGAGTTGCCGACAGCTAACAGCCTAACAGACTTGATTTATAAACAGGAGCTGGTGACGTTGCTTTAAAGTGTCCATCTCAAGTAAAATAACTCTTTTCACATTGTATCTTCTGCACATAAACAAGCACTATTTGGGTTTTGGAACATCTATTACACAATAGTTCTGAAATCTTACTGATTTCTTGGAGACAGTCACAGACCAGGAACTATGAAAGGCCGACTATTGCTCCTCCCCCGCCCGTCCTGAGAAAGCACAGGCTCCGCCCTCCAAACGTGACGTAGGCGACGAGTGAGCCGCCCTTCCTCCGCCATCTCAGGGAGGGAGGGGGAGACAGACGTGCACCCTGATAGTGGTAGGAATAAACTTTTATTCATCATGGAGATACAGCTCGTTCAGACGCATGTGTTGGACCTGGAAGAGGAAAAGAGACAGAGGAGAAGAGACAGAAAAGAAGAAGAGGTAGAAGAGGAGAAGAGACAGAGGAAAAGAAACAAAAGAGGAAAAGAGACAGAAAATAAGAAGAGAAGAGAGAGAGGAGGAGAATCAGAAGAAGAGAGACAGAAGAAGAGAAGAGACAGAAGAGGAGAAGAGACAAACAAGGAGAAGAGACAGAAGAGTACAGACAGGAGAAGAAGAGACAGAAGAGGAGAGACAGAAAAGGAGAGAGAGAAGAGACAGAAGAGGAGAGACAGACAGAAGAGATGAGAGTGAAGAGGAAAAGAGATAGAGGAGAGGCAGAGGAGGAGAGACAGAAGAGGAGAGACAGAAGAGGAAAAGAGGCAGAGGAGAGACAAGAGCAGAAGAGACAGAAGAAGAGAAGAAATCGAAGAGGAGGATAGAGAGAGCAGAGCAGAAGAGACAGAAGAGGAGGAGAGACAGAGCCATTGGCCCAAGAGGGTAAAGAGGGGAGCAGCCGAGGAGCAGACAGACACATGTGTTCAGTGTCTCTTGTTGTTTGCAGAAGTCAGTGTTTGTCTGATCTTGGCTCCAGGTGGGCCACATGTCTGTTGGTGACCACAGCCCCGTGCACCACCTCCACTGGACATCCACACAACGTTTAGTTCATTACCTGCTCCCTGAAGGGTTCTCCAGGTTTTGTATTCACGCTGTGTCTGTTCTGTAGAGGTGTGTGTGTCTGTATGTCTGTGTGTCTGTCTGTCTGTCTGTGTGTCTGTCTGTGTGTCTGTCTGTGTGTCTGTCTGTGTGTCTGTGTGTCTGTCTGTGTGTCTGTCTGTGTGTCTGTCTGTGTCTGTCTGTGTGTCTGTCTGTGTGTCTGTGTGTGTCTGTGTCTGTCTGTGTCTGTCTGTGTGTCTGTGTGTGTCTGTGTGTCTGTCTGTGTGTCTGTCTGTGTGTCTGTCTGTGTGTCTGTCTGTGTGTCTGTCTGTCTGTCTGTGTGTGTGTCTGTCTGTGTGTGTCTGTCTGTGTGTCTGTCTGTCTGTGTGTCTGTGTCTGTCTGTCTGTGTGTCTGTGTCTGTGTGTCTGTCTGTCTGTGTGTCTGTCTGTGTGTCTGTCTGTGTGTGTGTCTGTCTGTGTGTGTGTGTGTGTCTGTGTGTCTGTGTGTCTGTCTGTGTGTCTGTCTGTGTGTGTCTGTGTGTCTGTGTGTCTGTTGTGTGTGTGTCTGTCTGTCTGTGTGTCTGTGTGTGTGTCTGTGTCTGTGTGTCTGTGTGTCTGTCTGTGTGTCTGTCTGTGTGTCTGTCTGTGTGTCTGTCTGTGTGTCTGTCTGTCTGTGTGTCTGTCTGTCTGTGTGTCTGTCTGTGTGTCTGTCTGTCTGTGTGTGTCTGTGCGTCTGTCTGTGCGTCTGTCTGTGCGTCTGTAATTTTTTTTTTTCTTACATTCTCTAAGATGGGCAGGCTTTATCCCAAGGTACTATGTCTCAAAATTGTGTGGTAAAGAAACAGAGAGAACTTTTTCAATACTGCTCCTGACCTGAGACCAGAACTGTGAATATGAATATGACCGGCGCTCCCTGTGTCAGGTAGTACGAAGACTGGCTCCAAATGACCCAGAGTCACGAAGACGTTTTTAACTGGTTTTAATGATTCCAAAAAAACACTAGCGAAACACAGTAACATCCACAAAAACAGAAAGACAATCTGACAAATGGGGAAGACAAGACACTGACTAAAAAGGGGAGCTAATGGGACACAGGTGCAGCACATTAGGGCGGGGCAGTAATCAAAGGCGGGAACACAAGAAGGAGGAAGTAAATCTGCAACAGAAAACAGGGTAAGTAATTTCAAAATAAAAGGGAACAAACAGGACATGACACCCTGTCCCACAGTTTAGGGACAGTCCCAGTTCTGAGCTCTTTGTCCCTTTGTCCCAACAGATTTATACAAAACCTGTTATTTCCACCAGTTTTATACAAGACATGTCCCAGGTGTCCTTATTTCAGACCAATATGTTCCCTGCCAACAGAAAAGAAAGACTATACTGTCATATGTTTTTTTTAGCTCGATTTATAGAAAAACATGCTGGATTTGTGCACCAACAGAAGCTCGTCTCTTATGCACTGACCCACATGTGAGTCCAGAATAAACAATGTTACACACTTTTCATAAGTTTATTTATAACAACCAGTTTTTAATGTTGAAAATCTCGTCACCCTATGCAAGTTAGACCTTAATTTGAGCTTTATTTGAACACGGAGCTGATTTGGTTTGAACTACAACAGATGAGATGATTTGTGTTTAAAAAGTCAAATTAAAGTCATAAACCAGTTAGTGTTTTGTAACTAGTTAGCCACACTCACGTTTATGCTTTTGTTTGGACCACGAACCCTCAAACTGATCACAGACTCCTGAAAATGCTCTGTTGAAATCCATTTTGTGTTTTTTCTTGAGTTCAGATGTGGGAGTAATAGTAATAAGCAGGGACAGTTACTAATGCTGTAACAGAATGTACCAAACACCTCATATTTTTCACTATTTTATATAAGATTTATACTAGAGACATTTTATTTTTTATATATAATGTGCACCAGAAATAAATACAACAGGATACGTGTGGTCATACATGTGTCTCTTGTGTTTCAAGTGGGAAATGACAATTTAAGTGAATATTTCTTTTTTGTAATTGAAAACTGTCCTCTGTTGTATAACCTCATTGCAAAGTGTTCCTGGAGGTGAATAGCGAGGTCATAAATGTGTCTCTTGTGTTTCATACAGTTATAAATAGAAGTAAACAAACACTCTCTGAAGGTTTTTTATCCGACCACAAGTGCTACACAGATGATCTTAAACTTTTTTGACAGTGTTCACTAGCATGGACATTAGGCTGGTAAAAAATAAAGCTTCAGATAACCTCAATTAGAGCCCTGCATTAGGTTTTAACATCCAAAAGATGATTTAGAAAGACATTTGGAAGAAAAAGGAGATGTTTTAGAGGTTAATCAAGATACATGAAGTTTTGAAGTTCCTGCAGATGATTTGGTTTTGAACATTCAGTTGTTGAAAACATCTTTGGTTCTTGAGTGAAAACATGTTTGGCCTGGAATTCTTCTACTCCAGTGTGACAGAAGAACAGAAGAAGATGATGGTTCACAATATTATGNCACATAACACACATATATATACAAAAACACATCCACATATACATACACACATACATACACACACATCACATCACACATCCATACATACATACATTTTTTAACTTTTAACCTTTTCCCAAATCCCATAGGAAGAAGAACAATAACGTCTTTCCCTTTGATAAAATTCACCAAACATTCTCTTTGTTCCGTCTTTAAATCCTCGATCTCGGGAATCGTTGCCAACACAGAATGTCTGTCTTTGTCTACGTCCATCTCGACGCTTTGTTTACTGTTGTGCTGTTCCACAAAATGGACCCAGACAGATTTGACGAGTTTGATGTCATGACCTAGTCTCTGGAGAGAAATGAAATTGAGCAGAGGCACTAGGTGGCGCCAGTCTGGCTAGAGAAAACTGACCTCCACCTTGAAAAAGTGCAATGGAACTGTCAATCAAATTGGGGTTCTGAAACACAAACCCGGGCTAGTTCGGTGCGACCGAGTCGTTTGGATTTACTTCACAACAAAAATGTCAGCGCACACAGTAAACGGGGTACGACGGTGTATAAGGGTCAGATAAATTAAAAAAAACATGCTGGCGCTATGAGAATAAGTCGTAACATTTCGACATTAAAGTCGCAATTTTACAAGAATAAAGTCATAATTTTACAAGAATAAAGTCATAATTTTCCGAGAATAAAATCGAAGTTAAAATAAAGTTATAATATTACGAGAATGAAGTCGTAATAAAATCAAAGTCAAAGTGAAAAATGCGGCAGAAGAAGAGCCTTGTTTTTCAATATAAAATCAAAAAATAAGAAAACAACAATTTTCTTCATTATTTGCGGCCTGAACCAGGACTGAACCAGGACTGAACCAGGTCTACCAGGAAAATGAGGTCCGGGACCAGACCGGGACTGAGACCAGGACCAGACCAGGACTGAAAACGGTTTTGTCCTGGTTCAGTCCTGGTTCAGTCCTGGTTCAGTCCTGGTTCAGTCCTGGTTTCAGTCCTTATGTGGCGCATTAGTCCCGCATCACATTTTAAAGTCACGGAAACGCCGTTTCCCATTTCCATGACTTAAACCAGGACTAAACCAGCATCTTTTTTTTTTTTTTTTTTTATCTGACCCTTCTACTCTGTTGTAATGGGAAGAATTGTCTTTTGGTCATTTTGATATGTTCAGTTGTGTTTGTGTAGAGAAAGTGTCTTTGTCATGACATTTAGACTTTCTTTCACATCATTTAACAGTAGAAACAAGTTTTTATCTGAACATGTAAAAGTCAAACCGTCATAAGTGAGTTGCCGACAGCTAACAGCCTAACAGACTTGATTTATAAACAGGAGCTGGTGACGTTGCTTTAAAGTGTCCATCTCAAGTAAAATAACTCTTTTCACATTGTATCTTCTGCACATAAACAAGCACTATTTGGGTTTTGGAACATCCATTACACAATAGTTCTGAAATCTTACTGATTTCTTGGAGACAGTCACAGACCAGGAACTATGAAAGGCCGACTATTGCTCCTCCCCCCGCCCGTCCTGAGAAAGCACAGGCTCCGCCCTCCAAACGTGACGTAGGCGACGAGTGAGCCGCCCTTCCTCCGCCCATCTCAGGGAGGGAGGGGGAGACAGACGTGCACCCTGATAGAGGTAAGAATAAACTTTTATTCATCATGGAGATACAGCTCGTTCAGACGCATGTGTTGGACCTGGAAGAGGAAAAGAGACAGAGGAGAAGAGACAGAAAAGAAGAAGAGGTAGAAGAGGAGAAGAGACAGAGGAAAAGAAACAAAAGAGGAAAAGAGACAGAAAATAAGAAGAGGTAGAAGAGAAGAGAGAGAGGAGGAGAAGAGTCAGAAGAAGAGAGACAGAAGAAAAGAAGAGACAGAAGAGGAGAAGAGACAAACAAGGAGAAGAGACAGAAGAGTACAGACAGAGGAGAAGAAGAGACAGAAGAGGAGAGACAGAAAAGGAGAGAGAGAAGAGACAGAAGAGGAGAGACAGAAGAAGAGATGAGAGTGAAGAGGAAAAGAGATAGAGGAGAGGCAGAGGAGGAGAGACAGAAGAGGAGAGACAGAAGAGGAAAAGAGGCAGAGGAGGAGAAACAAGAGCAGAAGAGACAGAAGAGAAGAAATCGAAGAGGAGGATAGAGAGAGCAGAGCAGAAGAGACAGAAGAGGAGGAGAGACAGAGCCATTGGCCCAAGAGGGTAAAGAGGGGAGCAGCCGAGGAGCAGACAGACACATGTGTTCAGTGTCTCTTGTTGTTTGCAGAAGACACAGTGTTTGTCTGATCTTGGCTCCAGGTGGGCCACATGTCTGTTGGTGACCACAGCCCCGTGCACCACCTCCACTGGACATCCACACAACGTTTAGTTCATTACCTGCTCCCTGAAGGGTTCTCCAGGTTTTGTATTCACGCTGTGTCTGTTCTGTAGAGGTGTGTCTGTCTGTGTGTGTCTGTGTGTCTGTCTGTGTGTCTGTCTGTGTGTCTGTCTGTGTGTCTGTCTGTGTCTGTCTGTGTGTCTGTCTGTGTGTCTGTGTGTGTGTCTGTGTGTCTGTGTGTGTGTCTGTCTGTGTGTCTGTCTGTGTGTGTCTGTCTGTGTGTCTGTGTGTGTGTGTCTGTCTGTGTGTCTGTCTGTCTGTCCGTGTCTGTCTGTGTGTCTGTCTGTGTGTGTGTGTCTGTGTGTCTGTGTGTGCTGTCTGTGTCTGTCTGTGTCTGTCTGTGTGTGTCTGTCTGTGTGTGTCTGTCTGTGTGTCTGTCTGTGCTGTGTGTCTGTCTGTCTGTCTGTGTCTGTCTGTCTGTCTGTGTCTGTCTGTGTGTCTGTGTGTCTGTCTGTGTGTGTCTGTCTGTGTGTGTGTGTGTGTGTGTCTGTGTGTCTGTGTGTCTGTGTGTTCTGTCTGTGTGTGTCTGTGTGTCTGTCTGTGTGTCTGTGTGTCTGTCTGTGTGTCTGTCTGTGTGTCTGTGTGTCTGTGTGTGTGTCTGTGTCTGTGTGTCTGTGTGTCTGTCTGTGTGTCTGTCTGTGTGTGTCTGTGTGTCTGTCTGTGTGTGTCTGTCTGTCTGTGTGTCTGTGTGTGTGTCTGTGTGTCTGTGTCTGTCTGTGTGTCTGTGCGTCTGTGCGTCTGTCTGTGCGTCTGTAATTTTTTTTTTCTTACATTCTCTAAGATGGGCAGGCTTTATCCCAAGGTACTATGTCTCAAAATTGGTGGTAAAGAAACAGAGAGAACTTTTTCAATACTGCTCCTGACCTGAGACCAGAACTGTGAATATGAATATGACCGGCGCTCCCTGTGTCAGGTAGTACGAAGACTGGCTCCAAATGACCCAGAGTCACGAAGACGTTTTTAACTGGTTTTAATGATTCCAAAAAAAAAACACTAGCGAAACACAGTAACATCCACAAAAACAGAAAGACAATCTGACAAATGGGGAAGACAAGACACTGACTAAAAAGGGGAGCTAATGGGACACAGGTGCAGCACATTAGGGCGGGGCAGTAATCAAAGGCGGGAACACAAGAAGGAGGAAGTAAATCTGCAACAGAAAACAGGGTAAGTAATTTCAAAATAAAAGGGAACAAACAGGACATGACACCCTGTCCCACAGTTTAGGGACAGTCCCAGTTCTGAGCTCTTTGTCCCTTTGTCCCAACAGATTTATACAAAACCTGTTATTTCCACCAGTTTTATACAAGACATGTCCCAGGTGTCCTTATTTCAGACCAATATGTTCCCTGCCAACAGAAAAGAAAGACTATACTGTCATATGTTTTTTTTAGCTCGATTTATAGAAAAACATGCTGGATTTGTGCACCAACAGAAGCTCGTCTCTTATGCACTGACCCACATGTGAGTCCAGAATAAACAATGTTACACACTTTTCATAAGTTTATTTATAACAACCAGTTTTTAATGTTGAAAATCTCGTCACCCTATGCAAGTTAGACCTTAATTTGAGCTTTATTTGAACACGGAGGCTGATTTGGTTTGAACTACAACAGATGAGATGATTTGTGTTTAAAAAGTCAAATTAAAGTCATAAACCAGTTAGTGTTTTGTAACTAGTTAGCCACACTCACGTTTATGTTTTTGTTTGGACCACGAACCCTCAAACTGATCACAGACTCCTGAAAATGCTCTGTTGAAATCCATTTTGTGTTTTTTCTTGAGTTCAGATGTGGGAGTAATAGTAATAAGCAGGGACAGTTACTAATGCTGTAATAGAATGCACCAAACACCTCATATTTTTCACTATTTTATATAAGATTTATACTAGAGACATTTTATTTTTTATATATAATGTGCACCAGAAATAAATACAACAGGATACGTGTGGTCATACATGTGTCTCTTGTGTTTCAAGTGGGAAATGACAATTTAAGTGAATATTTCTTTTTTGTAATTGAAAACTGTCCTCTGTTGTATAACCTCATTGCAAAGTGTTCCTGGAGGTGAATAGCGAGGTCATAAATGTGTCTCTTGTGTTTCATACAGTTATAAATAGAAGTAAACAAACACTCTCTGAAGGTTTTTTATCCGACCACAAGTGCTACACAGATGATCTTAAACTTTTTTGACAGTGTTCACTAGCATGGACATTAGGCTGGTAAAAAATAAAGCTTCAGATAACCTCAATTAGAGCCCTGCATTAGGTTTTAACATCCAAAAGATGATTTAGAAAGACATTTGGAAGAAAAAGGAGATGTTTTAGAGGTTAATCAAGATACATGAAGTTTTGAAGTTCCTGCAGATGATTTGGTTTTCCTTAAAAAGCTGTCACAGTCTGAAGATTCAGTTGTGAAGAAAGCACCTGAACAGCTTTGGGTGACATCTTTGGTTCTTGAGTGAAAACATGTTTGGCCTGGAATTCTTCTACTCCAGTGTGACAGAAGAACAGAAGAAGATGATGGTTCACAATATTATGGAAAAGGAAGGTTCAGAGGTTCCACCAAAGTGATGTGATGCTCTTAATCAATCAGATTATGAAGGGAAGCAGATCAGGGATTTTTTCTCCACCAGCACCATGAGCTTCTTTTGATTTTGAAGCTTTTGATTTGCCAAAAAACATTTTGAACATTTCCCCTGCAGCAGACTGGGCTGATGATGAGACTTTCAGAAGCTGATAAAACTGTGCATTCCAGGAAATTGTCAGTGATGTTGGTGAAAGGAGCTTATTCAAGATTTAAACTGAACAAAGAATTAAGATCTAAAACAGGATCTACTGCAGGAGTCAAAGTCACAGGCAAATCTTTAGTGACGCCAACAAAACCCCAGTGGAGCTGGACTGTCTAAGCAACTTTTATGGACTTTCTAAGTCATTTTGATGCAAGTTTCAGTTTGTGTTTGCAGAATAAAATGACAAATTATTCAAATATGACTTATTTATTTGGTTCTATGTTATAGTATATGGGTCCGGTCAAGTGGTAACGGAGGGAAACAGGGGCAGATTTTTGACATTCAAATGTTTCTTATTCAGAAACTAGAGGGACTATTGAAATAAGTAAAGTATCAGAATGTAGGAAAGAGTTACACTCCAACAGGGTCAAGTTAAACCTGTGATATTCTTTCAAGATGTTGACAAAACATTAAAAACTCACGTCGGTAACGGAGGGAATGAAATATGCAGCACTTTTTGGGCAATAAATCCAAACAGTGATAACTCTTGGTTCTCACTTCCATATCCTTAACAAACTGGTTTGAATATTTGCTTCATATAGTTTTCTACCATATGGTACAAGATTAGGTTGAAAAACCTCTTACTTTTTGACTCAATGAGATTTTTTATTAAGAAAGGTCATGGTAACAGGAGGGAAAAGTAACGGAGGGAAAACTGTACAAACAAGTAGAAGGTGCAGGATTTTACATCATTTGTCGCTTTTTTCTTCCAAATACTTTAATATTACTTCAAAATTAAAGGAAACTATTTCTATAAAATATGTCAGTCCTTCCAAGCAAATTTTTATCATTTTAAATAAATCTTTATTTTTTTTTTAATCATGTTCCTTCATCAACAGTTCAAAGATGGAATAACACAAGATATGATGAAATACATCCATTTATTGACATGATTTGCAGCTCTTTGAAATTTGGGAAATAATTTTTGTTCCATGTTTCATACATGGTCTGTTTAAAACATATGGAACTTTAGAACCAAAAATGGTACAGAAAAAAGGTCAACAGTTTCATAAACTAGAGTACATATGTATCTGTTCAATACATTTTTATATCAGATGCATTAACTTGAATTTTTGGCCTTGTTGTTTACTTCTGTTTGACTAAGCCCAGAGGCTATAGGGCAATTTTCAAGTGTCTGGAGCAACCTCTAAATATGAATTAATTTGCATAACATTTTGACCCAAATATTTTCTACAGATATGGAACCAAATGCAGGTTCTGATCTAGAATCTAAAAGAAAACATGTTTGGACCACCCTGGTAAACACAGACTCTCTGAAGCCTCTTTATCCAACCACAAGTGCGACACAAACTATCTTAAAACTTTTTGACAGTGCTCACTAATGTGTACATTGTGTCACCACGGTAACTGCTGAAGACTTGCCAATAGAGATACATGTATAGAATATCAATTACTCAACTTCAGATGAACCTTCCAGAATCATGTCACTTCACTCGTCTGTTTTATTTTTGTGCAGTGTATAATCCAGCCATGCCATCTGTGACATCATCATTACGAGCCGTGCATCGCTGGGGGTCCGAGCGCGCCTGTTCTTCTCCTGAACCCCAGCGGAGAATGCATGTGTCATAAAGCGAGGATTACAGCATGTGAGCGCTCTGATGTGGGGGCTTTCAGGGAGGATTTTACCCATAATCCAAAAGGAGGGGGAGAAAGGCGGGCAAGTCTTCAAAGAGAGCAAAAAAAGAATGAAAAAAACTCAAAAATCATGTTCCGTTCTGTGGACCCACCGCTGTTAGAATCAAAGAAGAACAAGTTGGGCTGTGAGGGAAAAACGAGCTAATGAATGTAGTTTTACAGGCTAATAGGAAGTGAACAACTGAGAGACAGCGACAGGAGGCAGACACACTTATCACTAACAGCTGAATCAGACTGGCAGCGGCTCAGGAGCAAGGCTGTTTCTGTGTCTGTAGGCAAGACATTGTGTGTTTGTGTGAGTGATTCATGGAGGTTAGAGTAGAGCAGGGGTCGGCAAACTTTTTACCATGGAGTGCCAACTGAAAAAGTATAAGCCTCTGAGAGTGCCACCACTAAACACCTGGTCCAATATGGGGTATAAATATGATACAAAAACATTTTAATATGAATAATGTTGTGCCTTATTAACACATTTTGTTGAAATTGTGCTTCTGAATGAGTGACTCAACTCAATATTTGCAACTTTGCATATTCAAAGAAAAGCTGTGCCATATGCCTATCACACCTAACTTGTATTACAAAGATACCAGAAACAAGGTAGGCTACAATAAAGACTGAAGAACATCCATTACTCTCTTATTCAAAACAAGCAATAAACAGCATGTAAAAAATAGGTTAAAATACAACTGCACAGAGTGGAACTTTAAAACTTAATAATAGAACTAGAAAATATTCAATGAGAACCATGACACTGCATGTCTTTGCTTAGCTTTATGATTTGCGCATCATAGTTTGTGACTTTTAATTGCACACATGCCTCAGAGTGGTCTATCGTTAAACGGCTGCGAATGGGAGAGATCACGTTTTTCATCTGTGAGAATATTTGCTCACATATGTAAGTGGAGCCAAATACAGAGAGGAGGGCCAGTGCAACGTTATGCAAACAGGAAAACTTGTCAGGAAGTGATGACCAACATGAAAAAACGCAGGCTGGTTGATACTGCGCATCTGTGCTTTCGAGTTCTTTACGCAGCTCACTAAATTTTGTCACCCACAATGCAGAGCTTTTCAGATCTATCAACTGCATTTCAAAGTCAGTTATGTCCATCCACTCAAATAGTGAGAGATCAAAATCACCAACATTACAGCAGTCGGGTTTAATAAGAAAAGAAAACATGGGGCCGTACCTTCTAAAGTCCTCAAAGCGGGTGGAGAACTCAGAAATCAGTTCGCGCATATATCCATGCAAAAGGCCTGCAGCCGCAGCGGGGATGCTGTCCAGTGAAGCCAGCTGCCTCACGTGTTTGAAGTAGCGGAAGTTGGAAGTAGCCACGTCGTTTGAGAATATTTCCAGTTTAGAAATAAAGGCAGTCCATGTTTCAAACAGCGCCAAAACTGTCTTTCCTCCACCTTGTAGGTGCACATTAAGTTCATTTAAATGTCCCGTGATGTCCGTGAGGAACATGAGTTTTACAATCCATGTCTTATCATTCACCTCTGGGTATTGCTGCCCCTGTTGTGTCAAAAAAGTCTTAATGCAGTCAAAGCAGCCGACAAATCGCTCCAAAACCTTTCCACAGCTTAACCACCTCACTGATGAGTGAAGCGGTAGGTCACCGTATGTGCAGTCCAGCTCTTCCAGCAGCGTGCGGAACTCACGGTGGGTCAGTGCTGAGCGCTTCACTATAAAGTTCACGATCTTTGCCACCGTAGCCATAACACTGTTAAGATCAGAGTTTGACATCTTTGCGCACAGATTTTCTTGGTGTATTATGCAGTGGAGTTTCATAACGGGGTGGCCAACTTTCTCCTCAATTAACCTGACTGCCCGTCTCTGCTTTCCTACCATAGCAGGTGCCATCTGTTGTCACGGCAAATATTTTCCTGACGTCAACTCCCCGCTCATCAAAATGTTTCAGAAATTCTGTGGCTATGTCCTCACCCTTTGTTGTGGCATTCACTGGTCTTAAGCAGCACAATTCCTCTCTGATCGTGGTGTCGCAGTGTCGCAGTATCTTGCCACAACTGCCAAACGTGGAATGTCATTAATATCCACACTCTCATCCAGTGCGACGCTAAAAACCGTAGCATCCTTGACACCCGTTGTCTGCTGCTCTCTCACATTTTCAGCCAGATCAGCTACACGTCGCTCGACTGTTCTTGCAGACAGAGGAATGTCCCGTATTCTTGATTTAATTGTCTCTTTGTTTGGCAAACCCTCAAATAATGCATCGGAGCATCTGAGAAAGGCCTCCTTGATGTACTCCCCGTCCGTGAACGGCTCGCCCCGTTTAGCGATGCAGTTAGAGATGCAATAGCTTGACTGGAATGATTATTAGCCGTGACTAAAAGTTTAAGAGCGCTAGCTTGTTTTCCATACCTCGCCACTGCACGTTTTATATCCTCTGCCTTATCTGAATCATCTTTGAAAGTCTTCTCGTGTTTTGTCTCAAAGTGTTGTTTAACACTTGATCTCCGACACACAACAGTTTCACAACACAAAGTGCACACAGCGCGGTCTTTTTTTAAAAACAAAACCAAACTCTTCTGTCCACCCAGGCTGAAATGTCCTGGTTTTAACTTTGGACAACTCAGCCATGACTGCATCTTCTGAAGGAACAAATCAGGTCAAATGAAGGCATGACGGTGCGCCGCGGGAAGAGCGTGAACGCACACAGTATGTTATGGGTTCTGATAAATGAATGCAGCACCAACTCGACATGCGCCTTCTTTAACCGGCCCAAACAACTCAACATACAATTATTTCATTTTTTATTTTTATTTTTTGTCTGGCCTTGGGCCGCGTGCCACTCAAAATGCTTGCGCGTGCCCTGCATGGCACGCGTGTCTAGGTTTGCCGATCCCTGGAGTAGAGTAATCAGATGTCCCTGTTTACTCGAGACAGTCCCAGTTTTGACCCCTGTGTCCCCTGTCCCAGTGGATTTATCCAAAGCAGTGATTTGTCCCAGTTCAGTTGTCCCTTTTTTTGACCAATCTGTTCCCTGTCATTAGTAAAGAGACGTATACATTGTCATTTGTTTAGGTAAAATACAGAAAACTGCTTAAAAATGATCAAAACACAAAGAAAATGTGACTATACTGACTCACATTAGTGCAGAGTGCAGAACAATTTACAATTTAACAACTTCATACACACAAGTTTCACAATTTTATTATTACCAAACACCAAAAAACAGGGATGTCCCAGTGTTTTATTTTGAAAATATTCCGGACATCCAGTGTTGACATTCTCTGGACCTCCAGATGAGGTGAATTCTAGTCCAAATGAAAACGTTGTCCACATCTTTTCTACATTAAATTTAAAGTAATTTTAAATAGTCATATTTTTATGCAGCACTTTTCCACCTTCAAGGCTCAAAATGTTTTACAACAAGGAATGATTCACCCATTCACTCCTGGGTACACACACACTGGTGGCGAGGTGGGTTAAGTGTCTTGCCCAAGGACACACAACAGCTTTCATCTGTGACATAAGGAGAGCTAGAATCACATCGCCAACCTGAGGGTCAGTGAATGTGACCACACAACCAATGATGTTTTACATTGAGAGCAGAATTCAAACCATCAACCTTTGGATCAGTGAAGGAACATTTTACCAGCTGAGTTATTCTGCCACTGCCACTGCCACATTTACACTGTTTTTATGGTTGAATGGTTAGACCCATAGAATTATAATCATTTTTGCAAGTAGGCTATAGATTTTCCACAAATTGCATTTCCAAATAAATACACATATATAAATACCTAAATTAGTTAATTAAATAGATAACAAAATATCATGTGCTAAAATAAATAATGTCATATAATAATAACAAATAATCAAAATTAATATTAACAAACAAAACAATGTTGATATTTGTCATAAATAATAACAATAATAATAATAATAATAATAATTTTTTTTAAAGTAGAAAAGACTGCGTCTTCATCTGGATTAGAATGAGCCTCATCCTGGGAACGTCAATACTGGACGTCTGGAAGACACTGGAAAAAAGACGTCATCTGGTGTCACAGTCTGCACCTCCAGTGGATGAGATTTGGAAGTACAAAAATGACCTTAAAAAGACGTTGTTTCAACATTTCTTGCGCAGTGGGTTTATTCATGAATAATGTCATTTTCCTGCATCTGTATGAGACGTTCCCATGATGTCCAAAATAATCCACGGTTCAAATGTTTAACTGCAGATTGACGTCCAAGTGGGTCAGAGTGAGACGTCCAAATAGTGGACGTAATTTACACATCATTCAGTCCAGAATTGTTCTTGGACCAACGAACACAGCATAGACATGATCTACACGTCCATAAGACCTCTAATGTTTAGTTTAGAGGCCTCAAAATGCAGTTATTTTCTGATCTCTGTTCTAATGTAGTTTCCTCGTCACAAACAGACCTGGAGTTGTGTTTTGTTTGATTCACTTGGTTTCATTTAACACATGAACCCTGCGTATTTAGACAGAGTTCAAACTGAAAACACTCTGTTCCACTTTGTGACATCATGTGGTAATACAAGAAGTGCTTCACTGTGTTTTCTTTCTTTATTGACATTTTCAGTTGAGCACAAATATTCTACAACAAAAAGAAAAAAAACAAAAAACAAAACCAGTGACAAGGACAAGCTTATTGTTGGTACTAAAATACACTTTAAGCAGCACATAAAATAAAATAAAAAAAAATGAATATAAAGGAAATAAACAAAAATAAAACCACTACATTTAATAAAACAACATACAAACACATAATGAGTTATACACATACAAAAAAGTACAACATATAAATGTCCACAATTACATCATTTGACAACATTTTTACATTCTTTTTCAGGGGTCCACTTCAAATTTAGATCTGAAATGGGTTTCAATAGCCTCTGAATATTTTTCAGATTGTCTGACACATCATACCTCAATCTCTCAGTATGCAACACTCCTGCTCCACCGTGTTTTTAAACTCCACACACCTTCACTAGAATCATTTGGCTCATTTCAGTCCTGGATTTGCCAATCTTTACTAAACTAAAGGTAAAGGGTACAACTCTGGGCATGTTTTTGAGGAGGTAACAACATTCTAACACGGTTTAAATCTCACTAGAGTCAGTTTTGCGTAATATTGGACGTTTTAAGAGAAGATGTGGCAATGGGCAAAGACAGATATGGTAGATTTGAAGTCAAGCTTTCTAAATCCTCCTGACTGATCTGAACTTGCCTGCTGCTCTAAACACACGTGGAGTCAGAGTTTAGTCATCTCAAAATAGATGACTCTTCTGCCCCAAGCAACACTTTTTTAACCCTGCGCCCCCGCTCTCCCTCACTGCACACGGCAACACAATTTTACTGAATTATGGGACATTTCTCCGTAAGCTGTAAATGTCCAGTACATGATTTTTTTTTCCATGTATTTGAGCTAAATTTGGCCTCTACAGATATTTTGTACAAGCAGCTCTTGAGTTTGGGTCAGTGTTTCATTTCCTTTGCACGAAAGGGAATTTTTTTTGTTATTTTTTGAGTACGTGACCTGATTTGTTCCTTCTATGACTCATTACAGATGCAAACTAAGAACTGAAGTATTTTATTTGGCTGTAGAATATTCTTTGTGGTTAATCTGCTTTTAGGTTTTTGTGTCAGTGGCATAAATTAGTTTCAATATTTTCGCGATTGTCCTATTTTTACTGAAGCAATGTATCAATATAACGTCAAAATAAGACCACTGTGTGCCGTCTGAGTTTGATTATAGCACATTTTAGTGTCCGATAATCAGGAAGTGCGTGTAGGCATGCTGGTTGTTGTTAGCATTTGCACAACATTGGTCTCTGAAGGTTGTGGAAAGCACTTATAAACTCATCGTGGTGAGTAATTAGAACTGCAAAATGTTTCAAATGAAAAGTTTTTTCATATTTTTAAGACAATAAAAATGAGGTACAGAATGTTTAAACCTTAAAGAGCATGTGACAGGTTGGACAACTCATTTTACTAAAACACAGTTAAGATCATTATATCAGAGATTTTATAAGATGAGATAAGAAAATGTATAATTTTTTCCCCAAAATTTCGCCATTTTTACATAGAATTCTAATCAAATCTAGAAGTTGAACCTATGGTGTTGTATTGTTTTCAGTGGCCTGTGTGCGTTGGCACATTGACCCAAAACTTTCTTATTTTTCACTTCTGCCTTTACTTTCTCAATATGAGTGAGCTCCTCCCACTCGTGTGACCTCTCTAACATGCACAGCGTGAAGCGTTTGGACCAATCAGAGTGAGAGCTGCTAGAGCAGAGCGAGCACAGGCTCAGGGCCTGTTTACATGAGAACACTTGTGGGTAAAAATGAAAAAAAATATTATATTGGATGTGCCTTTCGTTTAGACCAGGGGTGTCCAAACTTTTTTCATCAAGGGCCACATATCTAAACACAGACGAAGCAGCGGGCCGATTGAGGGCTGTAGACTGATGCTCAGTACAGTGAATAACTGAAATACGTTCATGTTTAACACGTTAGATGAGCCATCAGTCTTTATTCATTCTAAAATCCTCCTCCTCTCGAACATGTTTACATCAAATACATCACCACCTAGTGTCACCACCGAGCTGTCTGGCATGTATACCCAGTTCCACACATTTTTGCATCCCCGTATGCACGCAGATTTCCTCCCGAAAACACGCATCTAAACACAAAATAAAAAAGGAAAACGTGATGCCATTTTTGAGTCTGTTCAGACGGTCATCATATAAACATAGACTAAGAGCAGGCTCAGAGCAGTGCTGGGCTAAGTCTTAAAAAACTAACTTTTAGGTGCTTTGAGGATGTGAAAATGTTAAAAAGTTTTTTGTTGTGAAAATAGAAAACAATCCCTACAAAACCTTGTGAAAGTTGTTGATACCCTGTCAGCTGAACAAGGGCATTTTGAATTCCCATAAAATGCCTATGCTCTTCTACAAATAAGAATGTAAGAAAACACCATCATTTTGTTGAAATGAGAAAACAGAAAATTGTGTTTCTTGTGAGTAAATTGTGCTGAACTTTTGGACAGAATTCTCCCTATAAATGTCATCAATGTGGGACTTTCTAAAATAGAACTCTCTACTACTCCCTGTCATTTTCAACATATTTTTCAACTTTTCTTCTCAAATTACTTCTTGATTTGTGTAAAACTATCATTTACTTTTACAACAGGTATTATCGCACTAAATAAAGTCAAAATTTAAGACTCATCAAAACCTGACACACGCTTTTTAACCCTAATTGAATCTATATTTGGTTTAATTGTAGTGCACTGAGTCGGTCTATGAACCAAAGAAACCTCAAGTCTGCAAATGTGGTTTTCAGTCAATTTCACGCTTCTATTTCTATATTTAACCACATGTGACCACAAGATAACAGATTATTTTAACAGCGTCATACTCGGATGAAGTCGTCCAGATAAGAAAGCATGCGTTGCCTTGGTGACGTGAAGATCTGAGAGTGTGATAGCGGAGAAAGACTGAGGCTGTTTTGTCTCTGTTGATCTTATGGAGTTTCTTTCATGGAAATTACGCAAATGATGGAAGCGGTTATAGAGTGACGGTCTCATGGTGTCACAGCGCAGCAGAAAATCCACTCAACTATTGACACTTTGCAGCTGATGTTATCAAAATTCCCTGGGGGTGTGACGGTAACTGTACCCATATGGAAAAAAACAGGGAAAAAAAATAAGAATTTACCACTGTCTTTGTAGTAAATCTTTATATAAGGTTAACAGTGTTGGGGAGTAACAGATTACATGTACTGGAGTTACATAATCAGAGTACAAATTATGAGTAACTGTATTCAGTTACACTTACTGTTTCAGTGAGTGGTAATTGGATTACAGTTACTTTGTTGAAATAAATGGATTACACAGCGGTATTTACCTGTTTTCACATTTTGGGCTATTCCCTTTTTTTTTTTTTTTTTCCCGGTAATTCCATTCATTGCCGGACACTAAACTAGGTCTAAACCAGGTCTAAACCAGGACTAAACCAGGACTAAACCAGGACTAAAACCAGGTCTAAACTATGTCTCAAACAGGATTTAAACAGGACTAAATCCTGCTGCGTGGACCGTGTCTCCTCTTCTTCTGTCAATAATATTTTTAATTTGGTTCAGTAAAGTCTGGGCTTTTTATTTTCTTTTAACAGACAAAACATCTTATGTTACAATTTCCTCGTCTTTGCTTCTCTACAACAAATCAAGTAATCCAAAGCATTCAGATTATGTTACTCACTTTAAGTAATATAATGGATTACATTACAAACTACATTTTGGGGTATGTAATCTGTAATCTGTAGGGGAATACATTTTAAATCACCTTCCCAACACTGAAGGTTAATATGTGCCATGTACAGTGTTGGGGAGTAACGGATTACATGTACCACAGTACAAATTATGAGTAACTGTATTCAGTTACAGTTACTTTTTCAATGAGTGGTAATTGGATTACAGTTACTTTGCTGAAATAAATGGATTATATGGCAGTATTTTCCTGTTTTCACATTTTGGGAAAACAGGAAAATAGCTCTACCAGGATTAAACCAGGACTAAATCAGGTCTTAACCAGGTCTAAACAATATAACAGTAGGTGGACATAATTGAAGGCAGCAGTGATCTCATATAAAAATCATTTCAATAATATTTTTAAATTGGTTAAGGAAAGTCTGGGCTTTTTATTGTCTTTAAGCAGACAAAACATCTTATGTTAAGATCCTCGTCTTTGTATCTCTCTACAGTAAACAAAAGTCTGTTCATGGAGACTTGGGCTCAGCCAATTTGAAGAAAACAAACAAGAATTTTCAGGATGTGGTTGTTACATTCATGTAGTTTTAAAAAACATGACAATATCATGTAATCCAAAGTATTCAGATTACATTACTCACTTTAAGTAATTTAATGGATTACATTACAAACTACATTTTGGGGTATGTAATCTGTAATCTGTAGGGGAATACATTTTAAAAGTAATCTTCCCAACACTAGCCATGTGTGGTTTACTCCTGAAAGTGTCCCCCTTTTGCATTTTTCTCATCAGGAGGGGGATTTGAAACTACCGTATTTTCCGGAAGATTAGCTGCGGTCTTAAGCCTCCAAAAATCCAGAGCTCCTTTTATATGAATTTATGCGAGTGTTCCAGTACGACAAAGCCACACCACATGCAGCATTACGGCTACTGCAGTCAGGAACATCGCGGAGTGATACGTACTGTGATTCCTCACATGATCATGATCAAAATGTCACCTGTCAAGAGACACGCTTACAACACCAATTTTAAACTCAAGGCTATAAGTGATGCAGTAAAACATGGGAATAGAGCAGCTGCGAGAAAACACAACATTAATGAATCAATGGTATTGAAGTGGAGGAAGTAAGAAGATGACCTGCACCAAGTAAAGAGGACCACTCAAAATTTCTGAGGGAACAGAGTGAGATGGCCACAGTTTGAGGACAAAACTGAACAGTGGGTCACTGAACAGAGAGAAGCGTCAGTACAGTCACTATTCAAATGAAGGCAACAGCTTTAACATGGGAAATGGGTATCAATAACTTTCAAGGCTGGCCTTCTTGGTGCTATCGTTTTATGAAAAGACGTAATCTCTCCATCCGCACACGAACTACCGTCTCGCAGCAACTGCCAAAAGATTACAAAGAAAAGCTGGAAACTTTCCGCGCAGACTGCAAAGACAAGATCACTGAAAACAAGATCCGACCAGAGCACATCACCAACATGAACGAAGTACCGCTCACCTTTGATATCCCCATGAACCGCACTGTAGAGAAAACAGGGACCAGAACGGTGTCTATACGCACCACAGGGAGCGAGAAGTCATCCTTCACTGTTGTTCTCGGTTGCCAGGCTAATGGCCAGAAACTTCCACCCATGGTCATTTTCAAGAGAAAGACTTTACCAAAAGAAAAGGTTCCAGCCGGGGTCATCATCAAAGCTAACCCGAAAGGCTGGATGGATGAGGAAAAGATGAGCGATTGCCTGCGAGAAGTTTACGTTAAGAGACTGGATGGCTTTTTCCACACATCTCCGTCTCTATTGATCTGCGACTCCATGCGCTCTCATCTCACCGATGCCGTCAAAAAACACGTGAAACAAACTAATTCAGTGCTTGCCATCATTCCTGGTGGATTAACTTCAGCCTCTAGATGCTGGTGTCAACAAGTTGTTCAAAGTGAAAGTGTGAGGTGTGTGGGAGCAGTGGATGAGAGAAGGAGAACACACATTCACCAAGACAGAGAGACAGAGCCGAGCGACTTACGCCACGATCTGCCAACGGATCGTGGACGCCCGGGCTAAGGATCAGTATCAACTGTGGTCCAAACTTTCACCAAGACCAGAATCATCACTGAACTGCCAGGGAACAGTAACCACACTGACTCAGATAATGACAAGAGGGATGTGGACGTGCTGGACGCTGGAATCACCCAACTGTTTAACTCAGACATTGAAGGTGAAGAATTTGAGGGATTTGTGGATGAGGAATGAACTGAAAAAGTGAGTGTAATGTGTTATTTTTAATTATAACTGAACAATTATGAGTTATTGTGAATTCGCTGACAATTTAGTGTCTCAGACAGTTTTTTGTTTTTTACGTGTTACAAATGAACAAAGTTGAGTTATTGTAAACGCGTTAAATAAAGTTTGACTGACTTATCTAACTGTTGTGTTTCGTTTAATGCACCTTATAGTCCGGTGCGGTTTATATGTGAAAAAAGTTCGGAAAAACTGTTGTTTTCCCGAACAGTTTATAACCCAGTTCATAACCCAGAGCGCCTAATCATCCATAAAATACGGTAGGTTGCCAGTGTGAATGTCCAGGGACTTACCAGTTGAATTAACCAGCTGCTACCTGTGGGGGGAACAATAGCAGGTGTTGAGGGCAGTTACAAGTACCTTGGTCCTTGTAGAGGCAACAAGGAAAGTGGCTACAGGATTTTGCAGAGTAAAAATATTTTCACATCATGTATGTTCACTGTGATATCAGTGGAATATGTTTTTTGCGGTTGTTCACCCCCATGCTGCCCAATACACACACATACACACACACACATACACAGACAGACACACGCGCGCGCACACACACTCACACACACACTGTGATACTTTTCTTTCTCACTCTCATATACACACAACACAGCACTCGAGTTTAAGGATACAAACATTTCACATGTTTTTCTCTGATTCTGTGGTAAAAATGATCTTTGTCCAACACTTGTGAGGACATTGTGTGTGGGATTAGTGTCATATTCAGCTCTTGCAGGTTACAAAGTTTTATATCAGGCATGTCCAAACTATGGCCCGGGGGCCAAATGCGGCCCTCGGACACATTTTTCTTGGCCCTCAAGCTTCCAGGTAAATTAGCCCAAATGACCTTGCATCAATTAAAAAGTAATTTTTTGCTGCAAGTTTTTTGAAAATCTACCTTGATAAAGCAAATATTTAAGATTTCGTGTGTAGTTTAAGGATTTTAGCATGAATAAAGACTGATGGCTCATTCTAACATGATAAACATATTTCAATTATTCCCTGTACTGAGCACCAGTCTACGGTCCTCGATCGGCCCTCTGCTTCATCTGTGTTTAGAAATGTGGCCCTTGACGACAAAAGTTTGGACACCCCTGATTTAAGGTCAACACTATGTTTTTATATATTGGTTTTATTTATTGATTGTTTGGCCATCAGTTAATTATTGTTCAAATAACGATCAGACAGAGTAGGTTCTTACGTTCAGGGGCACTACCAGACAAAAGTTTGGACACCCCATGTCATTTTGTGTTTTATGTTTATCACATTCTGTATTGAAACACTTACAAAAGACTTCAAATAGATGAAGTAAGATATATGGAATTATGTAGCAAAGATTTTTTAATATATATTATTATAATTTACCTTTTTTTAATTACA
>NW_026571447.1:4327714-4334278 GCF_026225935.1 Boleophthalmus pectinirostris | reverse complement strand
AGGAAGTGCTCCTCTGTGTTTTTAAACTCCGCTCACCTTCACTGGAATCACCTGGATCATGTGAGTCGTGGAGCTGCAGAGAGGTTCTGTCTGCAGACGCTCGGGCGACTGGAGAATCAAACCAAAAAATAAAATAAAACCAAAAATAAGAAAAAGACTCCAGCTCTGAGTGTGACCAGGAACATCAGCACCTCAGAACATTAGAACATTAGAACATCAGAACATTAGAACCTCAGAACATTAGAACACTCAGAACAGAACATCAGAACATTAGAACATATCAGAACATCAGAACATCAGAACATTAGAACATCAGAACATCAGAACATTAGAACATTAGAACATCAGAACATTAGAACATTAGAACATCAGAACATCAGAACATTAGAACATCAGAACATTAGAACATTAGAACATCAGAACATCAGAACATCAGAACATCAGAACATTCAGAACATTAGAACATCAGAACATCAGAACATTAGAAACAGAACATCAGAACATTAGAACATTAGAACATTCAGAACATCAGAACATCAGAACATCAGAACATTAGAACATCAGAACATCAGAACATTTAGAACATCAGAACATTAGAACATTCAGAACATTCAGAACATCAGAACATCAGAACCTCAGAACATCAGAACATTCAGAACATCAGAACATTAGAACATTAGAACATTCAGAACATTCAGAACCTCAGAACATTAGAACATTCAGAACATCAGAACATCAGAACATTCAGAACATCAGAACATCAGAACCTCAGAACATTTAGAACATCAGAACATCAGAACATTAGAACATAGAACATTAGAACATAGAACATCAGAACATTCAGAACAGAACATTCAGAACATTAGAACATCAGAACATTAGAACATTCAGAACATCAGAACCTCAGAACATCAGAACATCAGAACATCAGAACATTCAGAACCTCAGAACATTAGAACATCAGAACATTAGAACATTAGAACATCAGAACATTCAGAACATTAGAACATCAGAACATCAGAACATTCAGAACATTAGAACATCAGAACATCAGAACATCAGAACATTAGAACATCAGAACATTAGAACATCAGAACATCAGAACATTTAGAACATAGAACATTAGAACATCAGAACATTAAAACATTAGAACATTCAGAACATTAGAACATCAGAACATTAGAACATCAGAACATCAGAACATCAGAACATCAGAACATTCAGAACATTAGAACATTCAGAACATCAGAACATTAGAACATCAGAACATTAGAACATTTAGAACATCAGAACATTAGAACATCAGAACATTAGAACATTAGAACATCAGAACATTCAGAACATCAGAACATTCAGAACATTAGAACATCAGAACATCAGAACATCAGAACATCAGAACATTAGAACATTCAGAACCATCAGAACATTAATCAGAACATTAGAACATCAGAACATTCAGAACATCAGAACATCAGAACATTTCAGAACAGAACATTAGAACATAGAACATCAGAACATCAGAACATCAGAACATTTAGAACATCAGAACATCAGAACATTAGAACATCAGAACATCAGAACATTAGAACATTCAGAACATTAGAACATTAGAACATTCAGAACCTCAGAACATTCAGAACATAGAACATCAGAACATCAGAACATTAGAACATCAGAACATTAGAACATCAGAACATTAGAACATTAGAACATCAGAACATCAGAACCTCAGAACATTAGAACATCAGAACATTCAGAACATCAGAACATTAGAACATCAGAACATTAGAACATTAGAACATCAGAACCTCAGAACATTCAGAACATTAGAACATTAGAACATTAGAACATCAGAACATTAGAACATCATCAGAACATCAGAACATTAGAACATTAGAACATCAGAACATCAGAACATTAGAACATTAGAACATTAGAACATCAGAACATCAGAACCTCAGAACCTCAGTTCATGACTTAAAGTTTGTGTGATTTTGTTCTGTTTTTTTTGGTTCTTTTTCTTGTAGACGTCGTGTTCTTGTGTTTCAGACTCTCTCGTATCTGGAGGCCGTGTGAGCGACTCTGCCGGGACTTTTCTGTGCCTTACTCCAAACCAAACCACCTCAGACGGAGCTCGTTCTGACTCCACCTTTGGATTTAATGAAAGTGTTGAGTTCTTTTTCCAGTTTGATTCCAGAGTTTGGGAGCAGCTCCGACGTCACTGGGAACATTTTTACTTTTGGACGATTGTTACAGAGTTTTGAATCTTTGTAAAGATTTAATTTAGATTTAATACATTTTCTAAAAAGAGAAATGTCTGTGTGTGTTTTTGTTTTTTCTCTTGAGCTAAAACTTCACAACTGTGACTTTGGTAGATTCCAGCTCATGGTGCTTTTGAGCAAGACACTTCCCAGTGTAAGAATGTGGTGAAAGACTAAACCAGAACTAAACCAGGACTAAACCAGGACTAAACCAGGTCTAAACCAGGACTAAACCAGAACTAAACCAGGACTAAACCAGGACTAAACCAGGTCTAAACCAGACTAAACCAGGACTAAACCAGGACTAAACCAGGACTAAACCAGGACTAAACCAGGACTAAACCAGGTCTAAACCAGACTAAACCAGGACTAAAACCAGGTCTAAACCAGGTCTAAACCAAACTAAACCAGGACTACTAAACCAGGACTAAACCAGAACTAAACCAGGACTAAACCAGGACTAAACCAGGTCTAAACCAGGACTAAACCAGGACTAAACCAGGTCTAAACCACTAAACCAGGACTAAACCAGGACTAAACCAGGACTAAACCAGGTCTAAACCAGGTCTAAACCAGAACTAAACCAGGACTAAACCAGGACTAAACCAGGACTAAACCAGGACTAAACCAGGTCTAAACCAGAACTAAACCAGGACTAAACCAGGACTAAATCCTGTTCTAAACCAGGTATAAACCAGGTCTAAACCAGAACTAAACCAGAACTAAAACCAGGTCTAAACCAGAACTAAACCAGGTCTAAAACCAGGTCTAAAACCAGGTCTAAAACCAGGACTAAAACCAGGACTAAACCAGAACTAAACCAGGACTAAACCAGAACTAAACCAGGACTAAACCAGGACTAAAACCAGGTCTAAACCAGAACTAAACCAGGACTAAACCAGGACTAAACCAGGTCTAAAACCAGGTCTAAAACCAGGACTAAAACCAGGACTAAACCAGGACTAAACCAGAACTAAACCAGGACTAAACCAGAACTAAACCAGGACTAAAACCACTAAACCAAACTAAACCAGGACTAAACCAGGACTAAACCAGGTCTAAAACCAGGTCTAAAACCAGGTCTAAAACCAGGACTAAAACCAGGACTAAAACCAGGTCTAAAAATGTCTAAAAATTTGTAAAATCACCAAATGAAAGAATCTTACATTTTAGCTCAGTCCCTTGAGTCGTTCCTGAGTTTTGACTCGTTGAAATTTTGGGGCCTTGTTCACTTTTTCTGAAGCCTTAATTTATAATCATGTTTGAGACCAGAACTTTATAAAAATAGAACGAGGAAGATGAACATTTGTTTTATTGTAGATTCTTGGTCACAGATTCTGAATCTGTTGTTAAATATTGTGTGTTTTATTAAAGCGTTTGGCTGTGGCCCCGAAATCTCACATTTAGTTGCTGCTCAATTTTTTGTTTTTGATTTTTGGGGAGAGCAGATCTTTACAAACTAACTGAACCTGAATATTTGAGAGAATGAACATTTCTGACACAAATCTCACACTTTTCTGAGTTTTCACGTGGACGGTGTAGATCAGGCATGTCCAAACTATGGCCCGGGGGCCAAATGCGGCCCTCAGACAAATTTTTCTTGGCCCTCAGAGTTCAAAGTGAATTGGCCCAAATGACTTTGCATCAATTAAAAATGATTTTTTTACTGCAGGATTTTTGAAACTCTCCCTCGATAAAACTAATAATGAATATTTACTGTTTGGTTTGAAGGATTTGAGCATGAATAAAGACCGACGACTCTTTCTAACGTATTAAACATGCACATATTTCAGTTCTTCACTGTACTGAGCATCAGTCTACGGCCCTCGATCGGCCTCTGCTTCGTCCACGTTTAGATATGTGGCCCTGGATGAAAAAAGTTTGGACCCCCCTGGTGTCGAGTCTCAAATATGGACACAGACCAAATGTGAACTTTTTGGCCCCTTGTTTGGAGCCTAGAGTCAAAATCATACAAATGTTCATCTTCCTCGTTCTATTTTTATAAAGTTCTGGTCTCAAACATGATTATAAATTAAGGCTTCAGAAAAAGTGAACAAGGCCCCAAAATTTCAACGAGTCAAAACTCAGGAACGACTCAAGGGACTGAGCTAAAATGTAAGATTCTTTCATTTGGTGATTTTAGACATTTTTAGACATTTTTTCAGCCAAATCTGAGATGTTTCATGGGGGAGATTCGTTGAAAACATCTGATTTCATATGAACAAACCCATCTGCAAAACTCCAAACGCTCTGAGAATCGTCCTGGTGCAGAAACACGACGCAGCTCAGTTTCAAACAGGAGGGATTTTATTGACTCCAGAGCAGACAGTCAGCATGCTAACAGTGCACTTCCTGACACTAAATAAAAGCCTTTATAATCAGACATAGACAGTACACAGCACATTTATTTGGCTTCACATTTGGCTCAAATCTGTGGAAACAATTGAAAACCTTCCAAATAAAGTGAGTCATAAAAACATGATATTTGACACAAATCTATTTTTGGTTTCAAATTGAAACGTCACATCCTGAAAGCTGAAAGCAGAGCTGTGATTGGCTCAGAAGCGGTGCTCGGTGGTGACCTCAGCGGCGACGTCATCGTACTCCTCCTCCTCCTCCCGCCGGCCCGTCTCCGCGGAAACGAGGCGCCGACTTCCTGCGGACAGAGTCGGGACACGTGATGGGCTCGGAGCGGGGTCGTGTTCAGATGCCCTCCCAAAGCCCCTCTCTGCTCCACACTGCCCCCTACAGACGCCCCACACCTGTGTCTGTGTCAAACTCCACTGGAGCTCAGTCTGCTCACACAAACATGGACATGTCCCAGTGCGTTGCTCAATAACAGGCACAAGGAGAAGACGTGTGCTAAACACCATTCAACATGGGCTCATTGGGCCTGATTCATCAAACATTTTTACAAACAAATTTGTACTTAAGTCCTTCTCATGAACATTTTTGACATTTATAAAACTTTGTCTTAACTGAAAATGTTCTTCTGGAAGAACAAATCCTCCGAACACTCAGGACTCACAAGAACAAAAATGATACTGTTTTAGAAAATTATGACTCTGACAAAGCAACAGAAAATTCTAATTCCTCCATGATTGTAAGTGATATATTTCCTTCAATTATTTCCTAGAAACATGTGACTGTGTGATCCAAGAACATTTAGGAGCTGTTTTCTACAACCTGTGTCTCCTCAGTCTAACAGACTTTCTCCAGACTGAAGTGACCCTCCTGACCTCCTCCTGACCTCCTGACCTCCTGACCTCCTCCTGACCTCCTCCTGACCTCCTCCTGACCTCCTCCTGACCTCTCCTGACCTCCTCCTCCTCCTCGTTCTCTTCTCTCACTTTCACGTGTCATGACACCAAACCCATATTGACCATATTTGGAAGTTCAGGACGTTTCGAACCAAAAACAGGTTCATTTTCTTTGTAAATTCAGTGTAAATGATGGTGGACGTGTTTGTTCGTAGGTGTTGGTGAATTCGGTGCAACTGTGACTTAAGAAGGAATTTGGATGAGTGAGAAGGTTTTGTGAATCTGGAGCAGAGTCTCTCAGCAGCTTCTTAAAGTGGAAGTGATGAAATAATAATTGAATGAAAAGATTCCTGAATGAGGCTCATTGTGGAGTTGAGGTGAGAGCAGCTCAGACTGTGGGTTACCTGTGTCACGCTGCCCCCTGTAGACCAGCACCAGCAGCACAGTGCACACGCCGTACGGACCGCCCACCAGCAGAGGGCGCAATACCCACAGCACCCAGGCAGGAGGAGGAGTCGTGGAAGGACCTGCGGTGAGAGAAAACATCAGAGCAGTGAGATATATTTGGGGCGCGTCTCATTTCTGGTTCCTCGCTTCCTTCTCCTTGATTTCTCTCCTCGGTTCTGCAGGAAGTCGTCTGTGTTCTGTGTTTTAACACGTCCAAACAAAGCGCCGTGTGTCAGCGACAAAACAGAAGAGCTGAAGAAACAACATGAAACTTGTCTCCACACAAAAACAGTGTTTCTGCTGCAGGGGCGTGTGGTAAAACAGTGTTTCTGCAACAGAAGCTTGTGGTAAAACAGTGTTTCTGCAGGGGCGTGTGGTAAAACAGTGTTTCTGCAACAGAAGCTTGTGGTAAAACAGTGTTTCTGCAGGGGCGTGTGGTAAAACAGTGTTTCTGCAGGGGCGTGTGGTAAAACAGTGTTTCTGCAGCAGGGTGTGTGGTAAAACAGTGTTCTGTGCAACAGGGCATGTGGTAAAACAGTGTTTCTGCAGCAGGGCCTTGTGGTAAACAGGTTTTCTAGGGGGCGTGGTAAACAGTG
>NW_026571447.1:4315214-4320214 GCF_026225935.1 Boleophthalmus pectinirostris | reverse complement strand
GAACATTTTCAGTTAAGACAAAGTTTTATAAATGTCAAAAATGTTCATGAGAAGGACTTAAGTACAAATTTGTTTGTAAAAATGTTTGATGAATCAGGCCCAATGAGCCCATGTTGAATGGTGTTTAGCACACGTCTTCTCCTTGTGCCTGTTATTGAGCAACGCACTGGGACATGTCCATGTTTGTGTGAGCAGACTGAGCTCCAGTGGAGTTTGACACAGACACAGGTGTGGGGCGTCTGTAGGGGGCAGTGTGGAGCAGAGAGGGGCTTTGGGAGGGCATCTGAACACGACCCCGCTCCGAGCCCATCACGTGTCCCGACTCTGTCCGCAGGAAGTCGGCGCCTCGTTTCCGCGGAGACGGGCCGGCGGGAGGAGGAGGAGGAGTACGATGACGTCGCCGCTGAGGTCACCACCGAGCACCGCTTCTGAGCCAATCACAGCTCTGCTTTCAGCTTTCAGGATGTGACGTTTCAATTTGAAACCAAAAATAGATTTGTGTCAAATATCATGTTTTTATGACTCACTTTATTTGGAAGGTTTTCAATTGTTTCCACAGATTTGAGCCAAATGTGAAGCCAAATAAATGTGCTGTGTACTGTCTATGTCTGATTATAAAGGCTTTTATTTAGTGTCAGGAAGTGCACTGTTAGCATGCTGACTGTCTGCTCTGGAGTCAATAAAATCCCTCCTGTTTGAAACTGAGCTGCGTCGTGTTTCTGCACCAGGACGATTCTCAGAGCGTTTGGAGTTTTGCAGATGGGTTGTTCATATGAAATCAGATGTTTTCAACGAATCTCCCCCATGAAACATCTCAGATTTGGCTGAAAAAATGTCTAAAAATTTCTAAAATCACCAAATGAAAGATCTTACATTTTAGCTCAGTCCCTTGAGTCGTTCCTGAGTTTTGACTCGTTGAAATTTTGGGGCCTTGTTCACTTTTTCTGAAGCCTTAATTTATAATCATGTTTGAGACCAGAACTTTATAAAAATAGAACGAGGAAGATGAACATTTGTATGATTTTGACTCTAGACTCCAAACAAGGGGCCAAAAAGTTCACATTTGGTCTGTGTCCATATTTGAGACTCGACACCAGGGGGGTCCAAACTTTTTTCATCCAGGGCCACATATCTAAACGTCGACGAAGCAGAGGCCGATCGAGGGCCGTAGACTGATGCTCAGTACAGTGAAGAACTGAAATATGTGCATGTTTAATACGTTAGAAAGAGTCGTCGGTCTTTATTCATGCTCAAATCCTTCAAACCAAACAGTAAATATTCATTATTAGTTTTATCGAGGGAGAGTTTCAAAAAACCTGCAGTAAAAAAATCATTTTTAATTGATGCAAAGTCATTTGGGCCAATTCACTTTGAACTCTGAGGGCCAAGAAAAATTTGTCTGAGGGCCGCATTTGGCCCCCGGGCCATAGTTTGGACATGCCTGATCTACACCGTCCACGTGAAAACTCAGAAAAGTGTGAGATTTGTGTCAGAAATGTTCATTCTCTCAAATATTCAGGTTCAGTTAGTTTGTAAAGATCTGCTCTCCCCAAAAATCAAAAACAAAAAATTGAGCAGCAACTAAATGTGAGATTTCGGGGCCACAGCCAAAACCTTTAATAAAACACACAATATTTAACAACAGATTCAGAATCTGTGACCAAGAATCTACAATAAAACAAATGTTCATCTTCCTCGTTCTATTTTTATAAAGTTCTGGTCTCAAACATGATTATAAATTAAGGCTTCAGAAAAAGTGAACAAGGCCCCAAAATTTCAACGAGTCAAAACTCAGGAACGACTCAAGGGACTGAGCTAAAATGTAAGATTCTTTCATTTGGTGATTTTACAATTTTTAGACATTTTTAAGTTTTAGTCCTGGTTTTTTCCTGGTTTTAGACCTGGTTTTAGACCTGGTTTTGGTTTAGTCCTGGTTTAGTTTAGTTCTGGTTTTAGTCCTGGTTTAGTCCTGGTTTAGTCCTGTTTAGTCCTGTTTAGTTCTGGTTTAGTCCTGGTTTTACCTGGTTTTAGACCTGGTTTTAGACCTGGTTTAGACCTGGTTTTCCTGGTTTAGTCCTGGTTTAGTTCTGGTTTAGACCTGTGGTTTAGTCCTGGTTTAGTCCTGGTTTAGTTCTGGTTTAGTCCTGGTTTATGGTTTAGTCCTGGTTTTAGTCCTGGTTTGGTTTTAGACCTGGTTTTAGACCTGGTTTAGTTCTGGTTTTTAGACCTGGTTTAGTTTGGTTTAGTTCCTGGTTTACCTGGTCCTGGTTTTTTAGTCCTGGTTTAGTCCTGGTTTAGTCCTGGTTTAGACCTGGTTTAGTCCTGGTTTAGTCCTGGTTTAGTCCTGGTTTAGTCCTGGTTTAGTTCTGGTTTAGACCTGGTTTAGTTTAGTCCTGGTTTAGTCCTGGCCTGGTCCTGGTTTAGTTTTCCTGGTTTAGTCCTGTTTAGTTTAGTCCTGGTTTAGTCCTGGTTTAGTCCTGGTTTAGTCCTGTTTAGTCCTGGTTTAGTTTCCTGGTTTAGACCTGGTTTAGACCTGGTTTAGTCCTGGTTTAGTCCTGGTTTAGGACCTGGTTTAGTTCCTGGTTTAGTCCTGGTTTAGTCCTGGTTTAGTCCTGGTTTAGTCCTGGTTTAGACCTGGTTTAGACCTGGTTTAGTCCTGGTTTAGTCCTGGTTTTTAGTCCTGGTTTAGTCCTGGTTTAGACCTGGTTTACCTGGTTTTAGTCCTGGTTTAGTCCTGGTTTAGTCCTGGTTTAGTTCTGGTTTAGTCTTTCACCACATTCTTACACTGGGAAGTGTCTTGCTCAAAAGCACCATGAGCTGGAATCTACCAAAGTCACAGTTGTGAAGTTTTAGCTCAAGAGAAAAAACAAAAACACACACAGACATTTCTCTTTTTAGAAAATGTATTAAATCTAAATTAAATCTTTACAAAGATTCAAAACTCTGTAACAATCGTCCAAAAGTAAAAATGTTCCCAGTGACGTCGGAGCTGCTCCCAAACTCTGGAATCAAACTGGAAAAAGAACTCAACACTTTCATTAAATCCAAAGGTGGAGTCAGAACGAGCTCCGTCTGAGGTGGTTTGGTTTGGAGTAAGGCACAGAAAAGTCCCGGCAGAGTCGCTCACACGGCCTCCAGATACGAGAGAGTCTGAAACACAAGAACACGACGTCTACAAGAAAAAGAACCAAAAAAAACAGAACAAAATCACACAAACTTTAAGTCATGAACTGAGGTTCTGAGGTTCTGATGTTCTGATGTTCTGATGTTCTAATGTTCTGATGTTCTGATGTTCTGATGTTCTGATGTTCTAATGTTCTAATGTTCTGATGTTCTAATGTTCTAATGTTCTGATGTTCTAATGTTCTAATGTTCTGATGTTCTGATGTTCTGATGTTCTGATGTTCTAATGTTCTAATGTTCTAATGTTCTGATGTTCTGATGTTCTAATGTTCTAATGTTCTAATGTTCTGATGTTCTGATGTTCTAATGTTCTAATGTTCTAATGTTCTAATGTTCTGATGTTCTAATGTTCTGATGTTCTGATGTTCTAATGTTCTGATGTTCTAATGTTCTAATGTTCTGATGTTCTGATGTTCTGATGTTCTGATGTTCTGATGTTCTGATGTTCTGATGTTCTGATGTTCTAATGTTCTAATGTTCTAATGTTCTGATGTTCTAATGTTCTAATGTTCTGATGTTCTGATGTTCTGATGTTCTAATGTTCTAATGTTCTGATGTTCTGATGTTCTAATGTTCTAATGTTCTAATGTTCTAATGTTCTAATGTTCTGATGTTCTGATGTTCTGATGTTCTAATGTTCTAATGTTCTGATGTTCTAATGTTCTGATGTTCTAATGTTCTGATGTTCTGATGTTCTGATGTTCTTGATGTTCTAATGTTCTAATGTTCTGATGTTCTGATGTTCTGATGTTCTGATGTTCTGATGTTCTGATGTTCTGATGTTCTAATGTTCTGATGTTCTAATGTTCTAATGTTCTGATGTTCTGATGTTCTGATGTTCTAATGTTCTGTTCTGATGTTCTGATGTTCTAATGTTCTGATGTTCTGATGTTCTAATGTTCTGATGTTCTAATGTTCTGATGTTCTGATGTTCTAATGTTCTGATGTTCTGATGTTCTAATGTTCTGTTCTAATGTTCTGATGTTCTGATGTTCTGATGTTCTAATGTTCTAATGTTCTGATGTTCTAATGTTCTTGATGTTCTGATGTTCTGATGTTCTGATGTTCTGATGTTCTGATGTCTGATGTTCTAATGTTCTAATGTTCTGATGTTCTAATGTTCTCTGATGTTCTAATGTTCTGATGTTCTGATGTTCTAATGATGTTCTGATGTTCTGATGTTCTAGTTCTGATGTCTGATGTTCTGATGTTCTGATGTTCTAATGTTCTGTTCTAATGTTCTGATGTTCTGATGTTCTGATGTTCTGATGTTCTAATGTTCTGATGTTCTGATGATGTTCTAATGTTCTGAATGTTCTGAGGTTCTGATGTTCTAATGTTCTACTGTTCTAATGTTCTGATGTTCTAATGTTCTAATGTTCTATTTCTGATGTTCTGATGTTCTGATGTTCTAATGTTCTGATGTTCTGATGTTCTGATGTTCTAATGTTCTGATGTTCTGATGTTCTAATGTTCTGATGTTCTGATGTTCTAATGTTCTGATGTTCTGATGTTCTAATGTTCTAATGTTCTGATGTTCTAATGTTCTAATGTTCTGATGTTCTAATGTTCTGATGTTCTGATGTTCTAATGTTCTGATGTTCTGATGTTCTAATGTTCTGATGTTCTAATGTTCTAATGTTCTAATGTTCTGATGTTCTGATGTTCTGATGTTCTGATGTTCTGATGTTCTAATGTTCTGATGTTCTGAGGTCTTGTTCTAATGTTCTAATGTTCTAATGTTCTGATGTTCTAATGTTCTGATGTTCTCTAATGTTCTGATGTTCTGAGTTCTGAGGTTCTGATGTTCTGATGTT
>NW_026571447.1:4288943-4314714 GCF_026225935.1 Boleophthalmus pectinirostris | reverse complement strand
TTCAGAGGCAGCAGCTCCCCGTGTCTCCAACATAACATCTGAGTCTAAGGCAGCCTTTCACCGTTCTGCTGTGGACCAGGCCCTACAGAGTCCAAACGGACACCTGGACCTGTTCCTGCGCTTCCTCCTGGGGCTGTCTCTACCAACCAATCAGAGCCTGCTGCACCATCTGCTGACTTACACACGAAGTGACCCAATCAATAAGGAGATAGTGAAGTACATCTTTGAGAAGATAAATGATAAGGGTCTGTCTGCAGAGAGAAGCCTAAACCTGTTCCACTGTCTGAGTGAACTCAAGGGCCACAGTCTGGTGCAGGAGATACAGTGGTACATGAGAGATGGAGAGATCTCTAGTTATAGAGACATGTCTCCTGCTGATTGGTCAACCCTGTCCTTCCTCTTACTCTCCTCCGACTCAGACCTGGAGGAGTTTGACCTGAGGAAATATCAGGCCTCAGAGACAGCTCTCCTGAATTTGCTGCCAGTGGTTAGAGCCTCCACCAAAGCCTTGTGAGTCCAGACTGTATTTAAACCTTTGTGTGGAGGTTCTAGTCTCTAATGTCCCTCTTTGTCCTCAGTCTTTGTGGCTGTGGCCTGTCCCCCTCACAGCTGTGCTCCTCTGGCCTCAGTCCTCAGCTCCTCCAGTCTCACACAACTGGATCTCAGTAATAACGACCTCCAGGACTCAGGAGTGGAGCTGCTGTGTTCTGGACTGAAGAGCGTCCCCCTGCAGACTGGAGACGCTCAGGTGAGACGCTCCCATGATGCACTCTGCCCCCTTGTGTCCACATGAGTGTAATGCTGTGTCTTTAGCCTGTCTGGATGTCTGGTCACAGAGAGGGGCGGGGCTGCTCTGGCCTCAGCTCTGAGTGCCGCCCCCTCCCATCTGAGAGAGTTAGACTTGAGCTACAACCATCCAGGACCCTCCGCCGAGCTCCTGATCGCTCTACGGGACCAGCGCCCCCTGCTGTCTGTCAGGTGAGAGCACACTGGTCTCTGGTCCTGGTCTAGTCCTGGTCTGGTCTCTGGTTCTGGTCTGGTCTAAATTGGACTTGTGTGTTTTAGGTTAGATCCTGCTGGAGAGTGCTGGATGGTCCCAGGTCTGAGGAAGTGTGAGTCTGTTTTTGTTTTAATTCACACAAGTTCAATATGTTTGGCGAATATCATAATTTTACTTTCTGGTTGGACACAAGCAACCCGATTTGACTTGTGTTTTGACAGAACTTCAGAGAGGTCTAGATCAAGGAGGCTGTCTGATTTTGTAAAATATCCTTTATTACTCAACATGGATTCTTCAGAACTTTAAGCCATCTTCAAATGCTGTTCCCTCCTCAAAAACAGACCTGCAGTTGTGTTTTGTCACACATGTTTGAGTAACTCTTTATTATTTAGTTTCTCTACATCTCCAAAGCTCTCAATGGTCTTTTCCACCTTGTGACGTCATGAAGTGGTCGTTTTCAAGTGAACAGCTCTTTTCACCTTTTCACCAGTAGAGATTGGCAATTCTAGGATTGAAATGATGCAACTGATTTTAGTGAAGGTGTGTGGAGTTTAAAAACACAGTGGAGCACTTCCTGTATTACCACATGATGACATCACAAGTTGGGACACAGTGTTTTCTGTTTGAGAGAAGAACTCAGCATAAGTCTGCAGGGTTTGTGTGTTAAACATGTGTGAATGAAACCCTGTCCCCTGTCCCAAAGTCTGTCCCCTGTCCTAAAGAGGCGACTGTCCCATGTCCTATACAGTTTATAAAAATGCTTTTTTAAGAGGGTGCTAGAGCTGTTTTGTTCGGTAACACCTTGACTTGCCGTGTTTTAGGGTCATTATGTTCAGCTCACAAAAATGTGTAAATGCTTTATTGGGTTTTTCGAAGCAAAAAAATTGTCTTAGAGAAATATATATCTTGGAAATGTTCTAAAAAGTGCAATTTTTTGCAGGGTTTAGGACAGGGCCATAATACATTATATTACAATACACTCTCATAAGCCCCATGAAAATCAAAGTTTGAGGTAGCGCCACTAAGTCGTCTTTCATTAATTTTGTCTCAGGACATTCACTCAAAGTTAATACTCATCGAGTTCTAACTCGCAGTTTTGTTGTCCCCGGTTCCGTCCTGAGAATAATGAGATAAACTGTTTGTGTTTCAGACTTCTGTGAGTTCTCTCTGGACCCAAACACAGCTCACAGAGAGCTGCTTCTGTCTGAAGACCATCAGACTGTGACCTGTGTGGAGGAGGAGGAGTATCCACATCATGAGGACAGGTTCACATTCTATCCTCAGGTCCTGAGCTGCACTGGCCTGAGGGGGCGCTGTTACTGGGAGGTGGACTGGAGTGGGGAGATTTCTATAGCAGTGAGTTACAGAGGGATCAGGCGGAGAGGAAAGGGGCTGGAGTGTGCGTTTGGAGAGAATCATCAGTCCTGGAGTCTGTGCATCTTTCATGGAGAGCACTCTGTTTGGCACAACATGAACTCAACAAAGAGTCTGCACCTGTCACTCAAAGGCAGGGGGCGTGTCCTCAGATAGAGGGGGTGTGTCCTCTGGCAGAGTGGGCATGTTCCTGGACTCTGAGTCTGGAGTTCTATCCTTCTATGATGTCTCCTCTGATAGAGAACTCTTCCACCTCTGGACCTTTTCCTCGTCTTTCCCTGAGCCTCTGTTCCCTGGGTTTGGACTGTATAAAGAAGGAAACTCTGTGTCTCTGGTGAAGAGACAATGAACCCTAACCCTAAACTGAAGAGAAACTATTTGAAATCTAAAACATGCAAGAAAATAATAACACATGAAGAGCCTAACCCTGACCCTTTATACAGGTTTAGCCCTTTATGTATTGTTATAACCCTGACCCACTACCCTCTTTGACCCATATAGACCCAAAATGTCTCACCCATCCCTCGCCCTTTGGGGGTTATACAGACCCCAAATTTCTCACCCATCTCCCACTGCCCTCCCGTGGGGGACCCACCTTGGCAAAAATTTTTCTTTTTGATCCAGGGCCTATACTACGGTCAAAGAGACCTGTGTATTATGATTATGATTATTATTATTATTATTAAAGTAAGTGAATGTATACACAAGCTTTTGTCTTTTTGTTTGTTGTTTTCATTTTCTTTGTTACATCCATGATAATAACAATTGTATTACAAAAAAAGACAAACATGTCTTAAGTTTAGGCACATTACATTGAAATGGATCAAAAGCCATGGGGCTGTCGTGGACACAGCTCTGTGGTCTACAGTGAGCTTACGCTTGGAATCATATTATTTTGACATGAGCAGCCTCCACACAGTGTACTTTTAACATTATTTCACTCTTAATACAAAATTGCATAGTTGGTCTAAATGTGCTGAAAAGCTGTTTATGGGCATAAAAAATGAAGCCGCTTATAACTTTGGCATCGAACCTGATAGAACCAAGATTCCAAATGTATGTTGTACAGGTCCCCAAGTTCTACTAGCACAGCAAAAAATGGTATTGATATCTCTCGTAGTTTTCCCACAATTTCACTTTTTAAGGTTCTTCACAGAGTAATTATAAATATTTTTTTTATATTTTGCATTTTATTGTATTGTCTGTATTTTTGCAAGAATACTTCTTTTTCTGTTTTTTAAATTTGTAATGAATTATGGGCAGTTTTAGCAACTCATTTTGATTTGATCAAGAATACCGCTGGTTTTCTCACAAACTATCACCTGTCTACTCATTCTCACTCTTCATTAAAGGTGCACTGTGTAACTTTTTGGTTGGGGGTCCATCTCTGCTTGTTTCTATGGAGATGCATGTTATTAGCAGAAAATAAGTAACTCAAATCAACGCACCAACACCATACACCATCTGCACACAAGCTTCTCCCTATTTGCCAACACTGCTTTGCTTTATACTCCGCCCAGCAGGAGTACCTCCCCAGGTGAGGATCAGCTCCAGACAACTTTCAAAGCAAAGCAAGGACTTCTTTTCCTGGGCCCAAGTCCCCTTTTAAAAGCAAACTGCTTAATATAAAACTAAACAGTTAGTTGAAAATAAACTATAAAAAACAATGAAATAAATCTTAAACCAGTTCTCCCCTCCACATGGTCGAGCCCACAACCTCGTCCAAGCTTTTAAAAAAAATGGCCGACATGAGACACGCCCCGTCTCCTGTCTGGACCAAGTGGAGCTGCAGGCGAGTATGATAAATGGAAACTGAAATGAATCAACAAGTAAGGCATATTTAACTGAACAATAAGTTATGTGATAAATGAACCAAAACTAAGAATTATATGTAACTATAATTGAAGGATATTGAGAAATTAACAAAATGTGAAATTAAACAAATGTGAGTTTAAAATGGGACAAAGGCCCACACTTTGTCACAAAGATGAAAAATAAATTGAAAACAATTACAGGCAGTACAAAGTTCTATTTTAGAGTTCCAAATTGCTGACATCACACTGGAGAATTCTGTCCAAAATGTACAAAACACATTTTTCTGCTGCTTTAAACATGATTTCAACAAAATCAATAAGGTGTTTTCAAAGTCAAAATCTCTGGGTGCATTAGAGGAGTTTGGGGCCTACTCTACATCATGGTTGCTAGGTAACAGTTACGGAATTCCCTAGTGTGACGTTGTGATTTCCAAATAGGACAGACCTGGGCATTGTCCAGCTCCAGGCCCTTTGACTGACTCTGACAGGCCCGTTAAAGATAATTTGGAATTACAAAATAAACATATTTTATAATTTGACCTCATACATGGACTAAAGCTGCATTGCTTTATTTTAGAGGTATTTTTTAAATGACATTTTTGTAAGGCAACCTCACTTTTTCTTTGCTTAGTCATAACTTCTGTCTGAGCAGCTCATCAAAACAATACTTTACACTGCTTTTTATAAAGAAATACAATTAATATTATGCAGAATTGGGTTAAATATTTTTCCCCGACCATCTACAGTATTTTCTGGTTCTCGTGTGGCCCCATGAAAAAAAAAACTATTGCCACACCCCTGAAATAGGAAGTAAAATTTGAAAACTAAAAGTGGCCAGACTGAGAAAGAAAGAGTCAAATATTTAGTAAAATCTTAAATATAATCAGCTTCACTGTGTTTTAGTCAAATGTGTAGTCCAACCTGTCAGAGTCACTGTAATGGTGAGTTTCTGGGATAAAATGTAAAGTAGAGCAGGTTACTGTCATTGTAAATGGCCTCACTAGATGCTGCACTAATTATCCAAACAGCTAAACATGGACCCAGAAGAACCTGACAGACAGCGACTGACTTTGGTGAAATTTACTGGTTCCAACTTTTTTGTGAAACTGCAACAAGAAACACATACAGAAATAGCTATTCATATCACTGCCGGATAATTTTCCAAATTATAAAAAGTACCAACAATTAAAGTAAGAGTGAATTTAAGCAGTTAGCATAACGAGATGTGTGAAGAATCCCTCAGTCGTCCAGGTAGAATCCATGGCGAGGAGAAAATTCAGTTTGTCGACTGGTTAGTTTGATTGAAGACGTTTCACAGCTCATGAAAGCTGCTTCTTCAGTTCTGGTCAGACACTGGTGGACACTTCCTTATATCTGTCTGCTGGAAGGAGCTAACTAACTACTGTGAAACTAACACACCTACTTGTTTACAGTTTCTGTTTGTTAGTTCAGCCTATTGACCTGTACAGGGTGTGGGGTCTAATTAACATAAGAGTTCATGGCCATAATGGAGCTTCCTCACCTCTGGACCTGACCTGGCTACACCTGTTGTTCGCTTGTTTGTTTTGAGTTGTAAATAGGAGTTAGATGGTGTCTGAGTCCTCCACTTCTGTTTAGAAGAATGATTCTCTTTCTTAACAAAAATGACTTCTTTCACTTCCCTCTCAAACCAATTCTTTTCTCTGACTAAAATCTGTACCTCACTGTCCTCAAATGAGTGGCCCGTGGCTTTTAAGTGGAGATGTACAGCAGACTGAGGTCCACTGTTGCTGTCTCGTCTGTGTTGGTTCATCCTCTTGTGAAGTGTCTGTTTAGTTTCTCCAGTGTAGCGTTCAGCGTGTTTTGTCCTTTGGGTCGACCAGTTTCTGTCTTAGATTGTTCGTAGGTTTGAAATAGACTGGGATCTCATGTTTCTGTCTGAAAATCCTCTGTAGTTTTTCAGAAACACCAGCCATGTAAGAAACAGTTCCCCCCTTTCTCCTGGGTTCTGATTCTCTGTTGTTCTGTTTTTTTAGTTTTCTTGGTTTTGTTGAAGGCCCATTTTGGATCTCCACAAACACAAAGGGCTTTCTGGACATGTTGTTCTTCTTTCTCCTTTCCCTCTGTGCTTGTAGGCACCACTTGAGCCCTGTGTTGTAGTGTCCGAATAACTCCAAGTTTGTGCTGCAGTGGGTGGTGAGAATCAAAAAGCAGGAATTGGTCCGTGTGTGTGTCACCAAAAAACGTGCTAACTAGTACATTTCAAACACAAAAGACAATATCACAGGTGTATAATCATGTTTTACCATGTAATACTTACAGACGATGCTTAAACAAACACCAAAAAGAAACACCAGAACCGAAGGGCGGCCATTTTGCTGAAGTGAGGCCTGAACAACAACTTCCTGTCTAATGTTCTTCTTCTACTATTATTACTACAGGAGTAAATTAAAGCGACCACTAGATGGCGTAATTTAGCAAGCAATAAACATATGACAGTCAAATGCAGTAAACATAACAGTCATATTGTGGAACATTCCAGACAAAGCCATAACATCCACATGGAAGTCGAGAGGGGTCACAACAAATGCAAACGCCGCAACAAATACAAATGCGACAACACAACAAAAAGCCACAACACACCAAAAAAATCCATAACGGAAATGACCACGGGACTCTATTTTAATGCAAACACCACAACACAAACGCAAAAGCCACAACACATTAAAAAGCCACAACACATTAAAAAGCCACAACACATTAAAAAGCCACAACGGAAGTGACCGCGGGACTCTATTTTCCTACGGACTGATCAAGCGGCAAGTGAAGAAGAAGAACTACAATGTGAAACGAATAATGATAAAACAATAAATTAATTTTACATTTCCCACTTCTCCGTTCCTTTACTTTTCACGTTGTAATGCAAAGATACTGAAGAACTCTCAAGCTTATATATAATATATATATATATATATATATATATATATATATATATATATATATATATAGTGTTTACTGTATATCTTTATAAGATTCAGTTAAACTAATATAATATTTACACATATTTTTCTTGAAAAACTTACTTAAATTAGGGACCATTGTCCAATCACTGAAGCTCATTGTCTGCATTTTCCAGATATAGTACAATCTTAAATGTCTTCTTTTAAATCTCTCTCTTTATTTCTGCCTGTTCACAGTATTTATCCTTTGCTTACATATTGTCTGTAGCCTTGTAACTGTGCTATGAAAAAACAATAGAAGATTATACTACTTCTTTTCCTGTACCACACATATGATTCTAAATGAGCCATAAGACAGGATACTTTTACATTATACCTAATTATTGAGTTTCTTTCATAGTTTGAGTTATCAAATGAGATTCAATTAAACTTTTTTTTTTCCCCCTGCACATTTTTGCTTGAAAATTTACTTTAAAAAGGTGCATTGTGTAACTTTTCAGGTGGAGGGTTCATTAAATGGAGATGTTATTGCTTTGTCTGGAATGTTTCACAGTGTTAAACCTTTATGAAAACCAAACCAGACCAGTCAGAATGTTTGTTTTTCTGGGTATTTCTGAGCTGTAAAACCACCTGTAATTGAATACATGTAAAGTAGAGTTTAATGCCATACTGTGGAACATAATGACATCTTCATAGACACAAGCAGGTGCTGGTAACCAAAAAGTTACATAGTGCACCTTTATGTTTTATGCTGCATTGTCCAGTTGTAGTTCAGTCTTACATGTTTTCTTTTAATCTCTCTCTGTTTCTGCCTCTTCACATTATCTCTCCATTATTCACCACACAGACTGGAGCCTTTTAACGGTGCGATAAATAACAAATATAAGATTCCTGCTTATTTCCCAGTACTAGGGCTGGGTATCATTAAGAAGTTGCCGATACAATACATACCTCGATACACAGGCCACGATACAATACATATCTTGATACAGTGCACTTTCGATTCGATATGATGTATTTCAAATTGATTCGATACAGTTCAATAAAAAATAAAGGCTAAATCATGTCTGTGATTCTAAAAGTCTTTGTTAAACTACTTCTTGTGTACAATTCATATGAAACACAAATATTTTAATCATCAAAACAGTGTCAAAATGTCAGATGTGTCGCATAAATGAGTTTCCTTTCACTCCACAAGCAACAAAACTGTAGCACTGTAACAAAATAATTTAGTAAAACACACGTAAAAATACTCTTGGTGATATAGCGATACAGTAGCCCACCATATCGATACTGTATCATCAGATTAAATGATACGATATATCGATATTCCGATATTTTTGCACACCCCTACCCAGTACCACACATATGAGTCTGGGTTTACTCATATCTGCAGAAGTGGAAGCATTAGTGATAATGTGTGTGATAATTTAACATTATTTTCAAAAAAGCTGGTTTACGCAGTAATTTCTCTACCAGCCTCGTTTCCATGTCAGCCATTTTGTGACTCGCGTGATACTCGGCTCCAGGGTCGACTTGGGTTTTGTTTCAGAAATGTTGGTCCTAGGGATGTTAATAATCTGGCAAAGTTTCATGCTTGGACCATAAAAGTGAACAATTTGGCACTTTTTTTTGTCCTTAACAGCTCCACTATTTGTCTGATTACCTTTTTATGATAATATATACAGTTTTTTAGGTTTTTTTTTGTATTCTTAGTACAGCGTCTTTGAGTGTTTATAAAAGCTTTATATGAATAAAATGTATTATTTTTTATTTTTTATGATGGAGGGAGTGGAGACCAGACTGACATCCTCCTGTAAGAAAAACACAGAGAGATTTCAGTCTGGATTTACCAGGCTATAGTTTTCCGCGAAACCAAAAACACTGTCAGAATGATCTATGTCACATTCTTGATCTGAGCCGCGCACATTATCAATCTGGAGCCGCTCTCAGTCAAAGTGAAAGCGAAAGTGATTTGATAAAGACAGAACACTCAGACAAATACTTCACTCTGATTGGCCCACGCCGAGAAATCTAACTTTGCTTTAATCCAGTTTGGAGAAAAGCACAGACATCTTTCCCGTCCACGAGAGGACAAAAGACAAACGACAAAAGACGCCCCTTCTGCTCACGTCCCCACGGGAGCTCGTCCAAACACAACAGCCCCGAGATGGATTCTGAGTTTGTGACCTCATAAATATCGCAAGAATTTGTTACACTGTGCAAGGTTAAAGAAAGAGTCCGATCTTAAAGGTGCACTGTGTAAATTTTCTGTCGGGGTTCCCATGTCATTGTCCACAGTGTCCACGTTTACATGATGTTTTTTTTTTAATTCCAAATTAATTGTTCTGAATTAAATAGTTCTGAAACAAAATATTTTTTCTTCAAGTTAAATGGAAATAATAATTCCTAATCAACATCTGGAGGTCGGAAAGGGTTCTGATTGGACAGAGACACAAACGTATTTACGGGCCTGTTTACATGAGAAAGCCTGCGGGCAAAAACGGCAAAATATTTTATCGGAAGTGTCTTTCGTTTAGACGGTGACAGCGTTTTGGGGGCTTAAAAACGCAAAAACAAACTGCCCTCCAGAGTGGAAAAGTTGAATACACTTCACCGTAACTTTTCTGTCTACCCTGCCCAAGACGCAAAACTCTAGTCAGATCTGCTCATGTCACGTACTCGTTTATGTCACATACATACCTGGCATGCATGCACAATCGAAATCCACACAAAAAGTGAAAACGCAATGCCACTTTTGCATCTTCTGTTCATACCTACATCATATAAACATAGCCTGAGTCTATTGGAAGAAAACACACACTTCAGCTGCTACTGGCTGTTTTTGTCATCTCGGTTTGTTGTTATGTCACAGACACAAACATGATCTTTTTTCAAAGTGGTTCCGATGATAATTGCACAGCATCATGCTTTACGTCTGTCGGCTGAGGAGGAGAAGGGAAGAGTGTCGGAGAAGGAGGAAGAAGACAAACTGAGTCAACGGCTGCTCTACCTCAGCCCACTCCCACATCCCGCTCACAAATCCAAAGAGACGTGGATGAAAGTCTGAAGCCAGGACTGATGGAGCCGGATCGTGTCAGAAGGACGACACAACGAGTATGTGCTGAACGACCACAATTCCACAGATCCAGGAATAAATTAATTCTGCTTAAAAATTGGAATAAAGTACCACTTATTTCAGAATCTAGTTTTAATTCTGAATAATCATTTTCATTAGGTAATTAAGTGTTTACGTGGTCTTTTTAAAGCAGAATTAATTTTTATTCAACATTAAACGGAGCAAGTGTGACATTAAACAGCTCTACTTTACATTTAATCAATTACAGGTGGTTTTATAGCTCAAAATACCTCTAAAAACAGGTATTCTCTGACTGTGAGTGGGGTCGCCGTTCCACAGGCCTGACCTGTAACTTGGTCTGGTTTGGTCTCCATGAAGATAGAAAGGGTTAATGCCATACTGTGAAACATTCCAGACAAAGTAATAACATCTCCATGAAGAAAAGCGTTTGACGGACCCTCCACCAGAAAAGTTACACAATTCACCTTTAATGAGGTTTTATTGTTTTACTGAATCAGCTTCTGTCTTGACATAAAAAGCTCCACTTTAATTATCCATAAAGTAAATGTATAATATAAAATAACACCAGTTTTTGACTCATTAGGAAACTATGTTAAAAGGCTTTGATCCATTCTAATGTTTCCTCATTACAAACAGACCTGAAGTTGAATTTTGTTTCATTCACACACAAATCCTGTATATTTAGACTCTCAAAAAAACTGAAAAAAGCTGAAAAAAATCTTGCTGTGATGTCATAATACAGGAAGTGCTCTACTGTGTTTTTAAACTCCACACATTTTCACTAGAATCATTTGGATCATTTCAGCCGTGGAATTACCAATCTCTGTGAAAAAAAGAGGTAAAAAGTAGTTGGTAAATTTGTTAATATTCATGGTAAGGTAAATATTCATGACATCACAAGGTGGAACAGAGCATTCTTGAATTACTCAAACATGTGTGAATGAAACAAAACACGACTCCGGCTCTGTTTTTGACGAGGTAACAACATTAGAACATGGTTTAAGACTCACAAGTGTCAATTGTGTGTATTATTGTTTATTTATTATTCTTAATTATGTATAAAACTATAACTTCAGCTGGAACACCGCCCCCTGGTGGTTTATGAGGCTTTGTACATGGAGTTAGACAGAATCTTCACCTTTATTCCTCCACTGGACGTGTAATATCCTGCTGTCAAACTCTTCACACCTCTCTCCATCTCCTTCCCTCTCTCTGTCCTTCTCTCTCCCTCACACACTCTCCCTCTTCATCTTCTTCCCTGTTTCTCTCTCTGTCTCTCTCTCTGTTTCTTCCCTCCCTCTCTGCACTTCTCTTTCTCCTCTGTTTTCTCTCCCCCATCTCTACTCTCTCCCTCTCTCTCTCTCCTCCTTCTCTCCCCTCTCTTGCCCTGTCCCTCTCTCTCTATTCTCTTTTCTCTCCCTCCTATCTCTCCTCCCTTTCTTTCCTCTCTCTCCTCCCTCTTTCTTCTCTCTCCACTTCCTCCTCTCTCCTCTTTCCCCTCTCTTCCTTCTCTCACACTCCATCTTTCTCTCCTGCTCTCCATCAGCATCTCTCTCCTCCCTCTCTCTCTCTTTCCCTCTCTACCACTCTCTGTCTGTCTTTCTATCACCCTGCCTCTTTTGCTCTCTCCCTCCCTCTCTCCACTTCTCTCTCTCCTCTCTTTTCTCTCCCCTCTCTCCTCCTTCTCTCCCCTCTTTTGCCCCCTCTCTCCCTCCCTCTGTCTACTCTTTTCTCTCCCTCCTATCTCTCCTCTCCACCCTTTCTTTCCTTTCTCTCCCCCCTCTCTCCCCTCTTTTTCTCTCGTTTCTCTCCACTTCCCCTCTCTCCCGCTTTCTCCTCTTCCCTCTCTCTCTCTTCCTTTCTCTATCACCTTCTCTCTTCTCTCTCACTCTTTCTTTCTTTCTATCACCCTGTCTCTCTCCCTCGCCCTCCATCTTTGTCTCTCTCCATCTCTCTCTCTTCTCATTTTCTTCTTCTTCACTTTATATACTCCAGACATATTGTACCTCCGTCATTACCATCCTTAACCGTCTGTTCTCTCGTTGGAGCTGTAACGACTTCTATAACCTTGGCTGTCTTCCCCTCCTCCCTCCTCCTCTTTTACTCTCTCTCTCTTTCCCTCTTTCTCTCTCTCTCTTTGTGCCTTCTCTCCATTTGTCCCTGTTCACTCAGAGTCCTCACGGCTCCACGCTTGTATTATGGTATTAAAGCGGCTGATGTCATAGAGACGAGACGATTGTCCTTCCAATGTCCCCCTTCTCTCTCTCCTTCTCCTTCTCCCTCTCTCCTCCTCCCCCTCTCTTATCCCCCCCATATTCCCACCTGTCCTCTCCCTCTTTCCATCTGTCCCTCCTCTCCTCCCTCTTTCTCTCCTTTCCTACCCCCTTCTCCTTCCCCTATATCCCTCTCTCTCCCTCTTCCCTCTCTCTTCCTCCTCTCTCCTATCCCACTCTCCCCCTATGTTCCCCCGCTCTCCCTCTCTCTCCTCGTTCCCACCTCTTCTCTCCCTCTTTCCTTCTGTCCCCTCTCCTCCCTCTATTTCTCCTCTCTCTTCCTCCTCTCTCTCCCTCCTTGTTCTTCCCTCTCTCTTCCCTCTCTCCACCCTCTCTCCTGTCCTCGCTCCTCCCTCCCGCTCATTTCCTCCTCTCCTCTGTCCTCCCTCTCTCTCCTCCCCCTCTCTCCTCCCCCTCTCTTACCCCCCCATTCCCACCTCTCTACTCCCTCTTTCTGTCCTTTCCTACCCCCTTCTCCTCCCTCTATATCCCTTTCTCTCCCTCTTCCCCTTCTCTCCTATCCCTCTCTCCCCCTATGTTCATCCACTCTCCTCTCCTCTCCCTCTCTTCCTCCTCTCTCCCTCCTCGCTCACCCCTCTCTCCTCCCTCTCTCCCCACCCTCTCTCCTCTCCTCCATCTCTCTTCTCCTTCTCCTCTCCCCCTCACTCATCTCCTCCTCTCGTCTTCTCTCCTCCCTCTCTCCACCCTCTCTCCTCTCTTCCATCTCCCTCTCTCTTTCTCCTCCCCTCTCTTGCTCATCTCCTCTCTCCCCTCTCTCCCCTCTCTCCTCCCTCTCTCCTCCCTCTCTCTTCTCTTCCATCTCCCTCTTTCTCTCTCCCCTCTTGTCCTCTCTCCTCTTCTCTCCTCCCTCTATCCACCCTCTCTCCTCCCTCTCCTCCCTCTCTCCTCCCTCTCTCCTCTCTTCCATCTCCCTTCCTCTTCTCCTCTCCCTCTCTTGCTCATCTCTCCTCTCCTCTTCTCTCCTCCCTCTCTCCACCTCTCTCCTCTCCCTCTCTCCTCCCTTCCATCTCCCTTCTTTCTCCTCTCCCTCTCTTGCTCATCTCCTCCTCTCTCTTCTCTCCTCCCTCTCTCCCTTCTCCTCCTCACTCCTCCTCTCTCCTCTCTCTCCATCTCCCTTCTCTTCTCCTCTCCCTCTCTTGCTCATCTCCTCCTCTCCTCTTCTCTCCTCCCTCTCTCCCCTCTCCTCCATCTCTCTCTCCTTTCCCCCTGTCTCTCCTCTCTTCTCTCTCTCCCTCTCTCTCTCTCTCTCTTCTCTCTCCTCTCTCTCTCTCTCTCTCTCCTCTTCTCTCTCCCACTCTCTCCTCTCCTCCATCTCTCCACTAACTCCACTCCTCTGTCTGTCCTCCCTCTCGTCTCTTCTCTTCTCTCTCTCCTCTCTCTCCTCTCTCCTTTCTCTTCTCTCCCTCTCTCCTCTCTCTGTTGTCTTGTCTCTCTGTGTCTTTGCTGTGTTTTTGTTCAATGCAGGTGCTGCCATCTTGTGGCTGGACAGTGCAAAATGTACAAGTCAGTGTCGTTTTTACCTGGAAACACGAGACTGACCCTAAACCGAACTAAACACACAAGCTCTTTTGTTTTCCAGCTTTCTGACGAGGAGTGAAAAAGAGACATTTTACTGTTTTTTTTTTTCTGTCAGTATATAATGACTGTGAATGAACGTCTTCAGCTACGTAAGGAGACAGGGAAGGGGTTAGGAGAGAGGAGAGAGGGGGGAAAAGGGGATAGAGGAAAGAGACAAGAGAGGAGGTGGAGAGAGGAAGAGGAGAAAGGAGGGGAGAGGAGAGAAGAGGGAAAGAGACTAATAGAGGAGAGGGGAGAGAAGGAGCAGAGGAGGAAAGAAACAGGAGACAGAATGAAGGCAGAGAGAGGAAGAGGAGAGGAGGAGGAGAGGAAAAAGGAGGAGACAGGGAAAGAGAAGAGGAGGGAAAGAGAATGTGAGAGGCGAGAGACAAAGAGGGGGGGGAAGGAGAGAGGAGGAGGGAAGAGCAAAGAAAGGTGGAGAGAGGAGGAGAAAGGCTGAGAGGGGGAGATGGGAGAGAAAGGGGGAAGAAGAGAGGAGAGAGAAAGAGGAGAGAATGAGGGAGAGGTGGAGGGAGGGAGGAGAGAAAGGAGGGGAGAGGAGACTGGGAGAGAGGAGGGAAAGAGAATAATAGAGGAGAGGGGAGAGAAAGAGCAGAGGAGGAAAGAAAAGGAGACACGAGAGAAGAGGAGAGAAAAAGTGTAGAGAGGAGGAGGAGAGAAGAGAGGTGGAGAGAGAAAGAGGAGAGACAAGAGGAGATGGGGAAAGAATAATAGAGGAGAGGGGGAGAGAAGGAGCAGAAGAGGAAAGAAAAGGAGACAGAATGAGAGGCAGAGAGAGCAAGAGGAGAGGAGGAGGAGAGGAAAAAGGAGGAGAGAGGGAAAGAGGAGAAGAACAGAGAGGGGAAGAGAAGAGGAGGGAAAGAGAATGTGAGAGGCGAGAGAAAAAGAGGGGGGGAAAGAGTAGGAGAGAGGAGGAGGGAAGAGCAAAAAAGGTGGAGAGAGGAGGAGAAAGGCTGAGAGGGGGAGATGGGAGAGAAAGGGGGAGCGAGGGAAGAAGAGAGGAGAGAGAGAGAGAGAGAGGAGAGGAGAGAGAGAGGGAGAGAGAGAGAAGAGAGAGGAGAGAGAGAAGAGGAGAGAGAGGAGAGAGAGAGGAGAGAGAGAGGAGAGAGAAGGAGAGAGAGGAATATAGAGAGAGAGGGGAGAGAAGGAGCAGAGGAGGAAAGAAAAGGAGACAGAAGGAGAGGTAGAGAGAGGAAGAGAGAGAAGAGGAGATGAGAAGGGAGGAGGGAAAGAAAGGGGGAGAGAGGAAAAGAGAAGAAGAGAGAGGAAGAGAAGAGGGGGGGAAGAGAATGTGAGCGACAAAGAGGGGGAAAAGAGGAGGGGAGAGAAGGAGGGAAGAGAAAAGAGGAAAGAGGAGGAGAGGGGAGGAGGAGAGGGGGAAGGAGAGATGAGAGAGAGGAGGGACGAGAAGAGAGGATGAAAGATGAGGAGAAAACATGAGAAGCTGAGAGAGAAGGGGAGAAGAGGAGAGAGGGAAACAGCGAAGAGAGGAGAGAGGAGGAGAAAGGAGGAGAGGGAGAGGGAGGAGAGAGGAGGGAAAGAGTAAGAGAGAGAGGACTTGAGGAGGGAGGAGAGGGGAGAGAGAGGAGAAGAAATGAGGCAGAGAGGAAGACGAGAGGGAGGAGAGCGTTCTGATAATGTCCTTCTGAAGTAGGAGTGGAGGGTGAGGTCGCGGGACAGACCAGACACTCCAGATGTGACCAAATTCTCAATGAAGCTCCAAATACAGTGAGTCTGAAGAGCTCCCGGCAGAGTGGTTAGCCTCAACGACTCACAGCAAACCCCATGGAAGCTTTTTTATCAGAATTTTTAAATCTAACTCTAGAGTTCACTTGGATTCAATGAGATTCAATGATGGACTTGAATGAGACGAGGAACTTGAACAGTGACGTGTTATTGCCAAGAGTCCAGCTCCATTTCCCAGTCTGTTCCGGTCCGACTTTTGCTACCTCCCTGTTTTTTCCTACAGCCGCCACTCATTCCCTGATCCTCCCAGAGCGTCTCTATACTATACCATCGAAGCAAAATCCCGTTTGTTAAGTGAGAGGTACAGAAGACAAACAGGCTGAGCTGCACTTTCTTGTTCGACTGACTTTACAGCAACATCGCATCTTGGTCTCTTTGCAGTGGAAGGTGTTTCTTGGTGAACTGTTGGTGCCTTTCACTTTGGCGTTGACTTTTTAAATTCGTAACCAAGGTTGAGCGAGGGATCAGGATTTTGCTTTGATGGTGCTCCACAGACAAAATGTTTGCTGCAAACTCAGGATGATTTAGGCAGTTAAAGGTTTTGTTTTTAGTCCTTCGTGTGGATCAATACTGCCCATCACCTTCACCTTTCACTATTTTTCAATTCAAATTTTCAATTCAAAATTTTTCAAGCCATTTTCCGCTGTTAGGATCCAACAACCACACAATTACGATGTCCGAATCCCCAAACTAAAATATGACAATATCAGAACCAGAAACAAAAGTGATATGGTTCAAAAGACTTGAAAAGACTTTTTTCAATAAACGCATCCCAATGGAAAAACACAAACATGGTGGTTTGATGCTCACTTTTTCTGAAAATCCTTCCCAGTATGCATTGCACAATGACCGGATTTCTGAAATTCATGATGCATCTATTATCACTCTGCCTGTTATACATTTTTTGACCACTTGATGGCGCAGTGGAGCAAATGAAGCACCTTGATCGGCTCAAGAGTCGAGCAAATGGATGGAACGCTTCAGTGCTTTAAGGGGCTTCATCTCACCATCACTAGTAGATGAAGTAGTGGTTGTAGTAGTGGAAGTAGTTGTAGTAGTTGTTGTAATGGAAGTAGTTGTCCTAGTAGAAGTAGTTGTAGAAGTAGTTGTCATAGTAGAAGTAGTTGTAGAAGTAGTTGTCATAGTAGAAGTAGTTGTAGAAGTAGTTGTCATAGTAGAAGTAGTTGTCATAGTAGAAGTAGTTGTCATAGTAGAAGTAGTTGTAGAAGTAGTTGTCATAGTAGAAGTAGTTGTAGAAGTAGTTGTCATAGTAGAAGTAGTTGTAGAAGTAGTTGTCATAGTAGAAGTAGTTGTAGAAGTAGTGTGTATTAGTAGTAGTGTAGTAGTAAGTAGTTGTCATAGTAGAAGTAGTTGTAGTAGTTTCATAGTAGAAGTAGTTGTAGTAGTTGTTGTATAGTAGAAGTAGTTGTAGTAGTTGTTGTAGTAGAAGTAGTTGTAGTAGTTGTTGTCATAGTAGAAGTAGTAGTAGTTGTTGTCATAGTAGAGTAGTTGTTGTATAGTAGTAGTAGTGTTAGTAGTAGTTGTCATAGTAGAGTAGTGTAGAAGTAGTTGTAGTAGAAGTAGTTGTCCTAGTAGAAGTAGTTGTAGTAGTAGTAAGTGTTGTAGAAGTAGTTGTCATAGTAGAAGTAGTTGTAGAAAGTTGTCATAGTAGAAGTTGTTAGAGTAGTTATAGTAGAAGTAGTTGTAGAAAGTAGTTGTCATAGTAGTTTGTAGAAGTAGTAGTGTAGTAGTTAGTAGTAGTTGTAGTAGTTGTAGTAGTTGTTGTAGAAGTAGTTGTAGTAGTTGTTGTCATAGTAGAAGTAGTTGTAGTAGTTGTTGTCATAGTAGAAGTAGTTGTAGTAGTTGTTGTCATAGTAGAAGTAGTTGTAGTAGTTGTTGTCATAGTAGAAGTAGTTGTAGTAGTAGTTGTCGTAGTAGTAGGGAAGTAGTTGTAGTAGTTGTTGTATAGTAGAAGTAGTTGTAGTAGTTGTTGTCATAGTAGAAGTAGTTGTAGTAGTTGTTGTCATAGTAGAAGTAGTTGTAGTAGTTGTTGTCATAGTAGAAGTAGTTGTAGTAGTTGTCATAGTAGAAGTAGTTGTAGTAGTTGTCATAGTAGAAGTAGTTGTAGTAGTTGTTGTCATAGTAGAAGTAGTTGTAGTAGTTGTTGTCATAGTAGAAGTAGTTGTAGTAGTTGTCATAGTAGATGTAGTTGTAGTAGTTGTCATAGTAGAAGTGGTTGTAGTAGTTGTTGTCATAGTACAAGTAGTTGTAGTAGTTGTAGTAGTAGTAGTAGTAGTATTGTAGTAGTAGTTTGTAGTGGAGTAGTAGTAGTAGTAGTTGTAGTAGTTGTAGTAGTAGTAGTTGTAGTAGTTGTTAGTAGTAGTGTTTAGTAGTAGTAGTTGTAGTAGTTGTTGTAGTGGAAGTAGTTGTAGTACTTGTTGTAGTGGAAGTAGTTGTAGTAGTTGAAGTAGTTGTGGTAGTTGTAGTAGTTGTATAGTTGTAGTAGTAGTAGAAGTAGTTGTAGTAGTTGTCATAGTAGAAGTAGTTGTAGTAGTTGTCATAGTAGAAGTAGTTGTAGTAGTTGTTGTAGTAGAAGTAGTTGTAGTAGTTGTAGTAGTAGAGTAGTTGTAGTAGTTGTTGTAGTAGTAGTAGTAGTAGTTGTAGTAGTGTAGTAGTAGTAGTAGTTGTAGTGGAAGTGGTTGTAGTGGAAGTAGTTGTAGTAGTTGTTGTAGTAGTAGTAGTGTAGTAGTTGTTGTAGTAGTTGTAGTAGTAGTATGTAGTGTTGTAGTAGTTGTAGTTGTTGTAGTAGAAGTAGTTGTAGTAGTTGTAGTAGTTGTAAGTAGTTGTAGTAGTTGTAGTAGTTGTTGTAGTTGTAGTAGTTGTTGTAGTAGTAGTTGTAGTAGTTGTAGTAGTTGTAGTAGTTGTTGTAGTTGTAGTAGTTGTTGTAGTGGAAGTAGTTGTAGTAGTTGAAGTAGATGTGGTAGTTGTTGTAGTAGAAGTAGATGTAGTAGTTGATGTAGTTCATGTAGTTGTTGTAGTAGAAGTAGTTGTAGAAGTTGTAGTAGTTGTTGTAGAAGTAGATGTAGTAGTAGAAGTAGATGTAGTAGTTGAAGTAGTTGTAGTAGTTGATGTAGTTGTAGTAGATGTAGTAGTAGTAGTTGTAGTAGTAGTAGTAGTGTAGTAGATGTAGTAGTAGAAGTAGTTGTAGTAGATGTAGTAGTAGAAGTAGTTGTAGTAGATGTAGTAGTAGAAGTAGTTGTAGTAGATGTAGTAGTAGAAGTAGTTGTAGTAGATGTAGTAGTAGAAGTAGTTGTAGTAGATGTAGTAGTAGAAGTAGTTGTAGTAATACGGGCCTTTTAAATCGGTTTTAAAAAGTCCCTATCTGCTGTATGTGAAAGTGTGACAGAGGAAGGATCATCAGAGCAGATCTTCTGTCTCCAGCTCTTCCATCGGAGCAGAATGATGACAGAGCAGAGTGAGGTGATTTGCTCTGATGTAATAAACACATCATATTCTCTTGTGTTTTGTGCATAATACTAAACTGTTTATTGTCCCATAATCCTCCGTCATTCATTCAGAGATGATTTGCATAAAGAAGCAGGTCTATGGGAAGCCAAGTCCGTCAGACACAAACAAATGAGCCACGATGGCGCCTGAATCGTCTTAATCTCCTCCTCGTCATCACAATTACCCACGAAGCAACACTGGGATTATTACCCGCAATCTGACACTCACACTAGGCTTCTATTGTGACAGCTCAAGACACAGCCAGAGAGACTCTTTGTTAAATCCTTCGTTGTTGCTTTTGTTTTTCGTCAAAGCGCGTGCACAATCGAACTGCAGGAAATATGATGGGCAGACAGACAAAGATGCTTTACCTGGAATGTAATGACACAAGCTGGTAGCATAACCAGGTCAAGTTACAGGTCAGGGGCCTCATTTATAAAGCTTGCTTACGCAAAAATCCTTGCGTACGCGCTCTCTACACCAACCACAGTATTTATGAACCTCAAATAAGGCGTGGCTCTTTGCTTAACTCTACGCCAACTCGGGACCTCCTGTAAGTTCTACGCAAAGTCTGGAGACACGGGGAAAAAGCGACACTCGTGGAGAGAAGCAGAAGTGAACAGAGTTTGAGGAAGTGTTTGGTCAGAAAATCCACGTATATAGAAGAATGACCTTCAGATTTGTGCATTGAAGTGTTTGGTTCGCCAAAATACGGAGAAGGGCTGTTTATTCCACTCATTATTCTCCACAATATTATACATTTGACACTCGTGCACGAGCGCGGCCACGTTCCCGGACCCGGTGTAGCGCAGAGTCCCACAGTCCACACCGCGACCATAGACTTCTATAGAACACAGACTGTGACCAACACAGAGGACGAAATAATGACCCAACCTGAGAGAAAAACTCTTCCCTTGGACGCAGCAGGAGCCAGACTTTGATTTAATGAACGCAACTTTAACACTTTTACTTTAGTCTTTACGCACCGAGCGGCAGAGTGACCCGAGTCTGTGACCCGAGTCTGCGGACAACACGAAGCCCACTGCCCGAACCTGACCCCAACCAAAATCTTCCCTACATTTTTGTGTAATGATGAACTCTTGCACATGAGAGCTGCTCTCTGACTGTATGAAGAACAGAATAATGCCCGTGCCCGTCCCGACCCAGACCCACACTCACAGACCCAGACCCACAGGACCCACACTCACAGACCCAGACCCAGACCCACACTCACAGACCCAGACCCACACCCACACTCACAGGTTCAGCAGTTTGGATGTTTCGTGTGGATTTTAATTGGCAGAATAACATCTGTACAGAGTCGGCGTCAGAGCACATCTACTGGAGGGGCGTGGGTCACCAGCAGGGGGGGCACTGCCATTTGAGAAATATTTTAACGCGGTGGAGTCATACACAGCAGACATGCTATCAAACACGTTTTTCTTTAACAGTATTAGGCTAATTATGTGTTGTTATTATAATCATTATTATATTAAGATTATTATTATTATTAGCTGCAATAGTTGTTGAGGCTGTGTGGTAGACGATACAACACAAGACAATAATAAAAGGTTGAGGTTTATTAAAAAACAATAAGTCCTGCCACTGGTTGTAAACATTAAACAACAGCCTCTCGTCAAAAACACCTCTGAACTAGAAATAGCCACGCATCGGACAGCACCAGGGCTGTAGTGAACGTGGTACGCGAGTCGCCGTCCAGTCCTGTCCTGTCCTATAGAGACCTGAGACTTGAGGGACCGGGACTAACCAGGACTAAACCAGGACTAAACCAGGACTAAACCAGGACTAAACCAGGACCAGTGGCGGCTGATGGTGTATAATTTTTGGGAGGGGCACCAAGGGCAAAATTATAAATATATATTATGAATAATATATGTATTATATATATAGGCTGTAGTATTATAACAAATACCAGAAACAGACATTTTGGTTAGTATTGGCTGAACAGTATCGATCAGAGCACAATGAAGAGCCAAGCGCAAACTTTATGCAACAACACAACGTAACACGCCGCTCACACCCAGACCCAACAACGTCAACAAAACTACAATAAGAGACATGAACACAGATGCCGCTCCTACAGCACACGACAGAACAACCAGAGCAGCTCCATCATCTACACCAGCTCATTTACGCACTATTAACTATAACACTATTTTAACACTATAACACTTAACTATTAACTATTAAACACTATTTACCTGTGAGGCTCCAAGTTCAGATTTGCCGCAAAACTAATGAAAACCAGCCTCTTACCTTCTCCAGAGACTGAAGCAGAATGTTTCCTTTATCCACTGTCCCACTGGTTCTGTTTCCAAAAGTCTATTGTCCAATATGAAGAGATGAAACTGGTCCAAATCCTGGTCCAGTCTGGTCCGTGACGCGAGGTCCGGGAGCCGAGTGCACAAGATGGTTGTAAAATGAGTCTTAATCCCACTTCCCACTGAAATCTGAAAGTTACGGTCAGTCCATATCAGCACCAGGTAGAATTATGCCTCTGCGCGCTACGCTCAGGTCAAACTTTTACACCCAGAAACGAGCGGACAAAGGCGGATAGAGCAGCGAGCGACTGCCCTGGCCCCGGCGGCGGCAGCGAGAGTCCCAGCGGCGACTGCCCCGAGTCCCAGCGGCGACAGTCCCGGGTCCCGGCGGCGGGTCTGTCAGGTCGGGTCTTTGACTCTGTTCTCGCCATTTCCTGTGTGGAGCTTTAGGCTAAAGTAGCAGCTGCCGCTAATCGTGGAGCTGCTACGAGTTGACGCAGCAGGTTGACGTGACGTGAGTGACAGGACAGTTGTCCAATCACATTACATTAAATCAGGCATGTCCAAACTATGCCCGGGGCCAAATGCGGCCCTCGGACACATTTTTCTTTGGCCCTCGTCCAGTGTAAATTGGCCAAATGTTGCATCATAAAAAGTAATTTTTTGCTGCAAGTTTTTTTTGAAAATTACCTTGATTGCAAAATTTAATATTTCGTGTGTATTTAAGGATTTTAGCATGAATAAAGACATGGCATTCAACATGATTAAACAGGCACATTAATTATTCCCGTACTGAGCAATCACGGTCTCGATCGGCCCTCTGCTTCATCGGTTTAGAAATGTGGCCCTTGACGAGTTTGGACACCCTGATTTAAAGGACAACACTGTGTTTATATATTTTTATTTATTGATTGTTTGGCCATCAGTAATTATGTTCAAATAACGATCAGACAGAGTGGTTCTTACGTTCAGGTGCACTACCAGACAAAAGTTTGGACACCCCATGTCATTTTGTGTTTTATGTTTATCACATTCTGTATTTAAACACTTACAAAAGACTTCAAATATATGAAGTAAGATATATGGAATTATGTAGCAAAGATTTTTTAATATATATTATTATAAATGACCTTTTTTTAATTATAACATAATCCATATATATGTGTAAAAATGTAGCTACACAGAAATATCTAAGCCAAAAGAAAAAAAAAAAAACATTGAATGAGAGGGTGTATCCAAACTTTTGACTGGTAGTGCACATGGATTTGATAAGAACAGAGTTATAGTGAATCTCATGGTGTGTCTCGCACAGTTCATCTGGCAACATTATAAGCTCTACCAGTGTCCAGTCTCAATAAATCTGCACTAACAGACAAAAGTTGGGACACACATTTTCATTAGGCCCGAGCCCAGACAGGGCGTAGGGCCTATCGCTTTCACTACGACGAGCACATGGGCAACGATGAGCGTATGGGCGAATGTGAGAGGACACCATGCAGCTTCGTCATCATCTAGACAAGTGGAGCATCTAAAGTTATCCAGTTAATTTTGATAACTATCATGGTTTACGTGCGGCGAAGCCCAAATTTCGATCAAAATTTGGGATAATTTTCCAATGTCAAGATTCACTCCCGTTCGCACAGGCTGATCCGATCGTGCTGAAATTTGAATCACTAATGTGTGATCTCAGCCTGAATATAATACTATAAACCATATGAAAAATGAACACTATAGCGCCCCCTATCATAGACATGAAACGTCAATCTTATCGGATCTGTAACAAATTTGAGAATTAAAATCTTTGTCATGACTATAAGCAAAAGAATGAAAACTTTGCACATCAGTTACGTGGAGATGGGTGTATTGGAGGAGAGGGAGCAGCCCAAGAACATAGAGAAAAATCCCGCATACCGTCTTATTTTGCAAATAGTGAGATTTATTAGAACAAACCGTGCAACACCCAAAATACGTATGTGGCACTGGATTGGGTATCCTTTTTGCATTTACAGAATAATAACATGACAATAACATCAGAATAATTTGAAATAAATGCTATTTTTTATTTTGTGCTGACAGCATAAAGTGCTGTTGAAATGTCCATGGTCGCTAGGCTGAAGTGAAGGTTGGGCAAGACCTGGCTGCTGTGGGCCTGGATGTTGAATCTCATTAGATGAATGTACTGGACCTGGACGAGGCAACTACTGATGATTTGTGAGGGTTGGAAGGATGTTATTTCTCATTTCCTCTTTTTGTCCTGAAATGACACAAAGGTTTGATTAATAATGTTGTAGCATTAAATTTCGATTAATTGTGAATACACAGAAGCATGATTATTGTTAAGATGTGCTAACAGGTGGAAACATAGTAGTGACTGTATTTTAAGTTCTGAATGATCCGGATGTGTGTGTCTAATACATGTCTTTGATTCTCCTGTATAGAAGATGTGTGTTGTGTGATGCTCTTACATAGTTGTCCATTAAATAATTAAAAAGTACAATATATCTTTGTTATGAATGTTAACTTACTGTAGAGCTTGGCACAGAGGAAGGACCAGTCGTGTTTTGATTTCCTGTTGTCTGGTGATGAGACACTCTTGACATTAGAGCATTCACTTTCCTCTGGAGAGTCAAAGAGAACGTCTTTGTCAAAAAGGCTCATGAGGCACGACTGGAGAGCCTGGTGATAGGATGTCATCATTGGGCAAAGAGCCACTATCAGCCAGTTGTGCTTCAACCCAACTAGTCAAGTCGGCTGCTGTTTCCTCCCAGGATCCTCCCAGGACAAAATCATCCAAACACTGTGCGCTCGGGTCCTGAACGCCAATGGGTAATGGGGCATTAGGAGGTTCCACGGGTGCAAGAGGAGAAGGAGGCACAGGTCTGGTGTACAAGGCCTGGTTGCCGTGGGTCAGGTTGATGTAGCTCATTGGTTGAGTTGTACTGGAGTCCATGACAGTCTGCTGAGAGGTAGAGGCTACAGGAACAGCAAACTTCCAGTGGTTTGTGACAACTGGAAGGCCATTTGTTTGTCCCTTCTTGGCCTTTTTGCCCTGAAATGACACAAGGGTTTTAGTAATAATGTTGGTAGCATTCAGTTTCCCTTCACTGTGAATACCTAGAGGCATGACTGTAGTTAAGATGGTGCTAGCAGGTGGAGACACATTAGTGACTGTATTTTTAAGCACTGAAATGACCCAGATGTGTGTGTACAGTATTATACATGTCTTTGATTCCCCTGTTTATAATCAGTGTTGGGGAGTAACAGATTAATGTACCGGAGTTATGTAATCAGAGTACAAATTATGAGTAACTGTATTTGGTTACAGTTACTGTTAAGTGAGTGGTAATTGGATTACAGTTATTTGGTTGAAATAAATGGATTACACGGTGGTATTTTCCTGTTTTTCACATTTGGGGCTATATCCCTTTTTTTTTTCCTTTGGTAATTCCACTCATTGCTGGACACTAAACCAGGACTAAACAAACTACATTTTGGGGTATGTAATCTGTAATCTGTAGGGGAATACATTTTAAAAGTCACCTCCAACACTGGTTATAAGATGTGTGTTGTGTGATGCTCTTACATAGTTGTCCGGGGACCATCCAGGATACTTGGCCTCGTGAGCCCTTCTCTCTCTGTGAGCCTGTCGTAGTACGGAGCCTGCTCTTGATTCAGACAGCATCTCCCACTGCAGAGGAACAAGACACATGTAAACAGGATTCTTCTGCTTTTCATCTGCTCCAAATGACAAGATGCACTTTAATTTGTGAACTGTAAGTAAGTCTTTATTTATTAGACATTTTCTGTCCCAAAGACGCTTTACACAGCATTATTCATTCTATACCCTGGTGATGGTAAACTACTATTGTTAGCCACAGCTGCCCTGGGGCACACTGACAGAGGCGCGGCTTGCCATGCACTCGGCGCCATCGTCCTCCGACCACCACCGTCACTCACACACCACACCAAACATGAAACTCCAAACAGAAAGGCCCAGGCGATCCAGGGATCGAACCCAGAACCTCTTGCTGTGAGGCATTGAGTGCTAGCCACTCAGCCACCGCTGCCGCCACGGTGTACTGTACTGATAACCAATGGTCCATGACTGAACCCAAGTCCTGTGTGTGAGAGAATGCT
>NW_026571447.1:4174169-4288583 GCF_026225935.1 Boleophthalmus pectinirostris | reverse complement strand
TTTACCTTAACGTAGCAGAGGTATCAGAGAAGGCCGGTACTGTGTAGTAAACACCAGACGTGTTTATATTGGCTGTCGTCTGGTGAGTCACGATCTTGCTCTTTTTTGGACTGGAGCACTCACTTGAGTCTCCAAAAAGTACAGCCTCAATGGGTTCAGAAGCTGCCCTTGGCCCTCAAGCTTCCAGGTAAATTGGCCCAAATGACCTTGCATCAATTAAAAAGTAATATTTTGCTGCAAGTTTTTTGAAAATCTACCTTGATAAAGCAAATATTTAAGATTTCGTGTGTAGTTTAAGGATTTTAGCATGAATAAAGACTGATGGCTCATTCTAACATGATAAACATATTTCAATTATTCCCTGTACTGAGCACCAGTCTACGGTCCTCGATCGGCCCTCTGCTTCATCTGTGTTTAGAAATGTGGCCCTTGACGACAAAAGTTTGGACACCCCTGTTTTATATGTTTCATGCTGCACATATTTACCAAAGATCTTGCAACTGTTTTCACTGTCACATACAAATCTTTTAGGATTCAGATAAAACATGTTAAAATGGTGTATGATTTGTCTGTACTTTTTTCATATGAGTAGGCACTGCTCTGAGAAGCTCTATTAGATTTAATCTGATGTTCACTTGAACACAATCTGACTAGAAAGAGCTGATTTAGCTGGAACTAAAACGGAAGACGTTTTTACCGTTCTATTTTGCATAACGTTACAGTCACAAGTTAACATGAGTCAACAGTTTTTTCAGTTTGTCACCCACATTTTTGGCTGAAAGTCAAACTCCTAAACAGGAACATGAACCCTCGTCTTGATCACAGGCTCCTGAAAATGAGCTCTTTAAACCCATTTTATATGTTTTCTTGAGTTTTCAGACTTAAACTTAATCCTTTTTTGACATGCAGTCTTTGTTAGTGTGTGCACTGTGTCTGCTGAACATTTCGGCAATACACATACATGTAGAACATCTCCAGCGTGATGACAAAGTGTCAGTTGATAATAAACTTGCCCCACCTACGTTATCATACATATCTGTGGTTTTCAGACTCTAGAATGTGATGGTGTCATACTCTCAGATGGAGGCAAGAGACACTTTGGTTACGTTCAGACTGCAGGGCTTAACGCTCAATTTGGATTTTTTTTGTGAAATCCGATGTTTTTGCCAGGTCGTTCACATTTCCAATTAAATGTGACTTGTATGTGTCTCCAGTGTGAACAGTAAATGGCCCAAAAGTGTCCCGCATGTGCACTGGAGACACGACGACGTCAACCGCAGTGAGCGTCTCTGTGTATATGGAAGTTGTCCAAACATGGACGCGAGCATTGAGCACGTAGTAGTAGTGATGTTACGAGCTGTGCCGAGGCTTCGAAGCATGTGCCGGAGTAATCCAGGAAGTCTTTGGTGAAGCGCGTATCGAGGCTTGTATCGGTGATGTATATGATGACGTTTGAAGCCTCGTGAACCGCCCAAACCACATGACTCGTTTACAAAGTGGTTCGCGGATTTGGCGCGGTTTGAAATGTAAAGGGCCAAAGAAACACAACGGATTCCCCCAGGACGAGGTTTTGGGTCGTGGTGTTTTGTGGGACAACATCCGTTGAAAGGAACGTGTGGATGTGGAGACGTAGCCAAGAGTGGTGAGTGGTGATGTGCTTCGCTTCAGTGACATGGAGTTCATTAATAATTTTCGTATGACGAGAAGAATGTTTGTGTACATTTGTTGCTTGTTGATAACTTGTAGGTCTGATGAATGTGCCTTGGCCGTTCAGACTGAAGTCACATGTCAAATGATCAGATATGTATCGGTTTCAGGAGCACATATCCAAGGCTACGTTCAGACTGCAGCCTGAAGTGACCCAAATCAGATTTTTTTTGGCCCCTATGTGACCTGTATCTGATCTTTTAATGACAGTCTGAACGACACAGATCTGATTTTTTCAAATGTGACCCAGGACACTTGGATATGTGCTCCTGAAACCGATACATATCTGATCTTTTGACATGCGACTTCAGTCTGAACGGCCGAAGCGCATTCATTCGAACTACATGTTATCAACAAGCCACAAACGTCACTATTCTGCACTGAAGTAGGTGAAAATTGTTAATGAACTCCGTGTCACTGAAGCGCAGCACATCACCACTCACCACTCTTGGCTACGTCTCCACATCCACACGTTCCTTTCAACGGACTGTTCCACAAAACACCACGGCCAAAAACCTCGTCCTTCTCCTTCTCAATCTCTTCCTTAAAACAAGTAGGTTGTTCATGTTCTGGCTCCGGTACGAGAGGAACTTTAAAATCTCCAGGTGCTCAATGTTCACGTCCATGTTTGGACAACTTCCGTGAACACAGAGCACGCTCACTGTGGTTGATGTCGTCATGTCTCCAGTGCACACGCGGGACACTTTCGGGCCATTTAATGTTCACACTGGAGTCACATACAAGTCACATTTAATTGGAAATGTGAGTGACCTCGCAAAAACAACAGATTTCACAAAAAATCCAAATTGAGCGTTAAGCCCTGCAGTCTGAATGTAGCCCAAGTGACCTGGGTCGCATTTGACTAAATCGGATCTGTGTCACTTCCACTGAACGTAGCCATTTTCTTTCTCAAATCTTTGTGCTTTTAGTCAAAATATCCAAATAAATTCACAAGTGTCGAGTCAGATCATTTACATTAGTGATTCAATAGCAGAAGCCACTGTATTTCAACAATAATCTACATTACATCTACATGTGTGTTACATGTGATAGGCTCATAGAATGTAGTGATGTGTGAATCTCTGCAAGTATGAAGGTCAATGGAGCTCAAGTTTCCTCAAAAATGTAAATATTAAGAGTTCACAGACATTACAGAGTCTAACCTGTCACGTGCTGACTAACTAACATCAGAATGTGGTGGTTTTAAGTCCAAAAAAGCTGTTAAAATGTAAGAATCTGCTCAATGGAAATCTAGCTCCGGAAGCGGGTGGTGGGCGGTCACTGTCGCGCTCCATTAAACCAGCAGATCTTTCAGTTTGCTTGAGGCGAAATGCGTTTGCAAATGTTCAAACCCACATATGAGGAGTGTTAGTTACATTTTTACAACAATTTGTACTTTGAGTGGAGAGGACACTGTATATTCTGCCTTTTACTGTCTTGCACTTGTAATGTACTGTAATTTCCGGACTACAAGCCACTACTTTTTTCTCAAACTTTGAACCCTGCGTCTTATACAGTGATGTAGCGAATATATGGATGGATTCTTTGTTTGGCACTGATACGACACAGCTCTGCTAGGGACAGGGCAAGTAAAGCTGTGACTTATTTAAAAGAATTGTAAAAGGTAAAACTAACACAAGATGACTACTTAACCAAAAGAGGCTCTAAACAGAGTAACAAAAATGCATGTAACTTAGGGTGACCCAACGTCCGTTTTTCCCTGAACATGTCCGTATTTTGTGTCCTGTCCTGGGCGTCCGGGTTTTTTTTTTTAAAGTGATGGAAATGTCCGGGTTTTCATTACCGTTTTTTGGGGCCATTAAATTGAGCGTCTCTCGTAGCTCTGTGTAACTCAGAAGGAGTGAGCAGACACAAACAGTTGCCGAAGCACAAATGTGGATTTAACAATGACTTGAACAAGAAATTCCCCATTATCCGGCCCGGTCAGGACAAGTGGGAGGTCATGTGCACAGGGGGGTAAGGCTAGGTGAGAGTAACTCAATGTCGAGGCCCCACCTTCCACCCTCGGTAAGGTGTCTGGGTTTTCAAATTCAGAAATATGGTCACCCTATGTAAGTAAAAGCAGGCCAGCAAAAACAGTAGTATACAAAATGACAACAGAAGAACAAAACCAATCTCAAATAAGTCACAAGGACTACTAGTACCAGGCGCGGCTGTCACCTGTCGGCAGCGCGCAGTGATACGAACGGAGAGAAAATAGTGCCAAGCGATTATGAGGTCTGACTTTTTTGAGGTGGATGGTTTTGTGATGCAAATGTATCACTCTTTTGAACACATATTGTTTTGAGAAGAAACATGTTTTATTTTGCTGTCCCCAGCGAACTTGCCGGACTACTTTCGTCAGCACCAAAAACGGCCAGTATCTCGGCTCACCGGATGCTGTCGGGGGTAAGTCAGTGTGGATGCATGTAAAAAAAAAAAAAAAAATCCCTTTAACATGTTGTCAGCGCAACAGTTTATCATCGTGTGATTTAAAATAAAGTTATAATGCTAAATTACTATTAGTGAGTGTGATATGTATTGCCCATATGCGTTAAATGCAGGTGAGTGCGTAAATGATGAGAAGAAACTCAAATTTCTCAAATTTCAGTAGCCGGACATCCACTCATACCTGATAGATACAACTAACCCTAGCCCTGGGAGAGTCTGAAAACTTCTGACATCCTACAAGACACTGACACATGGAGATGGAACATAACACTGACATGATACAGACAGGACAGAGGCTCTATCTGCAGGAGAGACTGGGGGATGTGCTAAAGAAGATGCTGTTTGATTGTGTTTTGAACAGATATTCTGCACACACCCTCCTCAGGGAAAACACACGAAGAAATGCAGATAATGCAGCTTTTAAGTTAAAGACAATTGATGTGACTGTGGAAGAAGGAAACACAGCTGCTGCATGTGAGCTCAGCATCAATGAGTCGATGGTGAGATTTTGGCAACGAGAGTGTGACAAACTGACTCAATGCCAAAAGTCGACAAAAGCTTTATGGCGATAAAAGCAGATGGCCCAATCTTAAACATGTTCTTGAAGACGTGGACACCTGCGGCGTGTTTAGATGATGTGGCTTATATTCAGGTGCACTCAATAGTCCAGAAATTACGATACAGACAGGCTTGTGGAAGCCTCTTAATTAATGAACAATAATGCATCAGTTTTATATAGCGCACACTGGACACTCAAAGACGCTTTACAGAGAATTATTCCTTCACTCCAGACCCGGTGGTGGTAAGTTACTATTGTAGCTACAGCTGCCCTGGGGCAGACTGACGGAAGGGAGGCTGCCAATCTAATTACTTAATTTTTCCACTGTCTTCCCATGACCTCTTGTATAAACATGAGATTTTATTTTGGTTTTATTTTATTTTGACTTATATATTTACATTTATGTAATTATGTCTTACTTGACACCTCTCTCTTGCTATTTTTGCTACTTATTTATAATTTATTATTAGCACTTTAGGCTTTGTTATTAGATTATATTGTGACGTGCAAGCTACTGTGTCCAAGTAATTTCTTTTGTGGATCAATAAAGTTTGTCTAAGTCTAAACCTAAAGAACTACACTCGCCATTGTTCTTTCATTCAAAGGACACATTAAACATAGGATTTCTTTTACAATAGGCCTTACACTGAACTCCATTATTACATAGGCTCAAGGCTAAATCTGAACTTTTCTCTGATTTCATTCAGTGTATTCTTTGTGAATCATTAACCAGTGATAAATACCTTTGGCCTTCGATCAGATGTGAATTGTGATTTGAAATTCTGGTCACCCTATATATCTGTATATTAGAGATGCGCGGATGGGCTATTTTTTCATCCGCAACCGCGACACAAAACTCATCATCCGCCCGCTATCCATTTTGCACCGAAGGTTTTCAAAACCGCACCCGCCCGCCATCCGCCGATTGATTTTAGATTTTAGCACAATCATACAGCAAACAAACTAAGGAGCCTCGATAAAAATGCAAACTATAGCTCATTCATTCCAAAATTCGCTCAGCGTGTGTGTTCGCATTCTTAATTGTCAGAGTCGGCGTCAGAGCACATGTACTGGAGGGGCATGGGTCACCAGCAGGGGGCGCACTGCCATTTGAGAAATATTTTAACGCAGTGGAGTCATACACAGCAGACATGCTATCAAACACGTTTTTCTTTAACAGTATTAGGCTAATTATGTGTTGTTATTATAATCATTATTATATTAAGATTATTATTATTATTAGCTGCAATAGTTGTTGAGGCTGTGGTAGACGATACAACACAAGACAATAATAAAAGGTTGAGGTTTATTAAAAAACAATAAGTCCTGCCACTGGTTGTAAACATTAAACAACAGCCTCTCGTCAAAAACACCTCTGAACTAGAAATAGCCACGCATCGGACTAAACCAGGACTAAACCAGGACTAAACCAGGACTAAACCAGGACTAAACCAGGACTAAACCAGGACCAGGACCAGTGATGGTATAATTTTTGGGAGGGGCACCAAGGGCAAAATTATAAATATATATTATGAATAATATATGTATTATATATATAGGCTGTAGTATTATAACAAATACCAGAAACAGACATTTTGTTTACTATTGGCTGAACAGTATCGATCAGAGCACAATGAACAGCCAAGCGCAAACTTTATGCAACAACACAACGTAACACACCGCTCACACCCAGACCCAACAACGTCAGTAAAACTACAATAAGAGACATGAACACAGATGCCGCTCCTACAGCACACGACAGAACAACCAGAGCAGCTCCATCGCACCCACCAGCTCATTTACGCACTATTAACTATTAACACTATAACACTATTTAACTATAACACTATAACACTATTTACCTGTGAGGCTCCAAGTTCAGATTTGCCGCAAACTAATGAAAACCAGCCTCTTACCTTCTCCAGAGACTGAAGCAGTGTTTCCTCTATCCACTGTCCCACTGGTTCTGTTTCCAAAAGTCTACTGTCCAATATGAAGAGATGAAACTGGTCCGTGACGCGAGGTCCGGGAGTCGAGTGCACAAGACGGTTGAAAGTTACGGTCAGTCCATATCAGCACCAGGACACCAGGTAGAATTATGCCTCTGCGCGCTACGCTCAGGTCAAACTTTTACACCCAGAAACGAGCGGGCAAAGGCGGATAGAGCAGCGAGCGACTGCCCTGGCCCCGGCGGCGGCAGCGAGAGTCCCAGCGGCGACAGTCCCGGGTCCCGGCGGCGACAGTCCCGGGTCCCGGCGGCGACAGTCCCGGGTCCCGGCGGCGACAGTCCCGGGTCCCGGCGGCGGGTCTGTCCGTGTGTCTTTGACTCTGTTCTCGCCATTTCCTGTGTGGAGCTTTAGGCTAAAGTAGCAGCTGCAGCTAATCGTGGAGCTGCTACAAGTTGACGCAGCAGGTTTGACGTGACGTGACGTGAGTGACAGGACAGTTGTCCAATCACACGACACTAAATAAACAGAGACTGTGATGTCATTGATGTCACAGTAAAGTTTGTGCCCTCGGCCCGAAGTGAAATGCGCCAATCAAAATCATTTTAAAATAGTAATAATAACGGCCTGTTGGGGGGGCACCAGTGGCCGCTAGGGGGGCACGGCCCTCAAATGCCCCACCTTGCCGCCGACACAGTTAATTGTCCGTAACAACCCCAAACTTACCTGGTTTTCTCACGCAGCTAATTAATTGTTCAATGTTTTCCGATTAGGCTATTTTTGAACCTTCTTGCCTTCGTGTTGGATGTTGTTACATTCTGAACATTCTGCCATTGCCCGATGTTATTTCAAAGTCATAGCCTCACTCCATTGGTCTTTTTTAAGTTTTAAATACCTCGAGTGGCAGTCTAACGCTATAATGTCTGCGTGTTTTAAAATATATGATATCGAAACAAAAAAAAAAAAAAAAAGCATAACTAAATAAATATGGCCCCATAGCCACTTACGTGTTGGCAAACAGCTGAAATAAATTAGAAATAATAAAATAAACTGCATATAATATGTGCCTCGTAAAACCTTAGGCATCAATAACCCGACACAACCTGAACCTTCAGAACATAAAAACGAGGTCAAATGGGCTAATTAAGGATATGACGTACACTTCATACTACAAGCATAAACAATGACACTCGTCTTTTCAGATGTCGGCAACAATACTAACAATAACTTTTTTTTTTTTTTTTTTTTTAGTAGTTAACCCGCCACCCCGCCCGAATTTAATTAAAATATAATTTTTCGTCACGTCATCCGCCCGACCCGCGGGTTAACCGCGGATACCGCGGTTGTAACCGCAATCCGCGCATCTCTACTGTATATATATCTATAGGCCTAATGCGTGGAGTGTAGATGACAGCTGTGCGACAGAGATTGTGAATAGTTGAGCCCAGGCACTGAAATAGACAGGACCCCCAAGCCTAATTAAGGTTTGACTATGAAAATTCCAAAATACAGGCCTAAACTGAACTGGGCTACATGATTAGCTGCAAATGAATAAGTTATCCATCCAATTCAGCTTTAAGCGTTTTAAAACCTCACACCCCGTTTAATATTTAACTCTGTGACTCGTCCATCCTCCTCTTCACAGTGTTGTAATCCAGCAGATAGGGTGATCAGATTTTCTAAATAAAAAACAGGGACGTCCTTGGTTTGGGGCGGTTGGTAATAATAAAATTGTGAAACTGTGTAATTAAGGAAAATTGTTCTGCTCTTGGCACTAATGTGAGTCAGTATAGTTATATTTTCTTTGTGTTTTGGTAATTGCCTGGTCCCCAAAGTGTTGACCGGGTTTTGTATTCACCCTGTGTGTCTGTGTGTGTGTCTCTGTGTGTGTGTCCACCCGCGACAATTCCACCATTTATGGATCAATTGTCACCAAATTTGGGACGTGGGTCAAGCCCCTGTGTCCAATGCCACAAGAAAAGTTTGGTGACAATCCAAGGTCATTTGAGGTCACATGGGTCAATTGAAAAGTCACGGCATTATAAAGGATCGGCAATTTCGCCGATTTCTGAACCATCTGCGGACTAAAATATTCACCCAATCATCACACAAGTTGGCACTGAGAAAAATTTCAAACCTTTTCCATGACTTCTTCATGACCTAATGTGAATTTTCCATGACTTTACAGCACCTGTTGTGTAGAACTGATCAGACTTTTAGGGCTAAATATGAAATGTTAACCAAAAGATGTTCATTTTGTCTTCTTATATACTTTAACTTCTTGGGTTCTTTTTAAAGACAATGCACTGCATTGTCTTTAAAAAGAACCCAAGAAGTTAATGAAATGTTAACCTTTTCCACTCACTTTATGGTTTGGGATTATAGTTTTTAACATTCAAAATACTAAAAGAATGAGAGCCTCGCACATCAATTACTAGAGATGGGTGCGTTGGAGGAGAGGGAGCAGCCCAAGAACATACAGAAAAATCCTGCACACCATCTTACTTGCAAATTGTGAAATTTATTTGGACAAACCGTGCAACGTTTTGGCACCAGGCCCTCGTCAGGCAAAAACCAAATAAATTTCACAATTTGCAGGTAAGACAGTGTGCGGGATTTTTCTGTATGAACATTCAAAATACTGTCAGTGCATTTATTGTTGTCTCTTTTAAACAAAAGTAACGTTTTTGTCCTTGATAAAATTCACCAAACATTCTCTTTCTTCCGGATTTACATCCTCGATCTCGGGAATCGCTGCCAGCACAGAATGTATGACTCTTCACTGATTGGATGGTGCCTGAACTCACACTTCCCGGGTTCTTGCAAACTGTCTAGTGTATTTTGATTCCTGATCTAGTCGCAGGAGAGAAATGAAATTGAGTGGAGGCACTAGGTGATGCCAGCCTGGGTTCAAATATGAGTCACTTTAGTCACATTTTCTTTGCGTTTTTCTCATTTTTACAGCGTTCTCACTCTTTTTCACTAACAAAATTTCAAAACTTTTCCACTTTCCACTCACCTTATAGTTTGGGATTATAGTTTTTTACCATTCAATATACTGTCAGAGCATTTATTGTCATCTCTTTTAAACAAAAGAAGCCTGATTCATCAGACGCAGTAATAGGATTCGTTCGCTCGACAGTAGACGGGTACTTTTTTTTCTTTAACCAATCGCTGCTATTTGGTTGTGATGTATGTAATGCGCCGCTAACAGGGCTAACTGGTAAATTAAGCTTTTCCCAAATCCTGTAGGAAGAAGGACAATAACGTCATTCCCCTTGATAAAATTCACCAAACATTCTCTTTGTTCTGGATTTAAATCCTCAATCTCGGGAATCGTCAGCACAGAATATAGGGTTTTTGCGAACTGTCTAGTGTGTTCTGATTCCTGACCTAATAGCTAGAGAGAAATTTAATTGAGTGGCACCAGCCTGATTAAAACAAAAGTCGCATATGTTCAGAAATAATTATAATAGCCTTATGATAACCAGTATAAAATATTATTGATAGAAGAAGAGGAGACACGTCCACGCAGCATGATTTAGTTCTGTTAAATCCTGTTTTAGTCCTGGTTTAGATCTAGTTTATACCTGGTTTTACTCCTGGTTTAGACCTGGTTTAGATCTAGTTTATACCTGGTTTTACTCCTGGTTTAGACCTGGTTAAGATCTAGTTTTGTCCTGGTTTAGTTTCCAACAATGAGTGGAATTACCAAAAAAAAAAAGAAAGAAAAAAGAGGGGAGTAGGTGGGTGGGGGGGGTTACATGTACTCTGGTACATGTAATCCATTACTCCCCAACACTGATGATAACAGAACGCTGTAGTTGCATGAAAGAGATAATAAAATGCCATGACTTTTCCAAAACTTTTAATACATTTACAAAATTCCATTACTTTTTCCAATGTCTGGAATATGACATTTTCAATTTCCATGACTTTTCCAGGATTTCGGGAACCCTGTTTTTAAGCAGTGTTTCTGTAACAGCTTACAATTTATGTCTCTCTTTACTGTTGACAGGGATCAGATTGGTTAAAAATAGTGACACTTGGGACTTTTCTTGTATAAAACTGGGACAAATCAGTGGTTTTGTATAAATCTGCTGGGACAGGGGACACAGGGCTCAAAACAGGGACTATCCCGGGTAAATCAGGGACATGTGCTTTGGGTGTTTTAAAACCTCACACCCCGTTTAACACATGACTAGGCCATCCTCCTCTTCACCATGTTGTAATCCAGCAGCCCTAACCTTTTTTCACGCTCTATCACGCAGCCTTTCCCCGCACATCCGCAACACACTGACTAACGCTTTAATCACAAACTTATCGCTCCATTTCCTACTTAAACGTGGTCTCATTCTGGGGAAAAATAAACTTTACGCATTATGTAAGAGGCCGTTACGAGCTGTTATCTGTCAGGCGTGCTGCGTGGGCGGATCCGGTACCGAGTTTTTTTCTTGTTCGTCAGCCAATCAGTTTGAAGAAAAACAGAGGGGCGGGGCTAGTGACACGCACACACACGCACACACACGCACGCACACGTTCAGTTGTGTGGGAGAGCCAGAGGGAGTACGCCGCTGCCACTGACTAAGCCATACCGTAAGTACATCTGATGCAACTTTCTAGCTTTGTATTTGATCTTTTAGCAGGCCCAGTCTTGTCTGCATAGGCTAATTATTTACGAATAGGCCCCAGGCTACAGTCAACTTCATTAATTGTTGCGCTATTTTTTTTAATTTAAGCTACTTTGGTACGCGCGTTTTACGAACACAAAATGCAACTACTGTTTTCCTGCATAATTTTAGTTTTTTGTATTTTTTTAGCATTAAACTTGTGCTATTTATTTCATAATTTGCAAGCAAAATCATAAATATACTTGATTATAAAAAAATACCTTAAAAACACGAATCATTACCATGTCCCGGCTCGCTTCTCCATAGATCTGACCTTTAACCCGTCTCCATTGTGATTACCAAGTTTATTTCTATACTGTGGAATAATGTAAATGAATAGGCTTCTTTTAGTAGGCTTAGTACTGCATAGGCCTACACAGATTACAAATTGTAGTTGGCTTAATGCAGTATTTGTGTAGTAGTTACAGTATTTACAGTAGTTTGTACAGTAATTTGACAAGACTACTCATTTATAAAAGTATAGATTAAGCTAAATATGTGACATTGCTTCCTTTTTCTTATAAATTTTAGCCTAATTGTGTATTTTAAAGTTTGAAGCAACTACTATTTTCCTGCATAATTTTAGTTTTTTGGAATTTTTTTAGCAATAAACTTGTGTTATTTAGATTATAATTTGCAAACAAAATCATAAATATACTATAAAATTATTGTTTGTGATTAAATTTAAATGGTGAATTCATTAAATGTGTACTGTGTAACTTCTATGGTGAAAGGGACTTGCTTGTCTCCATGGAGATGCTATTTATCTTGCCTGGAATGTTCCACAGTAGGGCATTAAACATATCTCATTTGCGTTTGTACAAATAAAGTGATTTATAAATCAAAAATACCTTAAAAACATGAATTCTTACCATGTCCTGACTCTCTTCTCCATAGATCTGACCTTTAACCCGTCCCCATTGCGATTACCAAGTGTATTTCTATACTGTGGAGTAATGTGAATAATTAGGCTTCTTTTAGTAGGCTTAGTACTTTATAGGCCTACACAGGTTACACATAGTAGTTGGCTTAATGCAGTAGTTGTGTAGTAGTTACAGTATTTGCAGTAGTTTGTACAGTAATTTCACAAGACTACTCGTTTATAAAAGTATAAATTAAGCTAAATATGTGACATTGCTTCCTTTTTTTTAAAAATAAATTTTATCCTAATTGTGTATTTTAAAGTTTAATCATAGGCTAATTTTGTTAATTCATTCATTGATTATTTTTTTTTTTTTATAATACAACAAAAAGTTATTAAAATAGGGTGACGGACAGCGCGCGCAACAGGTGATCTTTATCCATTGTAGTATCTTGAGTGACAGCTTCGTGGACCAATCAGCCGTCAGAGATCTCCCCCCGCGGACCAATAGCAGATGGGTATTCCGCGCGAGTGGGCGTGGACTCTGGCGCGGCTCGCAGACAGTGCAGCAGCCGCCTCTCCGCGCTCACAATACGGCCAGACGCGGCGGAGGCGAGCGAGGCTAGACGAAGCTGGGAGTTTTTCGGATCGAGATGAGAGATTTTGAAGTGGGAATGGACAAAATGTTGTAGATGGAACGTTTTTAATCGGGGTAATACCGGATTCGAGTGGGAATTTGGAGATTTACGCACGGACGGCGCAAACGGTGGGTAACCTGACTGAAAGCGTGCTCTAAGCTTTTCTAGCCGCGGTTGTGGAGCTATTCACCTGCATTGTGCTTGGTTACGGATAATAAGCCAGCGTTGATCTGTCAGTTTTAGCATTTTTACACAGCTATCAAAATTGTAAGCTTTAACAACGACAGAAATGTTGTTTTTCGTTGCCTGTATTTGCGTAATTTCGTGCGTTTTGAAAAGAACAATAGCCACAAATGAAAAATCGTCTCGTGTCAGCATAATTCGCTTCTCTACCCAGGACTACTCGACATGCAAGCCGGATAAACCCGCAGAGAATTACTACCTCATACACAGTGGGGGCCCCTAGCTCTGTTTTATAGTGGCCCCCGAGCGTATTGTTAGATTCTGGAGCTTGTAACTTAATAGCTTCCGTTACTACCCGTACCTGGACAACAGCAAATGCAGGCAAAACAAAGGGGAGACTCTAATTTATCCAAGCAGAGAGGGTGTCTTGTTTCAGATTTGGTGGCAGAGAGCGGTGTGGAGTTTAGTGTTGTCACGGTGCTCAAATTTCAAACTTGATTTCTATATTTAAGAGCTCATATTACGCGATTTTCTGATCTGTTATAATGTTGTTTCCTCCTCAAAAACAGACCTGGAGTTGTATTTTGTTTCATTCACAGGTTTAACACACAAATCCAACATATTTAGGCTGAATTCTTCTCGCAAACAGAAAACACATTGTGATGTCATGACGTGATACAGGACGTGCTCCATTGTGTTTTTAAACTCTACAAATCCTTTGGAGAGAATCATTTGGATAATTTCCGCTCTGGAATTGCCAATTTTTACTAAACAAAAGGTAAAATGTAGCCGTTAATGTGAAAACTACCGCTTCATGACATCACAAGGTGGAATAGAGCATTTGGAGTTTTGGAGATGTAGACACAGAAATTAATTACAAAAAGGGTTGCTCAAACTTGTGAATGAAACGAAACACAACTTGCTGGTATGTTTTTGATGACAGAAAAGCATTCTAACATGACTCAAAGCTCATAAGAGTCAATTTTGCGTAATTTAGGACCTTTACGGAATATTTTTTTAGTATCGACACTTCAAATGAGTATTTAATTCCGATATTAGTAGAGTTACAAACCTCTGAAAAGCTCGGTTATGTTTCAGTAATGTCTAATTGAGATTTTCATGACAAGATTTGCGATGTGTTTAAACGTGTCCAGAAGAATTGACAAAAATCTGAAATTTGAGCTGATAAACGAATCCAAGAATCACATTTCAGAACATGTACAGATCTAAACTACAGGGTAAGAGGCTTTTAGGCAGAATAAGACGGGAGATTTTGTCATAAGTGGTACTTGGAAAAAAATTGCAGCCTTTGCGATTTCAATTCTGATCAATCTTGCAACCCCACACACGGCATACGTCTGTGGAAAAAATGTGGTGTAACTATATTTCCCTATCACAAGTTACAAACATAGCACTATTTCGAAATATTAGAAGTGTGACAAAACACACCCAAGACTCCACTATGCAACTTCCTTTTAGTGTTGTCAGAAGAACCAAAATTAGACACTTATCAATACTAAAACTCATTTCAAAACCAGATACTCTTTTGAGTCCATTACGCTATTTCCTGAGCTGTTATAATGTCGTTTCCTCATCATGAACATCTTGGAGTTATGTTTTGTTTCATTCACACATGTTCACAGTTCCACCTTGTGATGTCATGTGGTTATACAGGAAGTGCTTTACTATGTTTTTAATACTCCACACACCTTTTTACTAGAATCATTTGGATAAGTTCAGCCCTAGAATTGCCAATCTCTACTGAACAAAAGGAGCTGTCAACTTGAAAACTACTGCTTCATGACATTGCGGAACAGAACATTTTAAGCTTTGGAGATGTTGACAGACAAATAATAAAGGGTTCCTCAACCAAAACACAACTCCAGGTATGTTTTTGATGAGATAACGGCATTCTAACATGACTTAAAGCTCACAAGAGTCAATTTTCGTGACACAGAACCTTTAAATAGGCCAAACGTCTATAATAAACAGTGAGTGTAACCTTTTATTTACTAGGCTGCTCTGGTGAAGTTTGTTTAGCTCCCAAAACACTGCGGTGCCTTGATTCAACTTGATAATAGATGCCTGGGAAGCAGTGGTTCACGTCACGTTTGTTCTTCTCCTTTGTTGACTTAATAGAGCTGACTCACTTTTATGGTTCATAATGACAGTCCTTTTCTTGCCTTTTGGACTCCACCTTCGCCAAACAGTTTAAAAGCTTAAAAACAGAACAGTTCCAAAGTTACTCCTCACTTATCTTGTGGATTCCAAGTGTCCTAATTATTCACCGCAATCTTGTAATCTTTTTTATTTGTTTATTTTTATTATTGCGTGTGAATTTCTGTATATTGTTTTAAGATTACGTCTTGATTGCAAGGGTTTTTTAAAGTACGAAGAAAAAAAAAGATTCACCACAATGAGTTTAAAAGCACTTTTCACTACTTTAAGAGACCAGTGTGGAGTTTTGGTTTGGCGGTAAAGCTTAAATTAACTAGCATGCTAACCCATATTCCTGATTATCGGACAATAAAACGCTTAATAATTAGATGAAAACAGCACACAACTGTTTTTATTTTGACCTCAAAAGCTACTTATATAACACATCTGTTTGCAGCTAGTGTCAAGAAAAAATTCTATACTAAAGAACAGACTTGATACTTTACTGTATTTACTCTACTACTGTTACTACTACTGTTACTACTACTACTACTACTACTACTACTACTACTACTACTACTACTACTACTACTACTGCTACTACTACTACTGCTACTACTACTACTACTACTACTACTACTACTACTACTACTACTACTACTGCTACTACTACTGCTACTACTACTGCTACTACTGCTGCTACTACTGCTACTACTACTGCTACTACTACTACTACTGCTACTACTACTACTACTACTACTACTACTGCTACTACTACTACTACTGCTACTACTACTACTGCTACTACTACTACTACTACTACTGCTACTACTGCTACTACTACTACTACTACTACTACTACTGCTACTACTACTGCTACTACTGCTGCTACTACTACTACTACTACTACTACTACTACTACTACTACTACTGCTACTACTACTGCTACTACTACTACTACTACTACTACTACTACTACTACTACTACTGCTACTACTACTACTGCTACTACTGCTACTACTACTACTGCTACTACTGCTACTACTACTACTACTACTGCTTACTACTACTACTGCTACTTACTGCTACTACTACTACTACTACTGCTACTACTACTACTACTACTACTACTACTACTGCTACTACTACTACTACTACTACTACTGCTACTACTGCTACTACTACTACTGCTACTACTACTACTGCTACTACTACTACTACTACTACTGCTACTACTACTGCTACTACTGCTACTACTACTGCTACTACTACTACTACTACTACTACTACTGCTACTACTACTACTACTACTACTACTACTACTACTACTAGGGGTGTGCAACAATATTGAAATATCAGTATATCGTATTGTTTAATGTGATGATACAGTATCGATATCGTGGGCTGCTGTACATTGCCAAGAGTATTCTTTTGGTATATTTTACTAAATTATTTTGTGAAAGAGCTACAGTTGTGTTGCTCGTCTGCAGAAAGTTCACTTTATGCAATACACTTGACATTTTCACTGTTTTGAGTAAAATGAGTGTTCATGTGTTGATATGAACTTAGTGGTTTAATAAAGACTTTTAGTATAAGATTTAAGCTTTATTTTTTAATGAACTGTATCGCATCATCTTGAAATATATCATATTGAATCAAAAGTGCACTGTATCAAAAACCATATCGTATCTTGGCCTATGTATCGAAGTATGTATCGTATCAGCAGTTTATTCATGACACCCAGCCCTGACTACTACTATTTTAAAAGCTTTTCTTTTTTTTCACAATTTAGTCATTTTCAGCTCAAAATAATACAATTTGTTTATAATTCTATGTGGTCTTACACAAGTTCTAACAAAACTCGAGGTGAAACAGTTTTTTTTTTTTTTTGTTTTGGGTTTTTTTCAGTATTGATATTTACATTTCTAGTGGAGGGTCCGCCATATGCTCGTCTCCATGGAGATGTTATTGCTCTGTCTAAAATGTTCCACAGTATAGCTTAAACCCATGTATCACAAAAGAAACCGGCAGGATACAGCACTTTGCCACATTCCAATTTAGATTCGTGGAGAGTCGCCCCTAGTCGCAAAAGGAATTAACGATGAAAACTCCTATTAAACCCGAATAAATGCTGTTTATTGTCATACCATGGAACATTTTTATGGAAAACAGATGGCAGACCCTCCACCAGAAAAGTTGCACAGTGGATCTTTACATGATTACCTAGTTTCGATACGAGTTTTAGCATCAGTTAGTATCTGATTTTCGATAACTTTGACAACTCTAACTTGTGCAAATTGTGCTCAAATACATGTACTGTGCCTTTTTTAACTAAATCTGTTTATATTTTCAGATAACCGCCAGGATCTTTTTGGAATACAACCACCTTGAAGGATTATTCTCTGGATTCTACCTCCGGGTCCTTCCCCATGCTTAAAGATGGGGAACGGATTATCAGAACAGCCCAACTTCCTCTCCAACGTCCCCTTCTTCCAATCTTTTCACATCGCCATCCTCGGACTAGACTCTGCTGGAAAAACCACGGTCCTCTACAGACTCCAGTTTAACGAATTTGTGAACACTGTCCCCACTAAAGGCTTCAACACTGAAAAAGTCAAAGTTTCTCTGGGGGGCCACAGGACTGTCACTTACCATTTCTGGGACGTCGGCGGACAAGAGAAACTTCGCCCGCTCTGGAAATCCTACACGCGATGCACGGACGGAATAATTTTCGTCGTAGACTCTGTTGACACCGAGCGCATGGAGGAGGCCAAAACGGAACTCCACAAAATCGCGAAAACGTCGGAAAACCAGGGCGTTCCCATACTGTTGGTGGCGAACAAGCAGGACCTGAGACACGCCTTGGGTTTGGAGGAGATCGAGAAACTGTTAGCGCTGAAGGAGTTAGGACCCGCTACCCCCTGGCACCTGCAGCCCACGTGCGCCATCATCGGGGACGGCCTGCGGGAGGGGATCGAGAGACTGCACGATATGATCCAGAAGAGGAGGAAAGCGCTAAGGCAGCAGAAGAAGAAGAGATAAGGAGGCGCGGAGGGACATATAGTGTTGTTGTTTTTTTTTTATGTGAAGGATTTGGTGGTATAGAGGAGTGGATGGGGAAAAGGCGGGGGTTTAGATGACGACGTTCACCTTAGAGAATTTGATGTCATGATTTCAGATGGAGGGCGAGGGCCGAAACAACTCTACGGGAGATTTAAGGTTTATCCAAAATAGAATTAAACAAACTTGAGTGCACAAACTTTTCATATTAAAGGACCAATATTACGCCATTTTCTGATTCTACGTTATGATGTTTCCTCATCACAAACGTAACTGGAGTTGTGTTTTGTTTCATTCACACATGTTTAACACACAAACCCTGCATATTTAGGCTGAGTTCTTCTCTCAAACAGAAAACACAGTTCCAGAAAGTGCTCCATAGTGTTTTTGAACTCCACACACCTTCACTACATTCATTCACCTACTAAAAACTACTAAAACTACTGCTCTATGACATCACAAGTTGGAACAGATCATTTTTAAGCTTTGGAGATGTAGACAGACTAATAATAAAGGGTTACTCATAACGTGGGAATGAAACAAAACACAGCTCGGGTATGTTTTGAGGAGGTAACAATATTATATCATGACTTAACCTCACAAGAGTCAGATTTTTAAAACTGCGATGTCACTTGAAAGGAACCTGTAGCCTAGAATTTATAACTGAAATGGGGACAGGTTAAGTCACAGAGGTTAATTTGTGGATTCTGCAGTGTAGTAAATAAATAAATACAGCAGAATAATGCATTTTGTTGCTAAAAAAGTACAATATAATGTATAAAGTACTGGCTCCTGCCCCCATTTGAGAGAGGAAAGCACTACAGTGTACAAGCAGAAACAGCCAAAGGGGGAACAGTTTGGATAACAAAGTGTAAGAATAATAAGAATTTTGATTAAAGTTGTAATTTTATACTAAAATACTTAAAGGTGCACTATGTAACGTTTTTGGTTGGGGGTCTGTCACGTGCTTGTTTCTGTGGAGATGTCATTGCTCTGCCTGGAATATTCAATAGTATATGACATTAAACAGCTCTACTTTACATTTATTCAATTACAGATAGTTTTCTAGCTCAAAAATATATACATAAATATATAAATACATATAATACACAGAAAAACAGGCATTCCGACTGTGACTCTCTCCACAGATCTGACTTGTAACGTGGTCTGGTTTGGTCTCCATGAAGATAGGTTTAATGCCATACTGTGAAACATTCCAGACAAAGCAATAACATCTCCACGAAGAAAAGCATTTGACGGACCCTCCACCAGAAAAGTTACACAATGGACCTTTAATGTGCACAATTGGTTCTAAGTTACTTTCAAGAGACATAAACAACAATATTTAACTCTGACAACAAAACTAAACTTAAAAGTGCACTGTGTAACTTTTCTGGTGGTGGAGATGTCATTGCTTTTCCACCGGTAAACTTACACAATGCACCTGTAAAGTTATAATTTTATTCTGAAATAATTCTACTTAAATACCTCAGAAAGCTCTTAAAGAACAAAAGAATTCCAAGTAGAGGTACAGTAAAACTTAACTGTCTTCTGCGTTTATCTAATTCTTCCACTGGCACTGGGTTTTAACCTGGGGACACGTCTCCAGATCTTAACTAGGTTCATAGTTAGTTTAATCCTCTAGTTAGGTGCTCATATTACTCCTTAGTCAGCATGGTTTGGGTTGGAGTTACTTTCACTTGTAACTTGAGGTCTTCCATTATCACCTCATGATCTTGGGTTGGGGTGCCTGTTAGCCCGCTGCTGACGTCCGCACTTTCACACATGCTAATCTAGTCGAGAGGATGCATTTTAAAACTAGAGCTAATGTTAGTGCTAAAATTGTCGCTAAACCAAAAAAATCTGGTCTAGAATACACATTTTTGTCTAGAAACGCTCGGAGGTGAGATGCTTCATTTCCTGGTAGCTGAATGATACTAGGTTGACGTCATTTCTGGAAAAAAAGGAAACAAAAAAAAACAAAAAAAAACTTTAAACTTTGTAATCGATGACAAAAGTTGTGTCCACTCCTTTGTACTTTCAATGAAAGATCCTGTTGTCCTGAAGGGATTCAAATGTCTACAGTGGCCCTGCTGAGTTTTATCAGTGCACACGAGCTTTAGCAAACAAGACCAGGCAAAAGTTTGGACATGGACGTGTTGTTTTTCTTTATTCTGTTTTTACTCTTCTTTTTACATTTTAGATACAAACAGAAGGCATCTTATTTATGAAGCAAGATGTATGGAACTGAATAGCAAATGAAATTAAAAAGTGAAATAACTCTACTAAATATTTCTTTTATATATTTTCAATTCAAATTCCTCAAAGTAGCCACCCTTTGCCTTTGTTGACAACCCTTCTCAATGTTTTTTTTTTTTTTTTTTTCTTATAAAGGTACCAGAAATTGTCTTCACTTAAAGTTGTGCCATGTAGGGTTATCAAAAGTATCAAAAATAAAATACTGATCGATACTAAAACTAGTATCGAAACTAGATACTCATTTGAGCAGGTATTGATACAAAAAAAAAGTCACATTCACAGGCACAGAAATTAATCTTATATAGACTAAAAAACTTGGGGATTACAGATATAAGACCACATTGATATAAAAGAAAGTACTATGATTAAATGTTAAAATAAATCTAAATAAATAATCTTTTTAATTATCATTGTGGTATCAGAATCAATATTAAGTATTGAGTTTATTCCTTTGTATTGAAATTGAGTTTGAAATTTTAGTATCATGACTAAAGCTGAGTATCATTGAGAAGTTGCCGATACAATACATATTCTTGATACATAGAGCTTTGGATTCGATATGATATATTTCAAATTGATTGGATACAATTCAATTAAAAAAAGGCTAAATCACGGCTGTGGTAGTAAAAGTCTTTGTTAAACCACTTCTTGTGCAAAGTTACTCATCAAAACATTGAAAATGTCAAATGTGTCGCATAAATGAATTTCCTTCCTCTAAACAAGCAACAAAACTGTAGCTGTAACAAAATAATTTAGTAAAATGTACCAAAAAAATAGTCTTGGCAATATAACGACACAGTAGCCCATGATATCGATACTGTATCAGCACATTAAACGATACGATATATCGATATTTTGAAGTCCCATGTCGGGGTTTAGGAATGCAGTGATCAAAACAAACGGCAGCCATTTTGTTTGTTTGAAGATGTATGAAAATATGGTAAACAAAAAACATAGTTTTGATGCCTTCAGTGAGAATCTACAACGTAAACCGCCATGAAAATAAATAAAGAAGATACACAAACGAGGTCCAAACTTTTGACTCGTACAGTAGGTCGGAAGGGTTTGGAAGTGAGTACCGAGGATACACCGAAAGAAATATAGAAGAACGTTTATAGATATGTAGATATGAATTTTCCACGTTGACAAAAGCACTGGATGTTGTGTAGAAAGTTCCAGAACGCAGATGGAGATTTTACCAAAAATATTTAAGAAGTGTTTTGAGAAGTTTAAGATGGTTTATGAGCAGGAAAAAAGTGCACCACAATGTCTATCTGTATAAGTGTTACGGGGCTTTATGAAATATGACAAAATAGTAATATTCATGAATTTTGTTGCCCTAAGTGTATTTCCATTTTTTTTTTTTTACACTGGACTTTTCTGTGAAGTATTACTGTGTACCTTGGCTTTGCTATTCGCTTCCGTTAGCCTCCGTTAGCTTCCGTTAGCTTGCTGCGCTATGTTAGATTTTTAAACATGCACTTTAGTTGATACATTCACAGTTTACAGTTGTTTGTAGGGGGAGTTGTACGTTGGACGATTTTTTTACATGAACAAAATCGATTTACGGATAAAATAAAATAAAAATATGATTACACAATGTTTTGACAAATTATGCTTTATCTTGTTTTGAATAAAATGTAATTAGAACAAAGAATGGCTTTTCGAATCTTATTGTTGAAGAATTGTCAATATACTACTTATTTCCTTTAAAAATGCCTCGACAAACCTTTTGTTCTGTCATAAACCTAAGAGTTAAGATCTAAAAGTGTTTAATAAGTAATTTCATCTTGTAAACTGGACTGAAACAGAGCAAAGGATCATGGTCTATGTAGTTTCTTTTAGCTATTTCTGCACCAAAACAATGAATTTAAGCAAATAAACTTGTAATTTACTATTATTGTGATGGCCCACGATATTATTGAGAGACTTTTGACAATATAATATCATGATGTTTTGGTTATTGCATCCCTAGTAGTTGGTAAAGTACAAAATCTGTACAAAACAGTGGTTAAGTTAAATTTACTCTTACATAAGTCAGTTTTGATGTAAATAACTTTCTTGTAGGTGAATAAATATAATATAATTTGGGCACGTTAATTAGGTTAACATTGTGTAACTTTTCTGGTGGAGGCTTCGTCAAATGCTTTTATCCATAGAGATGTTATTGCTTTCTCTGGAATGTTTCACAGTATGGTATTAAACCTGACTATCTTCATGGAGGCCAAACCAGACCAAGTTACAGATCAGATCTGTGGAGAGGTGACCCCGCTCACAGTCAGAATGTCTGTTTTTCAAGGTATTTTTGAGTTATAAAACCACCTGTAATTGAATAAATGTACAGTAAAGCTGTTTAATGTTATACTGTGGAACATTCCAGGCACAGCAAAGACATAGCCATAGAAACAAGCAGGTGACAGACCAACCCACCACCAGAAAAGTTACACGGTGCATCTTTACTATAGTTTTGTCATTTATTAAAAGTGCACTGTGTAACTTTTCTGGTAGAGGCCTGCCAGTTACTTGTCTCCATGTTATTACTTTACCTCCAATTTTCCAAAGTATGGCACAAAACCTTTCAGTCTCCATAGTAACAAGGAGAAAACAACACCTGGCCAACTTACAGGTGAGATCTGTGAAGAAGAATGCTTGTTTTTAAAGGTATGTTTGCACAATAAAAAACCATAATCAAATAAATGCATCTTGTATAAATTTAATACCATATTGTGGAACATTACAGACAAAGTAATAGCATCTCCATCGTACTTGAAAAGTTAGGCACTGCACCTTAAAGTTTCATTTCTAGACCATTATGTTACAGTTCTCAAAATAAGTTTGAAATACTTATTATCTTACTTTTTAATGGGTACGTTTATTTAAAAGCGCACTGTGTACGTTTTTATGAAGGGTCAATTTTTTGCTGATCTCTATGGAAACGTTATGGTAACGTGAATAAATATAATTTGGGCATGTTAATTGGGTTAACATTGTGTAACTTTTCTGGTGGAGCTTTTCAAAATCTTTTCTCCATGGAGATGTTATTGCTTTGTCTGGAATGTTTCACAGTATGGCATTAAACCTTTCTGTCTGCGTGGAGACCAAACCAGACCAAGTTACAGGTCAGGTCTGTGGAGAGGCGACCCCGCTCACAGTCAGAACGTCTGTTTTTCTAGTTTTTTTTGTTTTTTTGAGCTATAAAACCACCATCAACCAGAAAAGTCACATAGTGCAAATTTTGTAGATTTTTTCATGTGACTTTTACTTGAGTACATTTTTGTCCCTGTATCTGTATTTTTACTGTTAACAAAGTTTATTACTTCTTCCACCACTGACTTTAATTTGTATAATCAGATTATATATAATTTACTTGTATATACTTTACTTGAATACCAAATACTTTACTTGTACAGATGTTTTACTTAGTTACCTCTTATAACATTAGCCCAAGTCACCACATTCCAGTTAGATGATTGAAATGTGCTCATCCACAGAGGTTTGTAGTAAAGTCAACAACATGAAACACAAACACATTTGTGTTTCTTGTACTGCATTCTTGGATGGCATTAAACCTGTGGAGAGGCGACCCTGCTCACAGTCACAATGTCTGTTTTTCTAAGTATTTTTGTGCTATAAAACCACCTGTAATTGAATAAATATAAGGCAGAGCTATTAATGTCACACTGTGGAACATTCCAGGCAGAGCAATGACATAACCATAGAAACAAGCAGATGACGGAGGCCTAACTGAAAAGTTACATAAGTGTAACTGTAAGATGCATTTTTAATGTTTTGTCCTTCATTAAGGTCAAATTATGAATCAGATGTTACACCCAAAACATTTACTCTTTATGTGCTTTTACTTGAGTAGTTTCTGGGACTACTGTTATTACTTTAGTTGTGGAAAATGTATTCAGTTGTACAGTATCATATGAAAAATCTACTTAAGTAAAAGTATTAAAGTACCTGGTTTAAAAATGTACTAAAATGTAAAAAGATAAAGTGTTTTGTGCAGATTTTGGGGTTTAATAAAGCTTCAAATTTTCAACAGAAACAATTCAATATCAATATTTTTTCCAGCAAAAATACCTTTACTTTTCAGTCCTGGTCAAAAATGTAGTGGAGCAGAAAGAACAGATACCTGTGTCAAATGTAGTAAAGTAAAAATATTCCACTTTAAAATTTACTCAAGTAAAGTAATTATATCTCACTTACCTATTTTCCTTCCTTACTGCGTTACACTTACTTGAGTACTACAGTATTTTTGGATACTCTACCACCTCTTTTTTTGAGACCTGCTGAAAAAGCTTAGGGTTTATTTTGATCACATATGTAGTTTGAGCAAACAAAAATACACAAAGAGCAACAACTTTTACTTTCACTTGAGCATTTCTCTGCTCCTGTATCTGTACTTTTACTTGATCAAGTACAAAATCAAGGTACTTCTTCTACCACTGCTACTACTTTGTCCCTCTACTTCAGTGATATTATTTTGAAGTAACATTATTCTTACTTCTCCTGCCTGTCAGTAAGGAGGTTGTGGGTTAGACTCCTGAACGTGCATGAACTTGTGTCTATGTTTTCTTTACAGGAACAAATCTCTGCAGAGAAACTAAAGACAAGTCCATCAGGTGAATTAACTACTGAATATTAAAGCAGCACTGTGTAACTTTTCAGACAGGGTATACCACAGGCTTTATTTATTGATTTATTTTGTGCAAACGAGGTCAGTTTGCAGCTTTCTGGTCAAAAGTATCCAAATCCAAGTGCGTGCTGCCTTCAGTGGCCTCTGCAATTTACAGTACTATGTGACATCACGCAGAGCTGCCAGGGGTTTCTGATTATGAACACCCAGCTGCAGACCAAGAAGAAATTTTGGCTGCGTTATCACCTCTGCCTTGTGGCTATGTGGGGCTGCCTGTTACGTTGTCTTCTGTTTGCTGTAACTGGAGAAGCCAAAACCAGGCAACCAAACCTGTCATTATCAGCTGAAAAGGTGAACTGAACCTCACAAAAGTTAAACAGCTCTTTCCCGCTGATTAAGTCCCTGAACCTTTGAGGGGAGCAGAAAATCAGGTACCACCACCACAGCAGTTCACCACACACAGGACTAGTTTACGTCCAGGAACCAAGAGCTGTCCAAAGTTGGTTTTGAGTACATTCTTGGGCTGCAGATCACTGGGTGGTGCACACATGTCTGTACACGTCTGGGTTTGACATAATCATTACGTATGAACAAAAACAAGAGCGTACACTTGAATAGAAGTAGACAGATGAATAAAAGGTTTATTCAAACAGGTGTGAATGAAACAAAGCACATTAGAAGGTGGTGTAAAGCTCACCAAAGTCCCTATTATATAACACAGAACCATGGTAACCATTTATATAATAGAACCATGGTAAAAAGGTGACTTGACTGAGTTGAACTTCGTGAGAATTTAGAGTTTTTTGTTATGTTATGTTATTATTATTATTTTTTTGTTAGACTTAGATTTAGTCAGAATTTATTTATTCACATATGCAATTACTTACTCACACATCACAATACATTACAATAACACAGAGTAAAAAAAATATTTTTAAAAAATGGCAAGAAACCTCTAAATAAGTAGCAATAAAAAAAAAAATAGAGATGGAAATTGCAGGAAAATCTACTTGAACACAAAGACACTATTTAATAAAACATGTCTTTTTATTAATATACTCAGATAGACTAGTCCAGGGTTGTCTAACATACGGCCCGGGGGCCAGATCCGGCCCTCCAAGATCTTTAATCTGGCCCTCGGCTGATTTTCTACTAAAATATTTTAATTATATTATTATATTTTCTATTAAAATATTGATAATTTTCTGCGGTTCTGAGCATAGCAGCGTCTCCAGTGTCTCTGTACGTGGCCCCTCCCACCAGAGCAGCACAAATGAAGACTTGTCTCTTTCCAAACGCTCTTAAAGGACGATCGTTTTGACTGTTGACCGTGACACCCTCATCAGAAAAATGTCCAACATGAGAAAAGTGGAGCAGAGTGCAGGATTTTCCAACAAAAATTGACTTATTCCTATTTACATACAAGTTCATGTTAAAACATTGTGTTGAAATTGCATTTTTCTTAAAGTTTCAGGTTGTTCATGATATTATAATAAAAATTATAATAAAATTGTATTCATCAATTAAAAAAAGATTTCTGTAATAGATTTGTGTTTCTCTGCAGAAATATTTGAACTTATTGCAATTTTTGGGGTATATATGCCTTTTTTTTTTTTTTTTTCCAGCCCCTTTGATGAAAGTAGGTTGGATACGGCCCCCGGACCAAAATGAGTTTGACACCCCTGGACTAGGCTAAAACCAAACTGTGGAAATCGTAATAATTCTCGTAATAATTATAATAACAGGTTTATATAGCACCTTTCAATACACCCAAAGCTCTTTACCGCATTATTCATTCACTACATACTGTGGTGATGAGATATTGTTGTAGCCACAGCTGCCCTGGGGCAAACTGATGAAGTAAGGCTGTTAGTCTGCACCATCTGGCTCTCCGACCACAAACACTCACATACCACTTTCATACTAGGCAATGCAAGTGAAAGGACAAAACAATAGTTTTTTGCTGCTGGTGCCTCACTGTGGTACCTGAGGTCAAACCAGTGTCTCCCATCCAAGTCCTGCCCAGACCGGCCCTGCTGAGCAACTGAGATGTGACAGGATCAGGCTTTGACGAGGAGGTTTGGTCACAACAAGCTGCTATTAGTGGTTTTCAGATTCTAGAATGTGATGATGTCATACTCACAGATGGAGGCAAGGACTGGTTTTCCCGATTGATCATTTTGTACTTTACCATGAAATATCCAAAAGGTAAAGTCACAAATGTTGAACCTGGTATCTTCAATTACTGACTAAACCCAAGATCATTTTGCATTTTAACAATATTCACTTTAACTTCTCCCATCTGTATTCATTAATCTAGGCCTATAGAATGCTGTGATGTCATCTGAACCCTGCATAGTTTATAAGTGAGTAACAAAAACATGCTCTTCTCTCACTTCAACTAGAGACTTACATACTCTTACTTTGCTGCTGATGTCATCAACATTCCCTGTTGAGGTGAAGCTAACCAGAGGCACTGATCTGTCTGAAGCCCCTTTACTGAAGTTAGGCTATAATTTGAGCACACATGGAACCAAACGTACAAAAGGTGAGAGTATTTGTACTGTTAGGCTGCGTTCAGACTGCAGCCTGAAGTGACTCAAATCTGATTTTTTGGCCCCTGTGTGACCTGTATCTGATATTTTAATGACAGTCTGAAGGACACAGATCAGATTTTTTTCAAATGTGACCCAGGACACTTGGATATGTGCTCCTGAAACCGATACATATCTGATCTTTTGACGTGCGACTTCAGTCTGAACAGCCAAAGCGCATTCATCCGACCTACATGTTATCAACAAGACACAAACATCACTATTCTGCACTGAAGTAGGTGAAAATTGTTAATGAACTCCGTGTCACTGAAGCGAAGCACATCACCACTCACCACTCTTGGCTCCGTCTCCACATCCACACGTTCCTTTCAATGGACGTCGCTGCTGCTGTCTCACAAAACACCACGGCCAAAAACCTCGTCCTTCTCCTTCTCAATCTCCTCTTTAAAACAAGTAAGTTGTTCATGTTCTGGCTCCGGTACGAGAGGAACTTTCAAATCTCCAGGTGCTCAATGCTCGCATCCAAAGACACAGAGCACGCTCATTGTGTCCTGCAGTGCACATGTGGGACACTTTCGGGCCGTTTACTTTTCACACTGGAGTCACATACAAGTCGCATTTATTTGGAAATGTGAACGACCTCGCAAAAACATCGGATTTCACAAAAAAATCGGAATTGAGCCCTGCAGTCTGAATGTAGCCTTAGACAAGACTTCTCAAATAACATTAACACAAGCAGTTTTTCATTCTCCCCTTTTTGTTTGTTCAAAATCTGAACATCTAAACAGGACCATGAATGCTTGTATTCATGTTAGATTTTTTAAAATGTGTTTAAATCTTTTTGGATGATCTTTTTGGATTATTTTACCACCTTTTGGGCAGCGTTTGTTAATGTCTGCATTGTGTCGCAATGGAAACTTGTGCTGTGATGTTAATATAAAGTATCAATATATTTTTTACAACATTGTAACCATATTTTTGTATGGTTGTTGTATGTATTGTTTTTTAATGTTCAGTGTTTTTCTTAGTTCAAGAAAAAGTTAGAGTGCCTGCGTTCTCTCAGCCCTATGTTCTCTCATTCTCTCTCAAGTTTTTTTCATTAATTTGTATCAGATTTTATCCCCATTTCTCCCAATTTGGTCATCAGTTACACCCAACCTATTCTCCAGCAGCAGTTGACTACAGATGTGATGTAGAGGTCATGGTGCACAGGATCCTAGGTTGAAATGACTCTGAATCATCTATTTAAATGCAGTTTAAAAATAAAAAATGACTTGACTTAGAGTTTAATGTTGAGAAAAATCTCAGAAACAAGAAAAATCTTAGAAATGAGGAAACATAGGGCTGACCCTAAAAAATAGATATATAATAATTAGACAGTGTTGGGAAGGTGACTTTTAAAATGTATTCCCCTACAGATTACAGATTACATACCCCAAAATGTAGTTTGTAACATAATCCATTAAATTACTTAAAGTGAGTAATGTAATCTGAATACTTTGGATTACTTGGTTTGCTGTAGAGAAGCAAAGACCAGGATATTGTAACATAAGATGTTTTGTCTGCTAAAAGACAATAAAAAGTCCAATCTTTCCTTAACCAAATTAAAAATATTATTGATAGAAGATGAGGAGGAGACGCGATCCGCACAGCATGATTTAGTCCTGTTAAATTCTTTTAAATCCTGTTTTAGTCCTGGTTTTAGTCCTGGTTTAGTCCTGGTTTAGACCTGGTTTAGACCTGGTTTAGTCCTGGTTTAGTCCTGGTTTAGACCTGGTTTAGACCTGGTTTAGTCCTGGTTTAGACCTGGTTTAGACCTGGTTTAGTCCTAGTTTAGACCTGGTTTAGACCTGGTTTAGACCTGGTTTAGTCCTGGTTTAGACCTGGTTTAGTCCTGGTTTAGTCCTGGTTTAGACCTGGTTTAGACCTGGTTTAGTCATGGTTTAGTGTCCAGCAATGAGTGGAATTACCAAAAAAAAAGAAGAAGAGGGATTTAGCCCAAAATGTGAAAACAGGAAAATACCACCGTGTAATCCATTTATTTCAACAAAGTAACTGTAATCTAATTGCCACTCACTGAAACAGTAACTGTAACCGAATACAGTTACTCATAATTTGTACTCTGATTACTTAATTCCAGTACATGTAATCTGTTACTCCCCAACACTGTAATTAGAGTAGCCAAATAGTGCATAGTAGTATTCATATAATATTCAAGTAAGATTGAAAAACACTTGTTAAACTCTTATAAAGAAGTGGACTAAGCGAGTGTGACGTCACCCATAGTGTCAGCTCTATTCAAAGGCAAGGCAAGGCAAGTTTATTTGTACAGCACAATTCGTACACAAAGTAATTCAAAGCGCTTTACAGAATAAGAAATACATTAAAATCATAATAAAAAGATTAAAATAAAAAAAGAGAGACATAAATTAGAGAGAAGAGTGCAGAATGAAAACCTTTCAGTTATTTGCACAGTTAAACAGAAATGTTTTGAGCCTGGATTTAAACAGCGTCACAGAAGAGTCTGTCTCACATGTTCAGACTGTTCCAGGTTTTAGCTGCATGAACCTGAAACTCTGACTCCCCTTGTTTAGTCGTGACTCTGGGCACCAGCAGGAGGCCGGTCCCTGAGCTCCTCAAATGAAGATCGCGATGCAAACAGTTATAGGAGCGAATCTGGAGTCAGGTTCTACATTATGAATAGGATTTTTTGACGGACATAATAGCCAATAAATAAACAGGATCATGTAGAGCGGGTTAATACGAACATTTTAAGACGAGGCTCACAGCAGCAGTTACAGAGAGAGGGGACCCAATATTCTAATGCAGGGTCTCCAACCTTTTTCCTCCAGTGAACTACTCATTTTAGCGGTGGCAAGAAATGGAGTAAATATAAGCGGCTTAGATGAAGCACAGGTAGCCAGGCTGGTGCCACCTAGTGCCTCTCCGCTCAATTTCATTTCTCTACAGCGACTAGGTCAGGAATCAGAATACACTAGACGGTTCACAAAAACACCGGAAGTGCGAGTTCAGGCACCAGCCAATCAGTGAAGAGCCAGATATTCTGTGTTGTCAACGATTCCTGAGATCGAGGATTTAAAGCCGGAACAAAGAGAATGTTCGGTGAAATTTATCAAGGGGAAAGACGTTATTGTCCTTCTGCCTACGAGATTTGGGAAAAGCTTAATATACCAGTTAACCCCGTTAGTGGTGCATTACATACATCACAACCAAATAGCAGCGATTGAAAAACAGTACCTGCCGACTGTTGAGCGAACAAGTTCTAACATTGCGAGGTCAGACAGTTTCTACGGAGTGAAACCGACTGATGAATCAGGCTAGGGTACAGTTTGATGCCTATAAAACATTTACACAACTATGATCCATTTATTAGTGCACAGAAATAGGCATCAGAATGATACATGTACAATGGTAATAGGCATTTAATCAAATAAAACTTTAGTTGTTCAGCACAATTCATATGATTTAGAAATCCCCTGGGCGAGCTACTTGGAAGGAGGTGGAGAGATACTGGAGAAACCCTTGTTCTAATGTCAGTCAATAGGAGCCAGGATCAGAGGGAGCTAGAAGTGCCCCATGTGAACTTCCTATTTGGAACACGGCTCAAGCTGTGTCCATCACTATTGGGCAAGTTACTTTAAAACTGTAATGTGTTATTTATGACTTGTTACTGTCATTTCAAAGTCATTTGTTACATTACAATATTACTGTGTTTAAAATGTAAGACATTACATGACTATTGCAGCACTTTTAATTTACTCTCACCAAAAGAACTGCAAAAATGCTGAACTTTTGCACAGTATATGGACTGAACCAGGACTAAACCAGGATCAAACCAGGTCTAATCTTGGACTAGAACTTGGAATCTAGGACCACCCCTGAGAGAACCCCGAGCCTGTGGAACAGGGTGTCTACAAAGCACAATCGGGCGTCACCTGCAGTTCGCCCCGTGGAGCGTGGAGTTCTGCGCTGGTCCTTTCGCTCGCGGTCACCTGACGGTCTATGCGGGCGCGTATTGTGGTTATTTTAGCAAATTTGTATGAACAAAAACCCACCACTTCAATCCAGGTTAAAAAAGCTTTGTAACGCGCGTTACTGACATTTGTACCGAGTAAAATATTTTTTACCCTGTAATGCCGTAACATTACTGTATTACAGCAAAAAGCAACGCATTACAGTAATTCGTTACTTTTATAACGTGTCACTCCCAACACTGGTGTCCATTTACATATACAGTCTATGGTTAAACTCATTGAAAAAGTTCCAAACTGACCTGATTAGCAGCTCTGTTGAAGAGTAAAAAAGTGCAGCTGGAGCTCACGTGGCTCTGAAAGCTTCAATCAATGTTTTTAGATCAATCTCCAGCAGAAGATCGACCGGGCGAGCCAAGAGTGCCCTGACACGTTTTCACACACTATCAGCTAAAACACTGTCCAACTGCATGTGTCAGGACTTCATGCATTTGCAGCTGATGTCATAAATATTCCCTGAGGGTGTGATGCTAACTGTAGGCACTGCTCTGTCTGAGGCTCATCATTTTGAGTAAAAAAAACAAAAAAACATCAAATGCTACTGATTTTCACTGGGCTGGTGCCTTTATGTTTGTACTGACAGTGAGTTTAGTTTTTTTTTAATAAATAACCTGGGTGTAAATAGCATTTTTGTCTAGGAACACCCGGGTGCCCTTCTATGTGCCATGCTAAATATACCCAGGGTGCAAATAGCATCTGCCTTTTATTTATCACAATTTGACCAGAAGAGTTGCCTTAGTTAGAACTGTGTTTGTTAAAGTGTGCATTGTGCAAGTGTGTAAGTTCAGAGCACAGGCCCCTTTTTTTTGTTTTTTTACTCTTGAGCGTAAATCACTGTCAGGGCTTTAAAAACATCCATCATAGCTGCATTTGAAGCCTCCCCGTGTTTGCCTGTGGCCCTCACGGTGTAGCCTGCGGTCAGAGCAGTAAAAGAGTTTACGAGTGTAATCCTGAGGTCTGGAGCCACGGCGGAGCTCACGTGATCAGCTCCAGACGTGAGGGCCTGGTCTGCAGGCGGCGCCCCCAGCCTGGAGCTCCTCAGGCCGGGACAGGACCCTACACGCCCTCCCTCACCTCAGCCAGGAGCACACACATCTGCAGACGGCTCCCTGCATCTCAGAGCAACTCCAACTCCCCTAATTGCTGTGCTTTTCAGAGACATCACAACATTCTACAGGCATGTAATAATTAGAGTTGTACTGCGTTACATTTCTAGTGTTGTGAAGTCATCTGAAATCCAAGAATGGACAATAATACTACAAAAGCAAAAACCTTAACTGAGAAATGACTTCAAAGTTTCTGTTTTGTCCAGACACAAGTAGAATAGGCTGGGCTTCCAAAATTTGACAACTAGTTTCTATAATGAAGAAATATTTGTATGTGAAAAATCTTGAGCTCAAAATGGAACTTTGACCCTTATTTGTCAGTTCCTGTTCACTGCCTTTGTATCATGAACCAAAAATAAATTTTCTTGCAAAAGCAAAAGGCAGAAACTGACATGATTATTATTATTTGTTTGATTTTCCCCTGGCTTTCATCCATTATAAGAAAAACACGTCACCAAGCTCCAGTCATCATGGGGTTTGTTTGAAATGATCTAGAAGATTGTCTTCTGTACCTCTCGCTTAACAAACAGGATTTTGCTTTGATGGTGTTCCACATACAAAATGTTCGCTGCAAACACAGGATGATTTCTTAGTCAGCCAAAGGTTTCCTTTTTGGTTCTTCCTGTGGATCAGTCCTGCCCATCACCTTCACCTTTCACTATTTTTCAATTCCGTTGGGAAGAGAAACAGTTTGAACAGAGGTTTACAGTCACACACATCTGATTCCCTTTTGCATTTATGGAATTAATAAACTTCCGAAGCCCGTTTCTTGAGCCGTTTTCAGCTGTTAGGATCCAACAACCACACAATTACGATGTCTGAATCCCAGAACTAAAATATGACAATATCAAATCCAGAAACAAAAGTGATATGGTTCAAAAGACTTGAAAAGATCGACTTTGTCAATAGACGCATCCCACTGGGAAAACAAACATGGCGGTTTGACGCTCACTTTTTTGGAGGATTCTTCCCAGTATGCATTGCACAATGACCGGAAGTTCGAAATTCGTGATGCATGTATTGGTCCAGTTCACAATAGAAACGATCAGATTTCATGCCAAAGTACAGAGGAATCAATAGGGAAATCTGGTTCACATTTGGGACCATAACGTCATCATTCAGCCACCGTTCTACCACCACGAATTTCCATCTTCAGTCCCTCGGTACGTTGATGTCAAATCATCCACAGGACAGGGAAAAGTACGGCAACAATCACACAAAAGTAACAGATTAACAGACAGTTCATTTGACGTTCGAAGTCAAGAGTTAAAGAGTTAAACCAGCAACCCCTCAATATAAAAAAAATATTTTGTTAATCATGGTGACATATTTGACTATTGAACAACCACTGTTTTAAGGTTGGTGTAGTGTATAAGTTCTTTGAGTGCCTTGAAGGTGGAAAAGACAGGTCATGTTTATGGATTTAAAAAAAAAAGTTCCTGTGGGCCCAGTCAAGCAGAAGTAAACAACAAGGCCAAAAATTCAAGTTAATGCATCTGATATAAAAATGTATTGAACAGATACATATGTACTCTAGTTTATGAAACTGTTGACCTTTTTTCTGTACCATTTTTGGTTCTAAAGTTCCATATGTTTTAAACAGACCATGTATGAAACATGGAACAAAAACTTATTTCCCAAATTTCAAAGACCTGCAAATCATGTCAATATAAATGGATGTATTTCATCATATCTTGTGTTATTCCATCTTTGAACTGTTGATGAAGGTACATGATTTTTTAAAAAAAAAGTATTTAAAATGATAAAAATTTGCTTGGAAGGACTGACATATTTTATAGAAATAGTTTCCTTTCATTTTGAAGTAATATTAAAGTATTCAGAAGAAAAAAGCGACAAATGATGTAAAATCCTGCACCTTCTACTTGTTTGTACAATTTTCCCTCCGTTACTTTTCCCTCCGTTACCATGACCTTTCTTAATAAAAAATCTCATGAGTCAAAAAGTAAGAGGTTTTTCAACCTAATCTTGTACCATATGGTAGAAAACTATATGAAGCAAATATTCAAACCAGTTTGTTAAGGATATGGAAGTGAGAACCAAGAGTTATCACTGTTTGGATTTATTGCCCAAAAAGTGCTGCATATTTCATTCCCTCCGTTACTGACATGAGTTTTTTAATTTTTTTGTCAACAACTTGAAAGAATATCACAGGTTTAACTTGACCCTGTTGGAGTGTAACTCTTTCCTACATTCTGATACTTTACTTATTTCAATAGTCCCTCTAGTTTCTGAATAAGAGACATTTGAATGTCAAAAAATCTGCCCCTGTTTGACCGGACCCCTATATACTGTCCCTTTACAGACATTGTACAATAAGTGTGTGAATCAAAATGAAATATAAGTTGTGATCTGGCTCCAAGAGAATTAGGTGATTAATCTTTTTGTCAGACTGTCCGCCCGTGTGTTACATTACCTCGACACACTGAACGTTTGCGTGACCTGGATTTCACAGCAGCCTCCTCCTCGACTCCATCGCTCTCATCCTTTTGGACAGACTCCCATGAGATCCCCGCGCCACATGCAGATTATAATGATCATATTTAAGTGGAGCGCATACTTCTGCAGGGAGGGGTCGGGCCCGAGAGCCAATGGTACGCTCCGCCGGGCGCTATTTCAGATCCAACTGTTGCCTGTGTCATTAAGAGTGTGAAGGGAAGGGAAAGTACAGAGGAGTCAGGCTCACGGCTACGGCTCTACCCAGATACAGGGAGGTGTCTGGGGAGAAGGGACGTGCCGGGGGAAATTCTGATCAAATATAGGTTTTTACTCATCGCAGTTGTTGTTGTTGATGGTTATAATTTGGTGTTTGGGGTTTCTCAAGATGATTACCGAGTTAGAAAGCAGAATGAGTCACACATTTCTCTCTGATCTGAATGGTCATAAAACTGTCACAAAACTCCAGGTTCTGCAGCTCAGTGAGGGAATTCTGGAGGTTCTGAGCTTCCACATGAGCCATGGTCTCTCCCCGTGACGTGCGGTGAGGTTTACGGCTTTAGAGTAGCTTATTTTTTCTTTACAAACATATCACGTTTTCTAATAAAAACCACTGAACCTGATCTAAATACGATATATAAACCAGATATACTTTTATATGGGATTCTTGGGTTAGTTTAACAGTTCAGACTTCAGTTTTCTCTCATATTTTAATGCTCCTGGATGTGTAAAAGCAGGGGTGGGCAATTTTTTTTTTTTTTCCGAGCAGCTACATGAGGGCCGGGCCAAAATGCTTTTCTCAGTTCTGCTTAATATGAATTGTATTTCTTAATAAAAAGCAGGAAATAAGATTGTTTTGAGGATCTGGTAAGACTGTTAAGAGTTTATGTTATGACTAAGCAATGAAAAAGTGAGGTTGCCTTACGAAAACTGTTACCTCTTAAATAAAAGCAATGCAGTTTCAGTCCATGCATGAGGTAAAATGATAAAATATGTTTATTTTGTAATTCCAAATGAGCTTAAACGGGCTGGTCAGAGTCAAGCAAAGGGCCGTCTGGTCTTGGAGCTGTCTACTCACTAATTTAATGTCTCTCTTTTTAATTTGATGATGATTATTTCTGATTTGATTTGTTTTTATTGTGATTTGATGTATTTCTTATTCTGTAAAGCACTTTCAGTTACTTGTACGAATTGTGTTATACAAATAAACTTGCCTTACAATGCCCAGGTCTGTGTTAAAAGAACTGTAGCCTGTACTGTTCATGATTAAAAAAAAAAAAAAAAGTATTCACAAACATAACTGAGCCTTGTGTCTCCAGAGAATTAACCTGCAGACAGAGGACACATATAAGTTTTTTCTCACTCTCAGTATTTAGGCAGACCATGCCTCATGTAATAGTAAAGTAAAAGCCTAAATTTACTATGTTTATCTCATATCTGGTGAGACACAGGTTTATAGGTCTGATAGTACACAAAATCTAATTCTTTTAAAAAAAAAATGTTATTGATTGATTCATTTTTATTTTCAGTTGGTGCCAAGAGAGAAACAATAATCATAAACATACTATATATACACTGTAAACAACAGAAAAGCACATTTCTCGAAAAGAAGCGGGAAGAAGAAAAAAACTTCATGACATAGTTTCAAAAATAATGTGGTTTCTGAACTTCAGATAAACAGAGCTTCAGTTAATGATGAGCTGTAAGCAGAAGCTTTTATAGCTCAATTTTTATTTTATTTATTTAATTTAATTTAATTTTTTTATTGGATCATTTGTGGCAAACAAAAACAAAACATAAACCACGACTACGTGGGTAGTCAATTCTTGTTTAAATCATGTTAGAATATTGTCCCCTCCTGGAGTTGAGGAGGTTCATGGACTTGAGTAATCCTTTATTACCTCCGCCAAGGAGGTTATGTTTTTGCCGGCGTTTGTCTGTTTGTTTGTTTGTTTGTTTGTTTGTCTGTTTGTCTGTTTGTCTGTTTGTTTGTTTGTTTGTTTGTTTTTCTGTTAGCAACATAACTCAAAAAGTTATGGACCGATTTTGATGAAATTTTCAGGATTTGTTGGAAATGTGAAAAGGAAGAACTGATTTCATTTTGGGGATGATCCGGAAGAAATCCTGGATTCTGGATCACTTTGAAATTTTAGTTAACATTGTGGTAAATGGGGCCAAAAATTTTGTTTCTCAATATCTGGGTTAATTATTGACCAAACCCCATGAAATTTGACTCAGGGATGGACAATGGGATCCTCTTTCATATTCCAAAGGCTGATCCGGATCTGATCCAGAAGACTGATTTTATCGCAATTTATATAAAAAATGGGGGTAGTCCTTGGCGGAGGTCTGCGCTCTCTGACTGCTTTTCTAGTTATTAGTCTGTCTACATCTCCAAAGCTCAACATGCTCTATTCCACCTTCTGATGTCATGTAGTAGTAGTTAAAAGCTCTTTTTACCTTTTATTCTGTAGAGCAATTCAAGGGCTGAAATTATAGATGAAAAATTCTAGTGAAGGTGTATGGAGTTTAAAAACACAGTGGAGCACTTCTTCCTGTATTACCACATGACATCACAAGGTGTAACATAGTGTTTTCTGTTTGTGAGACGAATTCAGCCTAAATCTACAGGGTTGGAAAGTTAAACACGTGTGAATGAAACAAAACACAACTCCAGGTCTGTTTGTGACGAGGAAACATTTGAACGTAGATCAGATAAAATGTCTGTAAAATCAAATCTCGCTCACAGTTTTCTAAACGGGGACAAACGTGCCTTTTCCACTTTGTCTGACTGAGCCGGGTCTGTGTTGAGTGCAGTGTTTGTGCTGTGGCTGGTCTGTAACAGGTGCACTGACCCAGAAGACCCCGGGGCCAGAGCTGTTGTTGTACCCAGAGAAGGCCCCTCCCTCTGGGGCACTTCAGCTGCACGGGGACTCTCCATAAACGCCGATACTTCCACGTCCAAGAGCATCTGTGCGTTCGGTTTTGTACTTTATTTACTGCAAATATCTGTGATTGTAAAAACTCTGTACTTGATTTTTATAGTCTTCAAAGTCCAAAGTTATTCCTCACTTACCTTATGTATTCTGAACATCCCTTTATTTATTTATTTTTTACCATTTTCACAGACAAGAGCCGAGTTTAACAGTCACAGTAAGACTAATAAAACTAGCATCCATCCATTCATTTTCTTCTGCTTATCTGGGGCTAAGGTGCAGGGGCAGCAGTCTAAGCAGGGACTCCCAGACTTCCTCAACCCAGACACGTCCTCCAGCTCCCCCAAGGTGTTCCCAGGCCAGCCCAGAGACATAGTCCCTCCAGCATGTCCTGGGTCTTCCCCGGGGCCTCCTCCCGGTGGGACATGCCCGGAACACTTCCTGAGGGAGAAGTCCAGGAGGCATCAGAACAGACGCCTGAGCCTCAACTGGCTCCTCGACGTGGAGGAGCAGCGGCTCTACTCCGAGCTCCTCCCGTGTGACTGAGCTCCTCACCCTATCTCTAAGGAAGCGCCCAGACGCCCTGCGGAGGAAACTTATTTCGAGCGCTTGTATCGTGATCTCGTCCTTTTGGTCATTACCCAGAGCTCATGACCATAGGTGAGAGTAGGAACGAAGACTGACCGGTAAATCGAGAGCTTCGCCTTTCAACTCAGCTCCCTCTTCACCACAACGGTCCGATACAGCGACCGCATCACTGCAGACGCTGCACCAATCCACCTGTCAATCTCACGTTCCGTCCTTCCCTCACTCGAGAACAAGACCCCGAGATACTTGAACTCCTTGAACAACTAGCATGCTAAAAATGCATTCTTACACTCCCTTCCTGTTTGCGGACTGTACATAGAGTCATCACAGAATGTATATTAGCTCTAAAATAGGTCCACACTGAAAAAGCCATAAAAAACTGGGGCTTGACTGTTCAGAAAGTGTTTTCAAGAGTTTCAAGAGTAAGATTTTTTTAAAATAACCACTGAAGTGTGTAGAATCCCTCAGTCATTCAGGTAGAATCCACGGCAAAGGAGAAATTCTATTTGTCAACTGGACAAACGTTTCTCAGTTCATCCAAGCTGCTTCTTCAGTTCTGGTCAGACGCTGGTGGACACTGTCTTATATCTGCCTGAAGGAGGAGCTAACTACACTGAAACTACTCTGAAACTAACACACCTACTTGTTTACAGTTTCTGTTTGTTAATTAGGCCTATTCATCTGTATCTGAGAGACAGAACCTATTGGACATAATGGAAACTGTAAACAAGTAGATGTGTTAGTTTCAGTGTAGTTTCAGTGTAGTTAGCTCCTCCTGCAGGCAGATATAAGACAGTGTCCACCAGCGTCTGACCAGAACTGAAGAAGCAGCTTGGACAAGCTGCGAAACATTTTTGACCTAAATAAACTTTTGTCCAGTTGACAAATTGAATTTCTCCTTTGCCAATAACCAGATGATAACCCTAACCCTAAACCTGGTCTAAATCTGGACTAACACAGAACTAAACCAGGACTCGAACTGCCTCTAATAGAATCGAATAACTGAATATCTGATCAATAAAAAAAAAAAAAAAAAAGGAAATATAGATAGATGGAAATGTACTAGTAATACTACATTTACTGCTACTGTTAAAGGTGGATTGTGTAACTTTTCTGGTGGAGGGTCCGTCACTTGCTCTGCCTGGAATGTTCCACAGTGTGACATTAAACAGATCTACCTTACATGGATTGTAATGCCATACTGTGAAACATTCCAGACAAAGCAATAACATCTCCATGGAGAGAAGTATTTGACAGATCCTCCACCAGAAAGGTTACACAATTAACCTTTAATTCCTAACTACAGCTAATACCAACTTGGATTCTAATGCATGTCCCAATTTCTGTCCCACGGTTGTTTTCAGTGAAAACTGTGAGTCTGTGTGTCTGTGTGTGTGTTTGTGTGTGTGTGTGTGTGTGTGTGTGTGTTTGTGTACACAAGTGTCCTGTCCTGCGGCAATGCATTAACCCATTAACCTCCCACCCCCCTCTCTCTCTCTGTGTGTGTCCCTCTCTCTCTGTCTCTCTCTCTGTCTCTCTCACTGTCTTTCTGTCCCTCTCTGTCTTTGTCTTTGTCTCTTTCTCTGACTTTTTCTCTCTGTGTCTCTCTGTCTTTCTCTCTGTGTGTCTCTCACTGTCTCTCCCACTGTCTCTCTGTCCCTCTCTCTCTCTGTCTCTCGGTCTTTCTTTCTCTGTCTCTCTTTGTCTTTATCTCTGTCTCTCTGTTCCTCTCTCTCTCTCTGTGTGTCTCTGTCTTTATCTCTCTGTCTCTCTATTCCTCTCTCTTTCTGTCTTTCTCTGCCCCCCTGTCCCTCTCTGTCTTTTCTCTCTGTCTCTCTGTTCAGCTGTCTTTCTCTCTCTCTCTCTCTCTCTGTCTCTCTGTCTCTCTGTCCCTCTCTGTCTTTTCTTTCTGTCTCTCTATTCCTCTCTCTTTCTGTCTTTCTCTCTGTCTCTCTGTTCAGCTGTCTTTCTCTCTCTCTCTCTCTCTCTCTCTGTCTCTCTGTCTCTCTGTCTTTCTCTGTCTCTCTTCTCTCTCTCTCTGTCTTTCTCTTCTGTCTCTCTGTCTCTCTGTCTCTCTGTCAGCTGTCTCTCTCTCTCTCTCTCTCTCTCTCTCTCTCTCTGTCTCTCTGTCCCTCTCTGTCTTTTCTTTCTGTCTCTCTATCCCTCTCTCTCTCTGTCTTTCTCTCTGTCTCTTTGTCTTTCTCTCTGTCTCTCTCACTGTCTTTCTTTCCATCTCTATCTTTCTCTCTGTCTGTCTCTCTGACTTTTTCTCTCTGTCCTTCTCTCTGTGTGTCTCTCCCACTGTCTCTCTGTCCCTCTCTCTGTCTGTCTCTCGGTCTTTCTTTCTCTGTCTCTCTTTGTCTTTATCTCTGTCTCTCTGTTCCTCTCTCTCTGTGTCTCTGTCTTTATATCTCTGTCTCTCTATTCCTCTCTCTTTCTGTCTTTCTCTCTCCCTCTGCTCCCCCTCTGTCCCTCTCTGTCTTTTCTTTCTGTCTCTCTATTCCTCTCTCTTTCTGTCTTTCTCTCTCTGTCTCTCTTTTCCGCTGTCTTTCTCTCTCTCTGTCCCTCTCTCTGTGTCTCTCTGTCCCTCTCTGTCTTTTCTTTTTGTCTCTCTATTTCTCTCTCTTTCTGTCTTTCTCTCTCTGTCTCTCTTTTCCGCTGTCTTTCTCTCTCTCTGTCCCTCTCTCTCTCTCTCTGTGTGTCTCTCTGTCTGTCTCTCTGTCCCTCTCTGTCTTTTCTTTCTGTCTCTCTATTCTCTCTCTCTCTGTCCCTCTCTCTCTCTGTGTGTCTCTCTGTCTGTCTCTCTGTCCCTCTCTGTCTTTTCTTTCTGTCTCTCTATCCCTCTCTCTTTCTGTCTTTCTCTCTCTGTCTCTCTGCCTTTCTCTTTCTCACTGTCTTTCTCTCTCTGTCTCCCTGCGTCCCCTCCCCCTCTGTTGTCTCTGTCCTGTTGGGTGGAGGATGTAGTGGGGGTACTTTAGTAAGTACTTGAGTGAAAACACATGGCTGAGGGTAAGATTACTTTTACTGCTCTCATTAGTGTTGTTTTGTTTCATTCATGTCTGAGTAATCTCCAAACCTCAAAACGCTCTGTTGTGATGTCTTCCAATTTTCAAGGTGACAACTACTTTTTTACCTTTACTTGGGTAGAGATAGGCAAATCCAGGGCTGAAATGATCCAAATTATTCTACTGAAGGTGTGTGGAGTTTAAGAACACCGTGGAGCACTTCTTGTATTACCACATGACATCACAATGTGGAACAGTGTTTTCAGTCTGAGAAAAGAACTCAATGTGCAGGGTTTGTGTGTTAAACATGAGTGAATGAAACAAAACACAACTGCAGGTCTGTTTGTAAAGAGGCAGAAATGAGAAAATGTTTTAAGTACCGTATTTTTTGGACTACAAGGTGCACCAGATTATAAGGCGCAACATCAATAATGTTGAATTCTCTCGTCTATTTTCATACATAATGTGCACTGGATTATAAGATGCATTAACTCTTTCCCCCATGAAGACATTTGACGACCCTCCCCTGTTTCTTAATGACGTCTTTTGACACCTCCACTGTGTCACTAAAGACGTGATTTGACGGCCATTACAAATGGCTCGGTTTTTTTACATGTAAACAGAGGCTGTGATAGGTGGGGGCCACTACAACCCACACATACTAATATATGTATGGGTTGTTCCAAGTGGGCGTCCAAGGGGGAAAGAGTTAAGTGAAACAAATGGACGACACTTGAGATTGATCCTTAGTCCAGGCATCCACGATCCATTGGCAGATCGTGGTGTAATTCGCCCTGTATTGCTTCCCTGTCTTGATGAATGTGTATTATAAATGTGAATGTGGGTGGATCATTTAAGTTTTTTTTTTTTTTTTCCTACGAGGACGACTCAAATATACATTGAGTAATAATGTGTTTAATGCAGTTTTGTGCACATTTGTTTACATTTTACAGAAGCAAAACTTAAAACCACATGACTCACTTGCATAAACTCTAAGTACTGAAAAAACTGCTCGCTCCTTGTGCGCTGATGCGGTTCAGCTTCTGTCGGACTAAAGGACACAACTCACAACTCGTTCTCTCTGTGATGAAGGCGACAGTGGCAGTGTCAATGCAGAACTATACTTTGCCCTTTACTCCGTGAGACTCCTGACAACAGTAGCTGTAATGCTCCAACAATCCAAGTGGTGCGCCGTCGTGGTTTACCAAAGTCGTACTAAAACATTTTGACAGATTTTTTAGCGCCGTGTACCACATAAAATCAGTTTGAGGTCAGTAAGCACAACCAGAATTATTACATAAGGCACACTGTCGATTTTTGAGAAAATTAAAGGATTTTATCCCTCTCCCAGGCAGATTTGCAACAGCTAAATGCCAATTACCTACTTACTCCACATCCATATTTTATGAGAATGTTTTTACTCAGGAGCCTTTTTCCCATCCATGCTGACAAACGTGGATGATGCAGACTGTGCGAGAATGGCTACACACAAACAGCCTGCCAGAAGTGCAAAGTACTTTTGTGCTTTACAAAGGATAAAAATTGTTTCTTGGAGAACCACACGAAAAAGTGATGTTGTTCTGCCACTGTAAAGCTGTTACACTGTGCTTTTGTTTTCATTATGAAAAGTAGTATACACGTAAAGTTAGCGTTCATATCATTTTCAATCTTCAGTGTTAATTTACCACACCGGGCCAATGCTGCAAATTTGCAACATCCCAGAACACATTGCATGTGAAGGTCTCTCAAAAAAAAGTCAGGATTGTATAATACTTCCCCATATGATAATTTTCCCCAAATATCAGATTTTTCCTGTTACTAAAACTTAATCTGAGCCTGAGAGGGTTAAGTGTGCCTTATAGTACAAAAAATAAGGTATAATTTTTCATGTAATACTTTTTATATTAATATTACAGGTATTTCTTGCTTCCTGTATCTGTACTTTTACGTAAAGGTTTGCCTGGAATGTTCCACAGTACAGCACTAAACATATCTCTCTCGCATTTGATCAATTGCAAGTGTTTTATAGCTCAACAATACCTAAAAAAACATGAATTCTTACCATGTGCAGGCTCGCTTCTCCATAGATCTGAACCTTTAACCTGGCTCCCTTGTGATTACCAAGTTTATTACCATACTGTGGAATAATCAAGGCAAAACTGCAATATTTCCATGGAGACAAACAGATGGCGGAGCATTTTTAAGTTACAGAATGGAGAAGTTCTTCCAGTTCTTACAGTAAATGGAGAAGTTCTTCCAGTTCTTACAGTAAATGGAGTAGTTTTTCCAGTGTTTAAATGACAGTGTTTATCTTTAGTCTGCACTGAAGCCCTGGTCAGACCTGTTTGTGTCTCCAGATAAGACCCAGACCCTCCCCAGACACTCACGAGAGCCGACCCACACTCACACCTCCTCCCTGGGCTTATCAGCTCCACAGCGCAGTCCAGACCAGCACCACCACCACCACTCCCACCAGAGTCCACCGTGTATGATCACCACGGCAACCCTCCCGGCCGACCAATCAGGTAATCACAGTGGGACATCAGTGACCCGCCTGTCTGTGTCCCGGGAGCCTGGACTTAATAAAAATGCCATTGGAAACGCCTTGGCAGTGGTCTTGGGGAACATGTGGAGTCCGGCTGTCTGACAGGTTTGTAATGAGACAGGGAGGTTATTATAGGCAATATTTTTCATGTTTAATTAAATCTGAACAAAGAAAAGAAGGAAGAGTCTCTTGGCAAATTCTTTATAAAATGAGACTTTTGAAGAGTCCATTTGTCTGCAATTTTCAGATTTTACAGACCTGGAGTTGTGTTTTGTTTCATTCACACACGTTCTTCTCACAAACTGAAAACACTCTGTTCCACTTTGTGATGTCATGTGGTAATACAGGAAACGCTCCACTCTGTTTTTAAACTCCAAACACTTTCACTAGAATCATTTGGATCATTTCAGCCCTGGAATTGCTGATCTCTGCTGAACAAAAACTTGCACTTGCACATGACATCACAAGGTGGAACAGAGCATTGAGACGAGCTGGTGGCATTATCAGACAAGTCACAGGTCAGATCTCTGGAGAGGTGTTTAGTTTTTAGTAATTAAAAAAAAAAACATCTAAATTGAATACAACTTTGGAACAGACAAAGCAATGACTTCAAAAATGAGGAGGTAACAACATTCTAACCAGACTTAAAGCTCACAAGAGTCGATTTTGTGTAACTGTGACAGCGGGGTAGTCAGACTGGCGCCACCTAGTGCCTCTGCTTAATTTCATTTCTCTCCAGAGACTAGGTCAGGAATCAGAATACACTAGATCAGGCATGTCCAAACTGTGGCCCGTGGCCCAAATGCGGCCCTCAGACTATTTTTTCTTGGCTCTCAGACTTCCAGATGAATTGGCCCAGATTACCTTGCATTAATTAAAAATGAACTATTTACTGCAAGTTTTTTGAAAATCTACCTTGATGAAGCTAATATTTAATATTTAGTGTGCGGTTTTAAGGATCTCAGCATGAATAAAGACTGATGGTTCATTCTAATGTGTTAAACATGCACATATTTCAATTATTCACTGTACTGAGCATCAGTCTGTGCCCTCTGCTTTGTCTGTGTTTAGATATGTGGCCCTTGATGAAAAAAGTGTGGACACCCCTGCACTAGACGGTTTGCAAGAACCCCGGAAGTTGTAAAGCGCGCACCGGCCAATCAGCTGTGAGCTGTGAAGCCATGATGTCAAACTTGTCGTGCCTGTCTGGGTCCTGGTTGTGGTAAACAAACAAACAAAGTGGTCAAGATGGATGTAGACGAAGCCATATATTCTGTGTTGGCAACGATCCTGAGATCGAGGATTTAAAGCTGTAACAAAGAAAAAGTTTGGTCAATTTTCATCAAGGGGAAAGACGTTATTGCCCTTCTGTTTAAATGCAGCTTTGTGCACATTTGTTTACGTTTTACAGAAACAAAACTTAAAACCACATGGCTCATTTGCATAAACTATAAGGACTGCAAAAACATCTTGTTCCTTGTGCGCTGACGCGGTTCATCTTCTGTTGGACTAAATGACACAACTCCGCGAGGCTCCTGACTACAGCAGCTGTAATGCTCCAACAATCCATCAAGAGGTGTGGCTTCGTCGTTTACCAAAGTCAAACTAAAACATTTTGACAGATTTTTGAGCGCTGTGTACCACATGAAATCAGTTTGAGGTCAGTAAGCACAACCAGAATTATTACATAAGACACATCGAATTATAAAGCGCACTGTCGAGTTTTTGAGAAAATTAAAGGATTTAAAGTGCAGCTTATCGTTCAAAAAATACAGTAATCTAGGATCTTTAAACTTCCAGACAGTATCTCCAAAATCTACAGGACTCAGTCTATCTCCACAGGCACAGAGATAACCCAAAGTGACCAGAATTAGCACAGATTTGATAAGGAGCAGCATTACATAATGATGGACAGACTCACATTATGGAGACGGGAGCAGGCTATTTCAGGGAGAATTCACAGCACTCTCCAGAGATTAGACCAGACCTGTGACTCCAATCAGCACAATCTGATTTGGGCTCAAACATTCTGACCTCTAAGGTGCATTGTGTAACTTTTCTGGTGGAGAGTATGTCACTTGCTCGTCTTCATGAAAATCTTACTGCTTTGTCTAGAATGTCCATAAACCTTCACTTGAATCATTTGGATCATTTCAGACCTGAAATTGCCAATCTCTACTGAACTACAGGTAAAAAGAAGCCGTTAACTTGGAAATTACAGCAACATTAGGATGACCAGACATCTCTGTTTACTCGGGACAGTCCCAGTTTTGAGTCCCGTGTCCTCTGTCCCATCAGATTTATCCAAAACCACTGATTTGTCCCAGATTTATACAAGAAATGTCCCAGCCATTACCCACCAACAGTAAAGAGAGGGATAGATTGTCATTTGTTACGAATAAAACACAGTAAACTGTAACTGATAATGACACTGACAGAAGTCCCTCAGATTATGACTGACCCACAACACAAGTAAGCTGAGAATGTACAATGTTACTCGCTCTTTTCACAAGTTTATTTATACCAACTAGTGTCGTAGTACGCAGGACCAGTCTGGGTCTCGAGACCGGCCTCAAGACCATTTTTTTTTACGGTCTTGGTCTTGTCTCAGATTGACCAGGTTTGGACTCAATCTTGTCTCGGTCTTGAAGGGGTTTGGACTCTGTCTCGTCTTGGACTCGAGGTCTGACACTTGTCGGGTGCGATCATGTTTCATTACAGCTGCTGCTGTTGGCAATAAACTTCTTACCGCGACATGTGGCTGAAGTTTGCCTAATAAAATTGCACAAATGCATCTGTATTTGTCTTGACGTGCGTTAGGTAAATGTGCAGAGGCTAAACCCCACTGTTAAACCAGTAAGAGAATGTAAATCCAGTTAGAAATTTGAGAAAACAAGTTTAAAAAATCCTACCCACTTTCTTCACTTTCTTAACAGTTTTGTGTAAAGTGCCAGTGGAAGTTCTAAAGAAGAGGTTCTCAAACTGTGGATGAGGGTCCAAAAAAAAGTGCAGTACAGTTAGTACATTAATCAGATAAAATGGAGATAGATTTATAAAACATTGCTACATATGTGACAAAATACAAATAAAAGTAGGAAATGACAGAGATGGTGTTGTTTTGGTCTCGATGGGCCATGATCTCAATCTTCTCTCGGCCATTAAAAGCCTCAGTCTTACTTGGTTCAGATCTTTAAAAGTCTCAGTCTTGTCTCGATCTCAGCCTTTAAAAGTCTCAGGTCTTGTCTCGATCTCAGCCTTTAAAAGTCTCAGTCTTGTATCGGTCTCTACCTTTAAAAGTCTCGGTCTTGTCTCGATCTCGACCTTAAAAAGTCTCTGTTTGGTCTTTGTCTTTGTCTTGTCCTGGTCTCAGGACCCTGTGGTCTTGGACTGGTCTTGGTCGATTAGTGCGCTCTTGACTACAACACTAATACCAACCATCCCAACCCGAGTGTGTCCTAGTTTTGAATTTTGAAAATCTGGTCACCCTACTCTACATGACATCGTAAGGTGGAACAGAGCATTTTGAGGTTTGGAGATATAGACAGACTAATAATAAAGAGTTATTCAAACGTGTGAAAGAAACAAAACACAAATCTAGGTCTGTTTTTGAGGAGGTAACAGCATTAGAACATGGCTTAAAACCCACAACAGTCCATTTTATATAATATAGGACCTTTAAGACTAATTACAATGCAATTATTATAAAGAGTTTCCAAAAATTAAACATCATTTTCAACAGCCATCCCCTGGAGAACACCAACAACACTAACCTGGCCAACACCACCCCAACATGGTCAATATTTTGGATCAGCTGTCTTGTTTTACTCAAACACTTCACTTCTTCCAAACCTTTGCCAAATATGGTGCCAACAAAGTCCCCGCACATGGCATTGTTTTGAGTATACCAGGCTCTCCTCTCCCTCCTCCATAACACATCAAATATCAGCTCTGCGCATGTGTGACCTGCAGATGAACCTCTCCTCAGACACCGAGAATGGAGAAGTCTAGACCGAACAACTGCCCAGTGTCTAGCAACAAAAAGTCACGCTCTGAGAATGGCGTGTCGGTAACGTGAGGACAAATCTGCCCGTGTTTATAGCTTCATATGCCTGTCACATTAGTGAAAGTGATGTTGGCATAAATCGTAGCCTCAAGTGACTGTTCGGGTGTTGCAGAGAAAGAAGAGACAGACCCCAGTATCGTCGGTTATGCAACTGCAGAGCATCACGTCACCAGCTGTGGCCTCATTTTTTAGTGTCTTCTAAAGAGCTCACAGAATAGATTCAATTCAATTAAAGGCTCTACGACTTCTTGGGTTCTTTTAAAAAAATAATGCAGACAATATTGTATTCTCATTATATTAATTTCATATTTAATGCCTGCTACTAGGGCTGAGTATCATTAAGAACTTGCCCATACAATATATACCTCATACAATACATAGGCCACGATACAATACATATCTCGATACATGGTCCACGAAACAATACACATCTCGATACAGTGCACTTTCCATTCAATACGAAATATTTCAAGTTGATTCAATATGATTCAATAAAAAATAAAGACTAAATCATGGCTGTGATACTAAAAGTCTTTGTTAAACCACTTCTTGTGCAAAGTTCATATGAAACACAAACATTTTAATCATCAAAACTGTGAAAATGTCAAATGTGTCGCATAAACGAGTTTCCTTCTACTAAACAAACAATAAAACTGTAGCTGTGACAAAACAATTTTACAAAGCATACCAAAAAATTCTCTTGGAGATATATATTTATACAGCAGTCCCTGATATTGATACCGAATTGTTACATTAAATGATACTATATATTGATATTTTGATATTTTTGCACAACCCCACTTGTTACAGTTAGTGCAAAATGTTCTGCTCAGTAACCTTGCAATGATGCTTGCTACTCTGTTTTATGATACAAACTGCAGAAGCTCCGGAAAATTCCCAGGGTAAAACTATCAGCTAAAAATAACATTTAGAAATGGACAGTACTGAAATTTTGGTTAGACTCACAGACCATCAGACTCTCAGAAACTCTCTGCTAAATGCTTTATAGACCATCTAATATTTTTTGTCTGTGGGTCACCTTTGTGCTGAGAATCCATGCTAAAATATTAAAGGTGCTGTAGAACCTTCTCTGTGCCTCGCCACCTGTTATTTTTGTATTTTTTATTTTTTTTGCAAGATACAGAACAGAAATCCATCCATCCAGAAACAGAAACCACCCATCCATTTTATTCTGCTTATGTGGGGTAGGGTCACGGGGGCAACAGCAGGGACTCCCAGACTTCCTTCACCCTGGACACTTCCTCCAGGGGGACCCCAAGGTGTTCCCAGGCCAGCCCAGAGACATAGACCCTCCACCATGTCCGGTGTGTCTTCCTTGGGGCCTCCTTCAACAAAACCAACAAACCCAAGAAGTTAAAGTACATAAGAAGACAAAATGAACTCATTCAATTCAATCGATCAATCAAAATGGATTCTTGTGAGCTTTAAGCCATGCTAGAATGTTGTTACCATCAAAATAAGGTGACCAGGTGTCCTTATTTACCCAGGACAGTCCCAGTTTTGAGTCCTGTGTCCCCTGTCCCAGCAGATTCATACAAAACCAGTGATATGTCCCAGTTTTATACAAGAACTGTCCCAGGTGTCCCTATTTTTCAGCAATGCATGGATGAACACCAGCCAATAGTAAAGAGGGGAATATATTGTTATTTGTTTAACGTTAGCTAAAAGACAGAAAACTGAGCTGAAAATGATCATAAGGCAAAAAAAAAATGCACCAACTGGACTCTCGGGTGTTGTTTCACACTCTTTTCACATTCTTATTTATATCAATAACTGTCCCAACCCAGGTCTGGTCCAGTTTTTGATTTTGAACATCTGGTCACCCTACATCAAAAACAGACCTGGAGTTGTGTTTTGTTTCATTCACACATGTTTGAGTAATCCTGCATTAGTTTGTCTACATCTCCAAAGTTCTGTTCCACCTTGTGATGTCATGTAGTGGTACTTTTCAAGTTTACAGACACATTTTTACCTTCAGTTCAGTAAAGAGTAAAGTGTGTAGAATTCCCTAACGTGATGTTATGATTTCCAACAAGGAAGTCACATCTGAAACCTAAAAAAATGTCACACTGGGAAAAAATATTTTAAATGTACTTATTTTATTTTAGTAAAATCTTTAATATCTTAACTGTGTTTTAGTCAAATGAGTAATTCAACTTGTCATAGGAACTTTCACTACACAGAAATTAAACAACGATCTGACAGAATCGAACCTGCTATGGACTCGACCTATACGACTGAGGGATTACATAAAAATAACTCACCATTAACACCACAGACTGTGTAAAGCTCCAGTCAAATGAAGCTCATCGAGGCTTGCAGTTACGTGGCAAATTTTGAATCGAGTTTCACATTAGGACAAAATAGCTAAATAGAAACACTAGGATCATGTAGAGAGGGTTAATAGGAACATTTTAAGACCAAAACGACGAGCCTCGCTGCAGCAGTTACAGAGAGAGGCAAAGTTTTTCAATGTAAAGTGAATAGAAGCCAGAGTCGATGGAGCCAGAAGCGCCTACATTCTAACTTCCAATTTGGAACGCGTCGACTAACAGGTTAACTATGTCCATTTACAGTCATGCAACCTCTGCCACTTACTGCTAAAATTCCAATTGTTGTGACGTCGTAACCTCTTTTTTTTTACGGACTTCCAGAAGAACCAGAAGTGTAAAGGTCACTGATGGATTCCTACCCCAAGCCTGTGTCTTCTCCCCTGCCTTTTTCTCTGGACTGACTGTGCCTCTGACCACTATAACGTTTACACACCTCCTCATACGCCTTTTTTTTGCGTCATTCTAACAACCCACAAACTGCCAACTGAATCTGAACTACTAGTGGCACAGTGAGTTAAGCCTGTGCCCACTCACCACAGAGTCAGTGGTTCAAATCATAGCCAAGAACATATATAAGTGCTTTTGTTACTTTGCTAGTTTGGTTTCAAGTGGCCAAAGCCTTTTTAAGTGTGTATAAAAGTGTTACATAAGACTTATGATATAATTAGTACGGTGTATTGTGATGGTATTAGCTGCAGTTATAGACACAACCTTTGCCTTTTCAACTTTTATTTGGCTCATTTTAAACTCAAACAAGTTCGGCCGGTTCAGCAACACACAGGGATTAGTTTCATTTGGTTTCTTCTGATGATTTTGTTTCATGAGGAGAAATGCACAAAAAAAAAAAAGACCATTCAACCACTAAGTAAATGTAAGAGTTATAAACAAAAAGCACAGTATGAAAGATTTAGATTTTAAATTTTATAAACCTGACTTGTGTCTCCAGATAAAACGTAAACATGTTCCAACAAGTGATCATTTTAAACCTGGAATTGCCAATCTCTACTAAACAAAAGATACGATACATAACTCGATACACAGTCCACAATATGATACATTTTTCGATGCACTTTAGATTCAGTATGATATTTTTCAAATCAGTTCAGTCGGTTCAGTGGAAAACAAAGGTTAAATCATCGCTGTGATACTAAAAGTCCACTAAACCCACTAAGTTTGTGTAAAGTTAATATGGAAAACACCCATTTTACTGTCAACACAATTATAGCTTTTACACAAAATAATATAGTAAAATATATCTAAAAATACTCCACTTGTATCCACAATTTTGTTCTTTCGGTCATTACCCATCCTAACCTCACTCGTGAACAAGACCCTGAGATACTTGAACTCGTCCACTTGAGGCAGAAAACTCTTTTTCCTCCACCACACACCAGGCCAGGGCCTTCAATGTTTCTCATCATCAAATGATTTTTTTTTTTTGTGAAATCCGACGTTCAGTTTTTTGCGAGGTCGTTCACATTTCCAATTAAATGTGACTTGTATGTGACTCCAGTGTGAACGTTAAACAGCCCAAAAGTGTCCCGCATGTGCACTGGAGACACGATGACGTCAACCGCAGCGAGCGTCTCTGTGTTTACGAAAGTTGTCCAAACATGGACGCAGCATTGAGCACCTGGAGATTTTAAAGTTCCTCTCGTACCGGAGCCAGAACATGAACAACTTACTTGTTTTAAGGAGGAGATTGAGAAGGAGAAGGACGAGGTTTTTGGCCGTGGTGTTTTGTGGGCCATCAGCAGCGACGTCCGTTGAAAGGAATGTGTGGATGTGTAGACGTAGCCAAGAGTGGTGAGTGGCGATGTGCTTCACTTCAGTGACACGGAGTTCAACAATTTTTGTATGACGAGAAGAACGTTTGTGTACATTTGTGAGCACCTACTTGTACCACTCTCGAGGGAGGAAACACATCTTCGGCGACCTATTTCCGTGAGCAAACGCTTCGCCGTTGGGCTGTATTGGCTTGCAACAAGTGCTTGTTACCGCACAATAGCCAACCTTTTTGGCATAGCCAAGTCCACTGTGTGATAACGTGTAGGTCGGATGAATGTGCCTTGTTCAGACTGAAGGTCTTTAGTTTTAGGAGCACATATCCAAGTGTCCTGGGTCGCATTTGAAAAAATTGGATCTGTGTCGTTCAGACTGTCATTAAAAGATCAGATACAGGTCACATAGGGGCCAAATTATCGGATTTGTGTCACTTCAGGCTGCAGTGTGAAAGTAGCCATGGTTCAGTAAAGACGGTGTGTAGAATTCCTTTGCGTGATGTCACTAACTACAACTGAAATTAAACAACGATCTGGCAGAATTGAACCTGCTATGGACTGGACGACTGAAGGATTACATAAAAAAAGAAAAAAGTCACCATTAACACCACAGACTGTATAAAGAAGTGGACTGAGGGAGTGTAACGTCACCCATAGCGTTCAGCTCCAGTCAAATGAAGCTCATCGAGCTTGCAGTTATGAGGTCAAATTGGAGTCAGTTTCCATATTATGAACTTTCCACCCACCCGGAGAGGGCAAGACACTTTTTTCCAGTCGAAACCCTTATGATGAGCACAACAACCAGGCCAGTTACATCACCTGGACTGATGTTACCGCGGCCCCACCCTGGACTCAGGTCTGGGATAGGTGCTCGACATCAAGTGTTTTGTTTGAGTAATACTGTATTGTTAGTCTGTATACAACTCTGAATCTGACAGTTGGACCTTGTGATGTCATGAAGTGGTAGTTTTCAAGTTAACAGCTCATTTTACCGTTAGTTTAGTAGAGATCGGCAATTCCAGGGCTGAAATTGTCCAAATGATTCTAGTGAAGGTATGTGGGATTTAAAAACACAGTGGAGCACTTCCTGTATTACCACATGGCATCTCAACTCAGCCTAAATCTGCAGGGTTTGTGTGTTCAACATGTGTGAATGAAACAAAACACAACTCCAGAAACATTAGAACATAGCTTCATATGAAAAAAAAAAAATTAAAATCCGTCTTCTTCCTAAAGTTTTTGTGCATCATCTTTGGACTCAACCTGATTTGAACTGGTGCAGTGTGTCTCTGCTCTCTCATGTCTCTGAGGGGACGCCCACTCTAATCCTTCTGTGAGCACGTTTCACACCTCACTGCCTCACAAAGACTCTGCCGGAGACAGGGGCAGGGGGACATGAGGACAGAGGGACTCACGGGAACTAAAGGAGACAGGGGCACAGGAGGACAGGGGGACTCAGGGGAACTAAAGGAGACAGGAGCCGGGGGACAGGAGGACAGGGGGACTCAGGGGAACTAAAGGAGACAGGGGCAGGGGGACAGGAGGACAGGGGGACTCAGGGAGGCAGGTGCAGGGAGACAGGAGCAGGGGGACTAAGGGGAACTAAGGGGGACAGGAAGACAGGGGATGCAGGGGAACTAAAGGAGACATGAGCAGGGGGACTCACGGGGACTAAAGGAGACAGGAGCAGGGGGACAGGGGGGCTCAAGGGGACTAAGGAGGACAAGATCAGGGGGACAGGAGGACAGGGGACTCAGGGGGACAGGAGCAGGGAGACTGGACAAGTGGGATTTAGGAAGACAAGTGTAGGGGGACAGGAGGACAGGGGGACTAATGGGAACTAAAGGAAACAGGAGCAGGGGGGACAAGAGGACAGGGGGACTAAGATTAATTATGGGAGACAAGAGCAAGGGGACAGGAGCAGGGGGACAGGAGGACAGGAGGATTCAGGAGAACTAAAGGAGACAGGAGCAGGGGGACAGGAGGACAGGGGGACTCAGGAAGGCAGGTGCAGGGAGACAGGAGCAAGGGCATATGGGGACATGGAAACAAGGAGACAGGCTCCGGAGGACACAGAGGGAATATGAGAGAATATGGACAGGTGCAGGTGACAGGGACTCAGGGGGACAGGAGCAGGGAGAGTGTGGACAGAGCCAGCGTTGGGACGGAGCTGTGGGCGGGTGTAGGCGGGTGTAGGCGGGCGTCTGGGTGGGGGGTGAGTTCAAAGGGGGCGGGGCCGTGAGGAGGTCAAGGTCAGCCCTGACGACACAATGAAGAAGTGATTAGAGCGTCCACGTTCACACACACTGACCGTATGCACCGGCCGCTCCCTGGGGTCCTAAACGCCCATCAGCCATTGTGGCGCAGACCAGATTAGCATAAGTCAAGACACGACTTTTCAACTCCCCAGTTCCCAGCGTGAAAAAAAAAAAAGAAAGATCAGGACGAGTAAACGGGTCTGTGCACCACTCGCTCTTTTGAATTTCAATTAACAACCAAAAACAATAAAATGGGATTTGTTATTTCATGTTTCCGTTTTAGTGTCAAACAACAAAACTGATTTTCCAGATCCACACTAAACACTTCACAGAGCTGTTTGGAGCAGAAAGACACGTGTGTAAACTTCCTCCACACTGAAGTAAAATGGAATTAAGATGTGCTCACAAATGAGTGTTCAGAGGTTTTGTGAAAAACACAACTTAAGACGCAAAGGATTGAACCGATGCAGAGTTGGAAAGAGCTGGAATGAGTTAATTTTTCTGGATAAACAGAGTGTGATCATTCCGAGCGTTTATGATGTTTAGGAGTTTGATTTTCAACAAACGTGAGAGTAAAAAACTGAAAAACTGTTGGATAACACTAGGTAACTTGTGACTGTAAGTGTACATGTGAGTGACTACGGCAGTTTAGCAGCACAAATCAGCTCATCTCTTGTAGTTCCAGTTAAATCAGCTCCTTCTGGTCAGATTGTGTTCAGATCAAACTCAGATTAAAGTCTAACTTGAGTAACAACTTCAGACAGTTAGCGTCATACTCCCAGAGAATGTTGATGAAGAATCAGAGAGAGCTTCTTTAGTGTCTCCACGACCCCGCCCCACCCCGCCTGGAATGAATAATAATTCAGAATTCATCAGTGTGATTCACTTTATTTACAAAACACATACACCAAACATGAAAGTTAAAATATTAAATTATTAAGAAAAGGTTAAAAAATAAATACCACCACCAGTATTATAAAGAAAGATTTGTGCAGCAACTGAACATTGTGAACACAGAACATGTTTCTAATTTCTTTATTTGTAAAGGGTCGGCACATGAACATTTAAAATGTAAATATGTAAAGATTATAGCAGCGTAGCTAATTTCCATCTTCAGTCTCTCGGCAGGTTGATGTGAAATCATCTACAGGACAGAGAAAAGTACAACAACAATCACACAAAAGTACACAACACCAACACACTCACTATACACACAACACACTCACTATACACACAACACACTCACTATACACACACACACACTCACTGTACACACAACACACACTCACTATACACACATCACACACACAACACACTCACTATACACACACAACACACTCACTGTACACACACACACTCACTACACACAACACACACTCACTGTACACACAACACACACACACTCACTATACACACAACACACTCACTACACACACTCACTGTACACACAACACACACTCACACTCACTGTACACACAACACACTCACTATATACACACACACACACTCACTCACACACAACACACTCACTGTACACACAACACACTCACTACACACACACACTCACTACACACAACACACTCACTACACACACACACACACACACACACTCACTATACACACACACACACACACACTCACTATACACACAACACACACTCACTATACACACACACACACACTCACTATACACACACAACACACTCACTGTACACACACACACACACTCACTATACACACACACACTCACTGTACACACAACACACTCACTATACACACACACACACTCACTCATATACACACACACACACTCACTGTACACACAACACACTCACTGTACACTCACACACACAACTCACACTCACTGTACACTACACACAACACACTCACTTATACACACACACACTCACTATACACACAACACACTCACTGTTCAGTTCATTTGAAGTTCAAAGTGAAGAGTTTAAGAGTTAAACCAACAACCCTACACAATATAAAATAATAATAATATTTGGTTAAACATGGAGACATATTTGACCATTGAACATCACTGCAGTGTTGAAAGTTCTCTACATACTCTTGTAAATAATAATATGCACATTTATTTGGTAAATAACGTACAGAAGTACAAATAATTGCACAATACAATTTACTCAATCAAGGAATGATAAATAAGAATTTGAAAGTGAAAATTTCTCAGTGAAGACCATAGACTGTAAATATAAATGGACATAGTTAATATATATGTTCTAGTCACGTTCCAAATAGGAAGTTCTGATGTGGCTCTTCTGGCTCCTTCTGACTCTGACTCCCATTGACTTACATTGGAATATTGTGGCTCCTCTCTCTGTACCTGCTGCTGTGAGCCTCTTCATTTTCACTCTACATCAGGGGTGTCCAAACTTTTTTCATCAAGGGCCACATATCTAAACACAGATAAAGCAGAGGGCCGATTGAGGGCTGCAGACTGATGCTGAATGTGTGCATGTTTAACACTAAATATGAAATATGAGCTTTATCAAGGTAGATTTTCAAAATATTTACAGTAAAAATATTTTTTTAATTGATGCAAGGTAATTTGGGCCAATTCACCTGGAAGTCTGAGGGCCAAGAAAAATTTGTCTGAGGGCCACATTTGGCCCCCGGGCCATAGTTTGGACATGCCTGCTCTACATGATCCTGCTGGTTTTATTACACTATTTTGTCCATCAAAATATTCCTATTCATAACATAGAGTCTGGCTCCAATTTTGCTCCAGTAACTGTGAGTTTCATTTGAGAGGTGCTGAACACTCTGGGTGACGTCACACTCATTTAGTCCACTTTTTTAGACAGTCTGTGGTGAAGACTCTGCCGCCATGTACGGACGTCTGGACACAGAGGAACAAGAAGTTTTGTGAGGATTCACAAGCCTGATTTTTTGTTGATGCCCCCAAGCACTTGGTGCCTTACACACTGTGTGTAAAGTGCATAATGTGCATGTGTGTGTGTTGAGTGACAGTACTGCTCCACACTGCACCTCCTCCTGTGTTCAACTCCATTTTGACATATCAGACCTGCAGCTGTTCAGTCCCTCTGTAGCTGTTTGGAACGGCACGTGCACACAGCTCCGTCTGCACACGCACGGCCCGTGTCTGAAGCAACACACACAGACACACACACAGAGACACACACACACAGAGACACACACACACAGAGACACACACACACACACACACTGGCCTGTTTCCATGTGACTGTGAAAGGGAACGGCGGTGCTCGGGGTAAAGCAACCGAGAACCACCTGCAGGACGAGGAAGAGGAGCGGGGCAGAGGGATGAGGAGGGGGGGGCACACAGTAGAGCTGTTTAAGTAATCCTGAGGAAGTGTGGAGAGAGGAAGAAAGAAAGAGAGAGAGAGAGAGAGAGAGCAGAGAGAAGAAAGAGAAGGAGTAGAGGGGGTGGGCTTGTGCACATTCCGGAGCTGTACCTGAGTGGACTTTAGATTAAACTGTAACAAGTGAACAGAATAGTTCCTCTTTAAATACAGAGGGAATGAGTGTGCTGATTTAACCTTTAACCACACACTGCAGAGAAGAAGAAGTCAAATGAAGCTCACAGAAGCCAGCAGTTACAGGAGTGAATTTATGGACAAAATAGTGAAATAAAAACAGCAGGATGATGTCAATACAAATATTTTAAGACCAAAATGACGAGGCTCACGGCAGCGGTTGCAGAGAGACAGACGACAAAAATTTGGAAACAGAGTTATGATTCAGTATTAAAAGAGCACTGTTTCTTTGGAGGGTGCTTGTTTCCATGGAGATGTTGTTAAGGTACACTTTATGGTCCCCGAAGGGAAATTTGTTCCTTCCATTTGATTTTAAGATGTTACCTTTTATTGTTTTGCAAAATGCATTCCTGTTCCTTTTGCTCCCCACACTCCCCCTTCAGAGCGTAGTTTGGTGAAGTTGTTGTGAACAGTTTTGTATCATGTTTTTGTATATTTGGGTCAGTGACGTTGCTTAATAAAAGAAAATATAATAGCATACAAAATGTGCAGATTTCAATTGCAAGTGTATATTTTATCATTCCCTAGAAAATGTTTTTTCTGCATTTAAAGCCAATGATGTCTTAAAATGTCATTTGGTGCAATGGACATATTGTTAAAATGTAATTAAATTTAAAATAACTTATATTGTTGAACACGATGAAAAACATAAACTGAGATCTACAAATAAACAATAGGACATTACAAATTTGTTCTTTTCCTAAAGTTTTTAAGAATTTCTCAATTTGCCCTAATACAGCATTATCCATCCATTTTCTTCTGCTTATCCGGGGACAGGTTGCAGGGGCATCAGTCTAAGCAGACTCCCAGACTTCCTTCACTCCAGACACTTCCTCCCGCTCCTTCAGGGGGATCCCAAGGCATTCCCAGGCCAGCCCAGAGACTTAGGCTGTGTTCAGACTGCAGCCTGAAGTGACCCAAATCCGATTTTTTTGGCCCTATGTGACCTGTATCTGATCTTTTAATGACAGTCTGAATGACACAGATCAGATTTTTTCAAATGTGATTCAGGCCACTTGGATATGTGCTCTTAAAACTGATACATATCTGATCTTTTGACATGCGACTTCATTCTGAACGGCCAAAGTGCATTCATCCACCTACACGTTATCAACAAGACACAAAAGTCACTGTTACATGCAGGCATTTGTTTGGTTTGTGTTCTTGCTCTCTCCTCTGCCCTGTGTGTTCAGGTGCTGTGGGTGGGACCTGAGCTGGAGCTGATTGGCCAGCTAGCTGCCAATCAGTGTGGAGAGGGCCATTTAAAAGGAGCTGTGTGCTGCCTCTTTCTCTCTCTCTCTCTCCGTGTGTAAGGCTGCTAGCCCAGGTTTGTTTGGTTGGGAGGATTGGTTAGGTAAGTTGGGGGATCCCTGTACATTTCACACCACGTAGATTTTTGTTGTTAGACACATTAGTTATCAGTTGTTGCTACCCTTGTTGTTTTGAGTTTTCCAAATTCTCTTTTCTAGTTAAGGTAGGTTAGGCTTTTTGATTTCTTTCCTTTTTGTAGCCTAGTTTTCATTTAGGGCCTGTTTTGTTATACCTTTTTGTTTGTTGATTTGGCACAACTGGCCCACGCCTCCTCCCACCAACCTTTTGTTTTGTTCTTTGAGCACTTTGGTGAATGTTTGGCTGAAAAATAAAAAGTTGCCAAACCGACTTTACCTCAAGGGTTGTTTTATACACGTTGTGTCCCTTGTTGGACATAGGGGACATAACAGTCACTATTCTGCACTGAAGTCGGCGAAAATTGTTAATGAACTCTGTGTCACTGAAGCGAAGCACATCACCACTCACCACTCTTGGCTACGTCTCCACATCCACATGTTCCTTTCAACGGACGTCGCTGCCGCTGCCCCACAAAACACCACGGCCAAAAACCTCGTCCTTCTCCTTCTCAATCTCCTCCTTAAAACAAGTAAGTTGTTCATGTTCTGGCTCCAGTACGAGAACAACTTTCAAATCTCCAGGTGCTCAATGCTGCGTCCATGTTTGGACAACTTCCATAAACACAGAGCACGCTCCTGTGGTTGACATCATCATGTCTCCAGTGCACATGTGGGACACTTTTGGGCCGTTTACTGTTCACACTGAAGTCACATACAAGTCACATTTAATTGGGAATGTGAACGACCTCGCAAAAACATCGGATTTCACAAAAAAATCGGAATTGAGTGTTAAGCCCTGCAGTCTGAACGTGGCCTGAGTCCCTCCAGTGTGTCCTGGGTCTTCCCCGGGGCCTCCTTCTGGTGGGACATGCCCAGAACACCTCCTGAGGGAGACATCCAGGAGGAATCCGGTGCTCAAGCCACCTCAGCTGCTCCTCTCGACATGGAGGAGCAGCAGCTCTACTCCAAGCTCCTCACCCTATCTCTAAGGGAGCACCCAGCCACCCTGCAGAGGAAACTCATTTGGAGCGCTTGTATCCGCGATCTTGTGCTTTTGATCATTACCCAGAGCTCATGACCAGAGGTGAGTGGAGGAACGTAGACTGAGCAGTAAATCGAGAGCGTTGCCTTTTGGCTCAGCTCCCTCTTCACCACAACGTTTCAATACAGCGGCAGCGATGTGGAACTCTGGTACTAAATTTTTATTTTTTTTCCATAAAAAAGTAAACCATTTCAAAACTGGATAAAACTTAGCACCTTCCATCTTTATTTAAGTTCTTATGTAAAAATCTATTTTTTTTAAAAATGTCGAAACAAACTTTTTCTGACACATTTCACTGTAATATGAACATTTCACTGCATGACATCTGAGGTGGAGAATGGTCGTGTTGGATCATGGGTGATGTAGACTTGTGGGCGGAGCTTTGTACAGAATCTTACAGCAAACTGTAAGGAGGGTTTGAATAGGGCCCGGGAGAGATCACTAAATTACTCAAACATACATGGATCTTCAGGCATGTTTCCGGAAGAGAGAACAGTGTTATAACATGGTAGAAAGCTCCTAAAACATATCTCCATGGAGCCAGGTCACAGGTCGGTTCTGTGGAGAGGTGCTGACAGTTTACTTTGCTGGTAAATGCCTCCTCCTCTTCTCTCCTCCCCTCTTTCCCCTCCTCCTCCTTTCTTTTTGTGTTGGCCATAAATCAGGCTGAATGAAAGTGTGTCTCCTGGAGCCTGTGGAGCCTTTCTCTAACAAGACTGTAAAACGTGTTCTTAAGAAAAAAGAAAAAAAAAACTTCACAAACTTAATGAGACTGAGGCCCTTAAACTTTTTTTCTCTGTGGACAGGTGGAGCCATGTTTACGCTGCAGGGAGAACAAGCAAAAACAGACTCTAGCGTTGTCACGATACTGACATTTTAAACTCAATTTCAGCGATTCCAAGACCACGATGAAAATAAAAACATAAAAGGTCTTATATATCACGCTCTTTTCTGATGTTCTAATGTTGTTTCCTCATCACAAACAGACCTGGAGTTGTGTTTTGTTCCATTCCCACATGTTTAACTCACAAACCCTGCTCCTTCTCTCAAATTAAAAACACCTTGTGATGTCATGTGGTAATACAGGAAGTGCTCCACTGTGTTTTTAAACTCCATACACCTTCACTAGAATCATTTGGATAAGTTCAGTTCTGGAATTTCCAATCTCTACACAGCAAAAACTGGAGGGTTAAAATTTCAGGGTAAAATATTTCAGAGTTGTTTTTAGTACAAAAAGTGATATTTTAGCTATGTGAGAGTTAAACGGGGGTTGGAGTTGGGGTTGTTTGCTAGAGTTGATCTGGATGAAGTGAATTCAACTAGTGTTAATTCAATTTCCCCAAGTGTTCATTCAATTTCCCCAAGTGTTCATTCAATTTCCATTAGTGTTCATTAAATTTTCCTTAATCTTCCCACCCACCACTTCAAACTCCAGCAAGAGAACACCAGTTTTGTACAGAATTTCATCTTAAATAAACTAAAAATAAAATGTAAAAATAAAACACCTCTGTGTGTTGTTTAGTTAAAGCATTACATTATGCGATTTTTGATCCTTTTTGAGCCGATTTTTCACTCGTGCAACTGTTTTGGGGATCGGGACGAGTTTTGGCTTCATCATGTGTGGTGCTTCGTGTAGTAAACATGGGGTAAAGAAAATCGATTAATACCTCACGACCAGCTCCTGATCGACATTCAAAGGTCGCAAAAAAATCAAACCTGTTTGAAATCCAGTCGCCTCTCGTGAGGGTTTCTCTCTGTTGAAGTTGCTCCATGAGCCGATTTGCCAGAACCTGTCAGACTGAGCATGTGCAGACACAGAAGTGGAAGCAGGACATGAGGTTGTGGAGGACGATGGCGCCGGTGAGTGTTTTGGACACAGGACATGGAGACGCAGCTAATCGAGCAACAAAGAACAGAAGTTTGGTAAAGAACTTGATGCTACTTACCTCCAGTTCCCTCTGAAGAACTGACAACCGGTACTGCCCACGTCTGCCCACGTCTGCCCACGTCTGCCCAGACATTTCTTTGACCATATTTGACACCTCTTCTTTTTGGGTTTGTCTGCACAGAGAATGGCACAAACTGCCAAGGCAGCATGTCTGTTTTTTGCCTGGATCAGCATTGTGTTTTCTACTTCTGGAACAACAGCTCCAATCGTTATGTGAATGTACAGTGTGCGCGGGCATCTGAACATCGGTTTCGTTCAGTGTGAGAACATGATTTGTGAGTTGTGAACTTTTAAACCCTGTGATTTGGTCGTACAGTTTAAGCTGGGGCAGAGTAACACGACCAAAAATATCACACAGTGTACGCCCGGCATAAATCAGGATAACACTAAGTGTTATCTATTTACTCTCAAAACGTTAATATTTATTTTTGTTTTATGTATTTCTTTATTGTATCCAAATTAGTCTTATACCGGGGTAAAGACTATTCTTCCTGGGGTCCAAGTTGGAATAATTTACGATAAAAAGTTCCATTATAACTAAAAAAGTTCACACATAAGTTGATACAGTCCTGTTCCACAGTAACTACATCATAAACATTAATTATAATATATCTAATAAATTACAATGAATAACTCGTGACTAAATATATTTCTTTAACATTTTCTTAAAACTTGGTTCATGCTTGTGAACAGTTAAAGTTTGGGGGAGTGTGTTCCAAAGTGTTATCGCTCTGTACAGAACTGTTCTTTTAAAGGGCCCATCTCATGCAAAATCAACTTTTCAGATCTTTCTACCTTCTAAGAGTGATGTGTGGGCCTTGTATATGTCGCCCAAGTGGTTTTTAGATTGATTCTGTGTTTTTTTTTTAACAAATTGCAGCGTATTTCTGTCACCCTCCCACGTGACAACGAACTAAAGCTGCTACAACGATGACGCGGCAGATACACCTATGACGCGTTTGACATAGCACAAAACGCTTCACACCTGCCCCCCTCCACCATCTCCACCGTCTCCACCACCTCCACCACGCATCGTCTGACAATTCCCACATGCACACATAAACAAAAGCGACAACATAAGGTCATCGTTCTACACTGCAGTCAACACGATATAATAAGTTGATCTACTAGTGTTTATTAATACTTTACCAATCAGTAATGTTCAGTTGATGTGGACGCGGTGCTTGAGCTTCGTGCTCCTCAAAGTCCTCGTCCGGTTCCAGGTCCAACACATGCGGCTGAACGCGCTGTATCTCCATGATGAATAAAAGTTTATTTCTACCACTATCAGGGTCACGCCTGTCTCCCCCTCCCTCCCTGAGATGGCGGAGGAAGGGCAGCTCACTCGTCGCCTACGTCACGTTTGGAGGGCGGAGCCTGTGTTTTCTCAGGACGGGCGGGGGGAGGAGCAATAGTCGGACTTTCATAGTTCCTGGTCTGTGACTGTCTCCAAGAATCAGTAAGATTTCAGAACTATTGTGTAATGGATGTTCCAAAACCCAAATTGTGCTTGTTTATGTGCAGAAGATACAACGTGAAATGTTTTAATTTGCATTAGTCCTGGACAGTGGAAGTATAAAATGACCCTGTGAAGCACGTCTTGTGTTAACTTTTGATTTCAGGGTTAAACAGGAACTTTGGTCCAGTGTTACTTAGTTAACATTTTTGGAAATATTAAATTAAATCTAGAACAGATTGGACCCTGTTGGAAAATGTAAAAATGGATTCTCTGAGAGTCAATTTTAACACTCTTCTTTTTACTGTGTATTGAACAAAAGATAAAAGGAGCCGTTCACTTGAAAACGACCACTTCATGACATCACAACGTGGAACCGAGCATTTTGAGCTTTGGAGATATAGACAGACTAATAATAAATATATTTAAATGAAACAAAACAAAACACAAGTCCAGGTCTGTTTTTGAGGCGGTAACAACATTCTAACATGACTTAAAGCTCACAAGAATCAGTTTTACATAATACATGACTATCGTTACTTCAAAATAATATTACAGAAGTAGAAGTACAAAGTTGTGGTCCATGAAATCACAAATTGTAAAAAAGTCCTGCTCACATAAGTGTAACTATCAGGACTTAAGATCTGATTTATAATTTGAAATGATGTAAAACATGAAAAATCAGGTCAAGAGTCACAAAAATGAGACAAACTAAATCAAATGTGAAGGAGAAGTGCACGAAACACAAATGTTTGCAGAAAATCCATCACGGACACAGTGACACGTAGACGCACTAATGAGAAGAAGATCTGATTGGTTTGTCATTGTGTGAACTCTGTATGTCTCCTCCCACTCGTCACACTTCAACCTCTTATCACCTCTCCTCCTCCACTCTCTCTCTCTCTCTCCTCTGCCCTTTTAATCTCTCTCTCTCTCTGTCATCCTCTACTCTCTCTCTCTCTCTCTCATCTGCTCTTGTCCTTTCTCTCTCACTCAAACTCTCTCCTCTCTCTGCCCTCTACTTTTTCCTCCCGTTCTCTCTCTCTCCTCTGATCTTTACTCCTCCCCCCCTCTCTCTCTTCTCTCTCTCTCTCTCTCTCTGATCTTTTACCCCCCTCTCTCTCTCTCTCTCTCTCTCTCTCTCTCTCTCTCCTCTGATCTTTTACCCCCCTCTCTCTCTCTCTCTCTCTCTCTCCTCTCTCCTCTCTCCTCTGATCTTTTACCCTCTCTCTCTCTCTCTCTCTCTCTCTCTCTCTCTCTCTCTCTCTGATCTTTTTCTCTCTCTCTCTCTCTCTCTCTCTCTCTCTCTCTCTCCTCTGATCTTTTACCCTCTCTCTCTCTCTCTCTCTCTCTCCTCTGATCTTTTCTCTCTCTCTCTCTCTCTCTCTCTCTCTCTCTCTCTCTCTCTCTCTGATCTTTTACCCTCTCTCTCTCTCTCTCTCTCTCTCTCTCTCTTCTCCTCTGATCTTTTTCCCTCTCTCTCTCTCTCTCTCTCTCTCTCTCTCTGATCTTTTACCCCTCTCTCTCTCTCTCTCTCTCTCTCTCTCTCTCTCTCTCCTCTGATCTTTTACCCCTCTCTCTCTCTCTCTCTCTCTCTCTCTCTCTGATCTTTTACCCTCTCTCTCTCTCTCTCTCTCTCTCTCTCTCTCCTCTGCTCTTTTACCCCTCTCTCTCCTCTCTCTCTCTCTCTCTCCTCTGATTTTCCCTCTCCTCTCTTTCCTCTCTCTCTCCTCTGATCTTTTACCCTCTCTCTTACACTCAGACTCTCTCCCTCTCTCTCTGTCATCCTCTACACTTTCCTCCCCTCCTCTCTCTCTTTCCTCTGCTCTTTTCTCCTCCTGTGCTCATTCTCTCTCTCTGTCCTCCTCTGCCCCCCCACTCCCTCTCTGTCCTCCTCTGTTCTTTTCTCCCCCCTCTCTCTCTTGTTCTTTCCCTCTGTCTCCCTCTTTCTCCTCCTTTGCTCTTCTCTCTCTCTTTCTCTGTCTTCCTCTGCTCTTTCCTCCCCCCCCTCCCTCTCTCTCTCTCTCCTCCCTCCCTCTCTCTCTGTCCTTGTGCTGACTGCGGGTCATGAGGTTGTGAGTCAGCGTGTGGATAAATCGTTCTATAGAGCAGCAGAGACATGAGAAAAACAGATGATTCTCCGTGAGCTTCATGGACGAGTCCACCAGACCCACGTCCAGCTCACGTCTGTCCCTCTGTCTCTGGAGGGACTTTAGTCGTCTGTTTCACACTGAGTCATGAACAGTGAGTGTGTTATCACCTGAAACACACAGGGACGTTCACAAACACCCTGCTACTCCTCATGACTCAGTACTAAATATTTCAATATTTACTGTATTTTGCGCACTATAGAGGCTCTGGATTATAAGGCGCACTGTCATTGAATAGTCTATTTTCAAACTTTTTTCACAGATAAACCACACTGGACTATAAGCCGCATTAAACCAAACACAATAGTTAGATAAGTCAGTCAAACTTTATTTAACACGTTCACAATAACTCTCAACTTTGTTCAAATGTAACGCGTAAAAAAAATGTTATCCTGAAACAAAAAATTTTACTGTAATTACATCTTTTGATTATGAAATGAAGTCTTTGGAAAACACAGAACATTTACAGTACATGCACTCGAGTATCCCTTTGATATTTTTGGAGTATCCTGGTTATGTGAGTGTCTAGGTAAACACAGTAACCTGATTTAGTATCCCAGAGATGAGAAACCAGGAGACTGGAAGTATATAAGAGCTCACTTGACCTTTACAGCAGTCACATTTGTTTATAAATGTAAGGGCATGGGTAGCAACTTGAACATTTTAAGAGTAGAGTAGAGCTGAGATGATTTTCCAGTGCAGACCCAAAGTGCATTTATTCCACCATCACAAAAAAGTCTATAAATATTTACAAAGATGGGACAAAGTTAAAAACCAGCATGGCTGCAGCCTGCACACACACAGAACCTCAACACACGGACAAGCTGAGGCTGGCTCCTTTTATCAGCCACCTCCTTTAACTGGATGAGCTCATCTCCAAATCCAGGTAAGTACAAGTAAATCATTTCAGTATTTAAAAGTTCACCATATCAAAAACAGTGCTTACATTTATTCAATTAAATCAGATTACAAAAATACAAATCTTTATTAATGTGACAGTCTTTACTTATATAAAAATACAAAAAAAAGAGCTAAAATATGTGTGTACCTGCTCCTCTGGGACTCTTTTAGCCAGAACACCTGAGGCAGACAACAAAAGAGGGTAAGAACAATTAATCTCAGTCACAGTTACTTAATTAAATGCACTTTCAAGACACAGCGTCTCACCCAGTGGCCTTCTCGTACGTGGTGTACAAACAGCGTGGGTCCCTATCCCCCCAAATGGAAGCTGGCCTCTGGCTCCTCGGGCATGGAAAGCTCAAACCCGTAAACTTATGGACAGTCAGCCGTGGGGCAGGCCTACGAGCCTGACTTCAGACCCCATCACACCCCTTAACCGGGACGAGCACTCAATTCAGGGCGGTGGTTTGGACCTCGATTAACATTCTCTCCAGAAGGACTGCACCAGAGTTTGGCATTTGGTGCGGAGTTAAATGGATTTAGATTTAGTGTGGAGCTGAGGGGGAAGATTTCACACCAATGAAAACGAACCAAACGAAGAACTTCTGGTTCGGTGCACGCCAACTGGTGACGGTGTGAAAGCACCCTTAAAACCGGGGCCCCAACCCATGTCCAAACAGCCCCCACAGTGGAGAGTTTTATGTCTCGTCTTAAGACAAGACTTAAAACAACACAGCATTTTTATTCTGTGGCTTTTAACACCGTGTGAGTTGTGTGATCCTCTGTGTCTTTTATTTACTACTATTTTATGATTTTTATGGTTTTGATTTTATTTGATTTGACTGGTTTTATTGTTTAAGGACTGGTATGATCTCATTTTAGCAATTTACCTTTTTGTTGTCTTCATGTTATGATCTCTGAGCAGCACTTTGGAAACTGCTTTGTTTGTAAAATGTGCTATAGAAATGAAGTGGATTTGGATTTGGACATATCCGAGCTTTAAAAGTTCACCATACTGCACCGTGCTTACAATGATTCAATTAAACCGGATTACAAAAATACATATCTTTATTAAATTAGCAGTGTTTCTTATATAGAAATACTAAAAAAAAGAGCTAAAATATGTGTGTACCTGCTCCGCTGGGACTCTTTTAGCCAGAACACCTGAGGCAGACAACAAAAGAGGGTAAGAACAATTAATCTCAGTCACAGTTACTTAATTAAATGCACTTTCAAGACACAGCGTCTCACCCAGTGGCCTTCTCATGGTGCCCTTCCATGGGGTACGAATGGCGCGGGTCAGTTCCTGTCCCCCCAAGTGGAAGCTGGCCTCTGGCTCCTCAGGCATGGGAAACTCAAACTTGCAAATCTATGGACCGCCAGCCACGAGGCAGGCGAATGAACACGACCCCAGCCGCCCTTACACCACTTAACCCTGACAAGCGCTCAGTTCAGCACGGTGGTTTGGACCCCAGTTCACGTTCTCTCCAGAAGGACTGCACCAGAGTTTGGCATTTGAGGTCTTGTCCCCTTGACAAGACCTCAAAAAAGTGCAATTAAAGCTTTCACACCAATGACTTCTGGTTCGAATGGAAATTCTGGTTGGAATGGAACGTTTGGTGTGCACTAACTGCTGACCCTGTGGCCGGACCCAGACTCTGGAACACAAGTGGAGTGTTTTAGGTCTTGTCGTAAACCCACTTTTATTCTCTGGCTTTTAACACCGCATGAGTTGTTTGGTCCTCTGTGTCTTTTATTTATTTCACTTATTTATTGCTATTTTATTATTTTTATGGTTTGGCTTTTATTTGATTTGACTGGTTTTATTGTTTTAGGGCTGGTATGATCTCATTTTAGCAGTCTTCATTTTATGATCTCTGAGCAGCACTTTGGAAACTGCTTTGTTTCAGAAATGTGCTATAGAAATAAAGTGGATTTGGACATATCCGAGCTTTAAAGAACACATATAGGTGAGTTTCAGCTGACGTCATTGTTATTAAAAGCCCGCGTTGCTGCTGGGAAATATTTTGGTCAGAGGCAAGAAACACGGTAGCGTCAAACACAGTGTGTAACCTCGAGTATTTCTCCCCGATAATGGTAAATTCCTGCTGCATTATTGGATACACAAATAGAAGCACGGAAGAAGGAAAATGTCTTTTTCGTATTCTGAGTGAAAAGAACCGCTAACAGTGAATTAAACGGCTTTCAAACATCCCCAGAGCAAACGTAGAAGATCCTAGCAAACCGTGGACTCCAACAAGTTCAACAACACATCGAGACTCTTGGAGGTTTTCATCTTTTCTGCTGTGAATGGCCCAGGAGTTTCCACCAAGTCATTGTGGATATCGCCAAAGTGAATATTTGTCCAGGTAGTTGGTAATTCTGACCAGAAATTTGGATTGGTCCAGGTTCTGTCGGGGTTGAAAAGGGTGATTTGGCTCCATCGATGCTTATGACCAATTTCTGGTCAAATGGTCTTGGGTCCTCTGCCGTTAGAGTGGATAAATAACCGGGATCAATACCCTTTACATGCTTTCTTGCTCCGTCCGTCATGTTGAATTAGTGTTTCTTGCCGCCGACCAAAATAATTCCCAGCATGCAACGCGCGCTTTTGTCAACAATGAAACTCGCCTATAGTGCTTGAGTCTTATAATTTATTGCACATAATTTATTGGATCACTGTTATAAAGTGGATATTTTAAATCACAATATTCATCTTAAACCACTTAATAAAAGAGTTTTATGAGCTTTTTTCAAAACTTTTGGAGACAAGAGTGGAGTTTTCCATCCCATTAATGCTAGCAAAACTAGCATGCTAACTGCAAACTTCCTGAATATCAATCAGTAACAACCTTTGAAGATGCAGATAGTACACAGCGAACATATTTACATGGGCACAGGGCTTTTAACCAGCTTGCACACACCACAGAGCATCACATTAGAACAGTCTTTTGAAATCCATATTAGAATGTCCATAAAGTGTCATATTAGTGCAGTAATGTTCATGTTAGTGAGCTGAAGTGAAGCTGGTCTCATTAGTGTAAGCCCTGATCTCCTCCTGATCCCTGTGATCCAAACTCTGCCCTGACACTTCACTCCTCCTCCTCATCCTCCTCTTCTCTGTGGGATTAGCCTCTGTCCCTGACGCTCACACAAGCCTCTGCTTCAGGAACACGACCAGGATCAACACACTGGATCAACACGGTGAAGGTCACAGTAGGCTTCGGAGGAAAGGTCTGCTGTGATTGGTCTTTCAGAGAGATGAAGTTTAGGAGCAGGGTTATAAGTTTGGAAGCAACTGTACTTGTATCCTGCGCTCTTAAAACAACATAAAACAATCACAACTGAACCTGTGTCTCCAGAGTCTTAACCTGCAGGTAGAGACACATCCAAGTTTGTCTCATTCTCAGTTTATGGACAGACTTCATGTGAAAACTCAGAACCTCCAGAATTCCCTCCTTGAGCTGCAGACGCTGCACTAGCACTGACTCATGCTTGACTACAAGGGCTGAGGGTTAGGTAGAGACCATTCAGATCAAATTGAGACATTTTTGGTTTAAATTTTTGACTGTATGTACATATCTAACCCTCTAACCCACAGGTGTCAAACCTAAGGCCCAGGGGCTGGATCCGGCCCTCCAAGACCTTTAATCTGGCCCTTGGCTTATTTCTACTAAAATATTTTAATTATATTTTTTATTTAAATATTGGTAATGTTCTGTGGCGCTTAGCATTAGCAGCGTCTCCAGTGTCTCTGTACGTGGCCCCTCCCACCAGAGCAGCACAAATGAAGACTTGTCTCTTTCCAAACGCTCTTAAAGGACGATCGTTTTGACTGTTGACCGTGACACCCTCATCAGAAAAATGTCCAACATGAGAAAAGTGGAGCCGAGTGCAGGATTTTACAACAAAAATTGACTATTAATGTTAATGTTAAAACATTGTGTTGAAATTGCATTTTTCTTAAAGTTTCAGGTTGTTCATGATATTATAATATTTTATAAAAGAAAGAGTTCATCAATTAAAAAAGATTTCTGTAATAGATTTGTGTTTCTCTGCACAAATATTTGAACTTATTGTTATTTTGGGGGTTTATATGCCATGAGTTTTCTGATCCGGACACTTTGGGATCAAAGTTGGTTGGATACAGCCCCCGGACCAAAATGAGTTTGACACTCCTGATCTAACCACTGCATGCCCCCTCCATCGACTCTCTCTGCAACTGCTGCTGTCAGTCTCCTCATTTTGGTCTTAAAATGTTCGTTTCCAGCTGGAAGTAGCAACAGGTTTGATTGACAGCGTTGCTAAGTATTTTGTTGAAATTGGAAACTGTGTCTCAGATCACATGGCCCTGACCTGTGGGGTGCCTCAGGGGTCAATCCTGGGCCCCCTGTTGTTCAATCTCTACATGCTGCCATTAGGCCAGTTAATAAGCAGCAATAACATGTCCTACTACATTATGCAGACGACACTCAGATCTACGTCTCTCTGACAGCAGGAGACTATGGACCAGTGGAGTCACTTGGTCACTGCATCCAACAGATCAGTGTGTGGATGCAAAACAACTTTCTCCAGCTAAACTCTGACAAGACTGAAGTCATAGTGTTTGGTCCACAGAAACAAAGGGACAGTGTCAGCATCACCTCCAGTCTCTCTCTCTCTAAAACCTTCAAATCAGGCAAGAAATCTCGGGGTAATAATGGACTCAGACTTGAACTTTAACAGCCACATCAAATCAATAACATCTGCAGCCTTTTACCATCTAAAAAACATAGCAAAAATCAAAGGTTTACTGTCTAAATCAGACTTGGAGAAACTTATCCATGCGTTTGTCTCCAGTAGGTTAGATACTGTAATGTTCTGCTCACTGGTCTCTCCAAACGAGCTGTGAGACGCTGCAGAACATCCAGAACGCTGCAGCTTGGGTCCTTACTCGAACTAGGAAGTACAAGCACATAAGTCCTGGTCTCAGGTCTCTGCACTGGCTCCTGTGCCTCAGAGAATAGACTTTAAAGCAGCTCTGCTTGTACAAGTGTCTCCATGGCCGAGCACCAAAGTCCATCTGTGACATGTTAGTGTCATATGAACCATCTCACACTCTGAGGACCTCAGGGACCGGCCTCCTGCTGGTGCCCAGAGTCAGAACTAAACAAGGGGAGTCAGAGTTTCAGGTTCATGCAGCTAAAACCTGGAACAATCTGAACATGTGAGACAGACTCTACTGTGACGCTGTTTAAATCCAGACTCAAAACATTTCTGTTTAACTGTGCAAATAACTGAAAGGTTTTCATTCCGCACTCTTCTCTCCAATTTATGTCTCTCTTTTTTAATTTTAATCTTCATGATTATTTATGTTTTGATTTGTTTTTATTATGATTTTAATGTATTTCTTATTCTGTAAAGCACTTTGAATTACTTTGTGTACGAATTGTGCTATACAAATAAACTTGCCTTGCCTTGCTAAGCGCCTGCTCCCTGCTAAACCAGCGGTGCGGACGGGAAGTGGAGTTACCTTGAACAGCCTCGCTCCTGATTGGCTCTTTGGTTGCTATAATACTCCTGGACAAAATTCCAAAAATGGGTCATGACTCCAAGTTCACCCCTATAATTGTCTCAATGAACTTCATTTGGCTGGAACTGAATGCTATGGGTGACGTTGTACTTACTTAATCTACGTACAGACCGTAGCTTGAAGTGACCCAAATTCGAATTTTTTCACTCTTATGTGACCTGTATGTGATCTTTTTATGACAATCTGAACAACACAGATCAGATTTTTTATTTTTTTCAAATGTGACCCAGGCCACTTGGATATGTGCTCCTTAAACCGATACATACCCGATCTTTTGACATGCGACTTCAGTCTGAACGGACAGGTCACATTCCTCCCACCTACACATTACAAATGTACACAAACGTTTTTCTCGTCAGACACAAATTGTGTCTGTACTCCGTATGAAGCGGCGAAGCACATATCAATCCCACCAGTCTTGGCTGCAACTCCTCACCCACACATTTTTTTCTGCGGATGTTGCTGCCGCCTTCCCACAAAACACCATGGCCAAAAACCTCGTCTTTCTCCTGCTCAATCTCATCCGTTAAACAAATAAGCTTTACATGTTCTGGCTCCAGTACGACAGCAACTTTAAAATCTCCCAGTGCTCAATTCTGCATCCATGTTTAGGCGGCACTTTTACTGCATTTAAAGTTCACACTGGAGATCACATACGAGTCACATTTAATTGGAAATGTGAACAACCTCACAAAACAATTGTGTTTCACAAAAAAATCCAGACTGAGCCTTAAACCCTGCAGTCTGAAGTGACTCAAATCCAATTTTTTCACCCCTATGTGACCTGTATCTGATCTTTCAATGACAGTCTGAACGACACTTCAGGCTCAGAGTCTTGTCAAAGGAAGGAAAGATTAGTGAGTTAATTAATATTTGATGGGAATCGCTGTATTCAGGTCAATTTGGAGGCATCTTATCTGAACCGGGCATTTTTTGAAATGACGTGGACGTGTAAACTGTCCATTTCACAAAGAACTGGACCGTATTTTGGGAGACAAGCCCTGAGTTTTTAGGTGACTTCTGCTCACTGTGTGTGACGTCATTGTGTCCTCCAGTGCACATGCGGGACACTTTTGGGGTGTTTAATGTTCACACTGGAGATCACATACAAGTCACGTTTAATTGGAAATGTTAACGACCTCGCAAAAACATCAGATATCACAAAAAAATAAAATTTGCGCATTAAACCCTGTACTGTGAAGTGACCCAAATCTAATTTTTTGGCCCCTGTGCTCCTGTATCTGATCTTTTAATGACAGTCTGAACGACACAGATCTGATTTTTGTCAAATGTGACCCAGGCCACTTGGATATGTGTTTAGGGACTTCCGTAAACATTGAGCACACTCACTGTGTGTGACGTCGTCGAGTTCTCCCATGTTCATGCGGGACACTTTAATGTTTTTTAATGTTTAATGTTCACACATTAAAGTCGCATTTAATTGGAAATGTGAACGACCTGGCCAAAAAATCGGATTTCACAAAAAAATCCAAATTGAGCATTAAGCCCTGCAGTCTGAACGCAGTTTTAGTGACTCACGTGAGGCTTATTCCGCTTTCTGATCAAATAATCATGTTGAGAACCAAAAAACTATATGACATCATATCCAATACTTTGTCATTAAAAATATTTCAACTTTATAGAACTAAGATTTGAACATGTTTACATCATATCTGGGAACACTTTTATGAAATTTTAAATCCAAACCTCACATAACAGTTCCTTAACATTTTAGGTTAGTTAACGTGTTAAGAGTCGTAACTTAAAAAAATAACCTCTAGCCTCAAATAACACCATAAAATAATAACAGGTGTAGTTTTTTTGTGCATTGTCCAAAGGCGGTCATTGTTTAAAGGGTCTACAAAATGACTAAAGCCAGTTTAAGCCCAAAGAATGCAGAACATAACTATACCGTAAGTCCTTCTTCGTGCAAGTACGGTCTCATGATTTTGTATTCACCTGTCGCTCGCCCTGCCCAGCCTCTCCGGCACACACTGCACAGACCTGAGCCTCTTATTTCAGCTACAATGAGCTCTTTGTGGTGAACTGGCTGCTCCGGTTGAGCCTCTCCTCTGCTCACTCTGCAACATCTAATCCACAAGAATGACACATTAAAGTCTCAAAATACAGCGGTGCACTGAGTTGTTTACCTGACCAGCCAGAACCACACGCTATGAATAAACTCTACAAACACTGGTGCATCTGGAGCTGTGTTCTGTCTCCCTGATTTCAGAGGGTGTGATTGACAGGTGGATTGACCAATCAGAGAGGCTGGTCTGGCAAGTAATTTGTAGAGAAAGTAATTATTTGTAGAAGTTATTCCACAAAAGACCAAGATCGATAGAGTTACTCAGTCCAATCCACTTTATTTCTACAGCACATTTCATAAACAAAACAGTTTCCAAAGTGCTGCACAATACAAATAAAACGTATTCAATAGGAGTATAAAATAAAGCTCTACTTAACTCCACTAGATCCTGTAGCCTTTTTTGGCCACTGTGCTCCTGTATCTGATCTTTTAATGACAGTCTGAACGACACAGATCTGATTTTTTCAACTGTGACCCAGGACACTAGGATATGTGCTCCTAAAACTGATACATATCCAATCTTTTGACATATGACTTCAGTCTGAACGGCCAGATCACATTCATCCCACCTACACATCAGGTTCAGAGTCTCGTGAATGGAGGGAAAGCGAGGTTTTTGAGTTTATTCATATTTGAGGCAATCAGGCCAAATTGGAGGGGACTTATCAGGTTTCTGAAATGATCGCCAAAGAAATGTCCGAGCGCGGCTACAGACGGTCCTGGCTCCAATGTCAACGAAAAATAAAGAGCCTGCGAGCCCAATTCAAGGAGGCTAAAGACTCCAACAAACGAAGCCGCCGTGGACGTGTAACCTGTCCATTTTACCAAGAACTGGACCGAATTTTGGGAGACAAGCCCAGCGTTTAGGCGACTTCCGTAAACACTGAGCACTCTCTCTGTGTATGACGTCGTCGTGTCTTCCAATTCACACGCGGGACACTTTTGGGGCGTTAAAAGTTCACATAAAAGTCTCATATAATTGGAAATTTGAACAACCTTGCAAAAAAAGCAAGAATGCAAAAATAAGAATATAAAATAAAGCTCTACTTAACTCCACTAGACCTTGTTAAAACAATAAAACATAACAAAACAACAAAAAATAACATAAAAATAGATAAAAGACACATAGGACCACAAAACTCACGGTGTTAAAAGCCACAGAATTAAAGTGGGTCTTAAGACGAGACTTAAAACTTTCCACTGTAGTGGTTGTTTGGACTTGGGGGACAAAACGTTCCACAGTTTGGGGCCGATCACAGTGAAGGCCCCATCCCCTCTGGTTTCAAAGGGACAGTCCGGAATTTTGGACATAGGACCTCATTTCTTAGTGAGCCAGAGTGTTGGAGACATGTGGTCGATTCACACCACCCCATCAAAATAAGCCTTACGTGTTTCCAATTTTTTTTTCAAACGTAGGTTTAATGCTGTTTGCTCACGCTGATCACACTTTATATCTTAGTTCATAAGATTTCAACTCATTTATATGAATCTGCATAGTTCAAAGCAGCACATATCGACAAGCCAATTTATCCATCGAATAATGCTCCCACTGTAGAATCAACATTATTCACTCATTTAGATGAATTTGGGCAGAGGAGCTCATTTCGACAGGCCCATATCTTCTATCAAATAAGGCTCCCATGATATAACAGAAAGAAATGACTAAAATCTTTATATTAATATCAAAGGCTACAGTGTGAATTTCCTTTTATAATAGTGATATTTTATTTATTTATTTAAACAAAGTTACAACATTTTCTACACATGGAAACAAAATAAAATACGATGTAATGAAAATGATAACGATAAAATTAAATATTAAATCCAAACTATTCAATCATTTGAGGTGGGTATTCTGACGCAAATCGAACCTGCACGTCGTTGCATAACTGGTCCAAACATACAATAAAAACAATACACTTTTAAAATGTTAATTGTTACTTCACTTAACTAACGCACTGAAACTGTTACAGCGCTTGGGGGTCGTGTGCATGTGCAGTAGCTCTCAGGAGCTCAAATCAACAGCAGCTCAAATCAACAGGACACCAGGACAAGAACCCAGCAAACCAAAACGGCCCAAAGATGGACTGAACTGAACTGAACTAAATAAAAAATCCTACCTGCATTTGACGTTGGACCCTCAAAACTCCCACATAACAGTAGAAGCTTTGTGTGTGTAGATGTCGTCCTCCCTTCTCCTCGTTGGTGAAACTGAACACAGCTTCACGTCTACTCTTTTGAAGTCACTGATACGGGCCCAGTTCAGCACAAAGGGGCCCTCTGTCCGTGGCTGTTTGGTATTCTGCAGCTGGGGCCCCTGGACCCGAGTGGCCCCGCAGTGAGACAGGCCCTGGACCAGAGCAAAGTCCCGTAAGGCTGACTGTGTAGGGTTCATGGGCGTGATTCCAGCTCCATTGACGCTGGTTCCATTTGATTTTACACTGAAAAATTCTCACCCCTCTCTCTGTAACTGCTGCGGTCAGTTTTAAATTGTTTGTATTATCCAGCTTTACATGATCCTGGTGTCGCAATTTCGTCTGTAAATAAATTCCTAATCGTAATATGGATCTGTCTCCAAATTTGCCTTTATAACTGCAAGCCTCAGTGAGCTTCATTTGACTGGAGCGGACACTGTGGGTGACGTCACACTCACTTAGTCTGCTTCTTTATGTCAGTGTATTTAACCCATCCTTCAGTCACTATGTTTCCATGCACAGAGAAATCCGAGAGCACTGTACAACTAAATTCAAATTGTCTTTGGCCCAAAACCAGTCAGACCACTCTTGTGTACAGCAGCTCAAACAGCACACAAGGTTCTAACGGGAAGCTGTAAGGCGTTCAGGAAGCTCTGTTACTCCAGTTAGGCTTTAATCAGAGCTTTGTTTTAACACAGACCAGAAAGAAGTGACTTAGCTGGAACTGCGACATCATACTCCCTGCAATGGAGGCATGACCAGAGTTCATGTCTCTGGGTCCTGTTCTAATAATTTTTCCACTTTCAAGACACTCAAAGCCCTTTACATCAAAGAGCCACCCATTCACACACACTCATACACCAGCGTACGCAGACACTAGGAGGAAGTGGATTAACCCTCACGCTCTCCACGGGGTCATATTTCGTGGTTTGTGGCCATACCAGCTTGTCAAAGCCTGATCCCGTCAGATCTCAGAAGCTACGCAGGCTGGGCCTGGGTAGTACTTGGATGGGAGACCACTAGGAGTTCCAGGTGCCACAGTGAGGCGCCAGTGGCAAAAAAAAAAAAAACTGTTGTTGTGTTCTTGGGCAAGACACTTCACCCACATTGTCTAGAATGAAAGTGGTGTGAGTGTGAGTGATGGTGGTGATCGGAGGGGCTGATGGTGCAGATTGGCAGCCTCGCTTCCGTCAGTCTGCCCCAGGGCAGCTGTGGCTACAACAGTAGTTTACCACCACTGAGTGTGGAGTGACTAATATGAACTGTAAAGCTCTTTGGGTATCTTGAAAGGTGCTATATAAATGCAATCAATCAATCACATTGACGCGAAGAAATGTTTTTTTTTCCTTCCCGCTGTCTTGGGGCGGGTCAGACCCAAAAATGTATTTTCTTGCCTGGTGAGAATTATTAAATTAATTAAATACATTTTTGGGTCTGATTGACCCGCCCCAAGAGAGCAGGAAGGGAAAAAAAAACTTCCTTCGGGTCTATGTGTGACCCCAACCCATGAGGGTTAAGTGCCTTGCCCAAGAACACAACGACAGCATTTATCTGTATGAGTGGGAACCCAACCTGTGGATCTGACTGCTTAAGTCAAGAGTGGGATTCAAACTCCCAAGCTTCGGATCAGTGGACAAACGCTCTACCAGCTGAGCCACTGTCGCCCCCAGTAGTTAATAAAATATAGTTATGGGTGAATCGATACCCAAATGAACGTCAAAGTGTCAGATGGACGATCATTTTTCTTGCTTTGGACCACAGAAAACTATGAAAAATGATGTGACTTAGGCTTTTTACCAAAAAGTAATATAGAAATTTTAAAAAATAAATAAAAGGTTTGGTTCATTGGCCATCTGAGTGTGCTATGCATTTTTTTTTTTTCACTTTTGGATCTGTACCCAAACACTCATACCAAAAGTTGCAGTTTTTGATACTTACATTGTTTATACTTTTTCTGCACAAATATTTCAAATTTTTGACGGACCCTCCACCGGAAAAGTTACACAATGCACCTTTAAAACATGTTGTATTCAAACACATGAACAGTGGTTTGTTTTGATCCCGTGTCAAAAATACCCGTGAGTCACATTTAAAGAGGTATTTGTGGAACATGAGGATGGAAACGTGGACTTCCCCCGGGCTCCTCAGTCAGCGCCTCAGCTCTGACCCTGCACCTGTTCACCAGACCAACAGAAACAAGGGAACCGAGGGGGGAAGGAAAAGAGTGACGCACACGCAGGAAGTGGAATCAAGGAGGAAGAGGCTCGTTCGGCAAAGTCAATAAACTGCATTCCACGAGTCAAAAAACAAGTTGTTTTTTTATTTTCTGGTCAGTGTCCAATGCCTTTATCATGTACACAAAGTAAATATAGTAGTAAACCATCAAACGTAAACCTGCACAAAAACTATGTATTGTTTGTGCTTCGCTTGTGCTGTGAAAAAGTTTCGTTTGTTCTGCTTTAGTTGGCAATTGATTTAATTTGAGTCATTCAGCACAATATGTATAATTTTTGGAAATTCTTTGGTGAGCTGCTTGGAAGGGGATGAGAGCTGCTACTGCAAGCTACCGAGCTACAGGTTGGACACCCCTGCTTTAGAGCCTTCGTCTGCTTCAGTGCACCATCGCTGGAGGGAATCTCCAGAAATCACCTTAGTTTGGCTTTGTTGCTTTTCCCCTTCTCTTCTTCTTTCAGCGACTTCAAAAACTGCCTTTCTTTTGCAGCGAACTGCTCGTGGATTCTTGTCAGACATCTCAACAAACTTTGTGCGAACACAGATGAAGCCACAGTTGGAAAAAACTGCAAAGAACCTCTGCAGTCGAGTAAACAATGTGAGAAGTGTACGTAAACCAAACCAACCATAATCCCAGAGCGCTGGCAAGTCAGTTGCACTAGAAATGTAGGGAGTTTGATTGACAACCTAACAGCCTTGTTTTTTATTGGCTAATGATAACTGACCACGTCCACAGTTGATGGATTTTCATTCTTTTTTATAATCTTTTTCATAATTACAAGGCTGCTGCATTTCTATAATGCTATTTAAACTTTTTCAAAATTTTTCAAAACTTTTTCAACCTTTAAGTGCTTGGTGACATCACATAAGACTGCCCTGAGTTTAGCCTGGTGTTTCTGATTACAAACACCAGGGGCGGAGCTCTATTCACACTTACGTCACAAAAAACAGAAGACATATGGATAACGACTTCCAGGGGTTGCAGTAACTCTGACAAAATCTGAGAAAACTGAGAAAATGTCCTGGTTTTCTTCATCTAGATGTCATCATATTCATTATTGTTTCCTTTTATAAATTGCCTGATCATTTATCTAAAGTCCTATTTGTATGGAATAAGTTTTTATTCTGAATTAAATAATTTTTTAATCGGAATTAAAGCACTCATGTAAATGTGGCAACAGAGCGGTCAGACTAAAAGTACTCCACAGTGCAGTATTAGTTTGGTTCTGAGCAGAAGTACAAACCTGCTCCTGTGTTCATCATCACACTGACCCAGGAGGAAATGAACTGTCCCTGAATTATTCACACTCTTCCATCAGAGCCGCTCTCCTCTGACACGGGCACAAGCAGAGGGAGTATTAGTGAAGTTCCACACACCTTCACTAGAATTATTTGGATAATTTCAGACCTGGAATTGCCAATCTACTCAACTAAAAGTAAGAAGTAGATCTTGACCCCATCCACACTAGTACATATTCAAGTTGTTTTGGTTGTGGATGCAGTGTTCGTCCACACTAATCCGATGGAAACAGCTCCAGAGACGAAACGATCTGGTGCCGCCAGCTCCCACAAATTCATCTAAGTCTGGATCTGATCTGGCACTGTGTGGACGCCTGGAAATGCTGATATGCTGATGTAGTTCTATGCATTGCGAAATAGGCTAATTTAGTGTCAAAAGGACTAAGAAGCTAGAATATATGTCCATTCGTATAAACCAGGGGTGCTCAATACGTCAGTCCTGATCTCGATCGCAAAGGTCGTGTGGGTAGATCGCCGTGTCTCGTCTCGGACTCGCATTTGGACTCGGTCTTGTCTCTCACTCGAGGTCTGACACTCAACAAGTGTGATCATATTTCATTATGGCCGCTGCTGTTGGTAATAAACTTGTAGCGGGTGCAGGAGCGTGTGGGGCGTCTCAGTGCAGCCTGTGCGCTCATTTGAAACCCGCGGAGACTCTACGGCGCATCACAAACACACACGCTCCCTATGCACGACTCGTCTGCGACAGCGTGTGCCCTCGTGTACCAGCGTGCATCACAGGGCAGGTTCAACTTCCTAAACATCCTACCTGTCCATCTGCCTCACGTCAGCACGCCGCCCCTCGCCTTTTCACGCTCTCGCTCCTTCCTGCGTACAGCGAACACAAGCCCCTCCCACAGTGCGGCTGATTAGAAGAGCAAGACCAAACGTGAAGCAAAAACCAGTCTAAATTTGTGTTCCAGTGTTGGCACAAAGCAGGTCTACAGCATAGAGCAGATCTACAGAACAGACCTACTGCCACATTTGGCTGAAGTTTGTCTAACAAAAGTGCACAAATGCATCTGTGTTTGTCACGATGTGCGTTTGGTTTGGTAAACGTGCAGAGGCTGGTAAATATCACTGCAAAACCAGAAAAGAATGCAACTCCAGTTTGGAACTTTAAAAAACAGGTTTAAAAATCTTCCTTCACTTTTTTCACAGTTTTGTGTAAAGTGCCAGAGGAAGTTGTCTTAAAGAAGAGGTTCTCAAACTGTGGGTGAGGGTCCAAAAAAGGGGCACAGAGTGTTTCAGTGCAGTTTGCTTGGCTTTGTATTAGGTAGATCATTCTGACTTGGTCATTTTGTAAGTAGCTCGCACGCTGAAAAAGTGTGAACACCTCTGATATAAACGCTCTATGTGTATGATCGTACGCATAAACCTCTGATCTCTGAAAAGTTTAACATGAACCATCTCCAACGCAATAGAAGAACAGAACAGACTCACCATCAGCAGAACACCCCTCTGTCACAGAAAGAACACTCATAATCCACTGAGTCGTGTCCTTTAGTCCGACAGAAGCTGAACCGCATCAGTGCACAATAGCGAGCTGTTTTTTAAGCGCTTAGTTTATGTAAATGAGCTGTGTGGTTTTAAGTTTTGTTTCTGTAAAACATAAGCAAATATGTTCAAAGCTGTGTAGATAGGGAAGCTTGCGGACACAGAAACAAGTCAGTCGTCACTCTGAGCTGCCATGCTCGTCTTAAAATCCAGTGTTACGCTATGTAAGAACTGAACCTCGTCGATGGTCCATGAAAAGACTGTTTTTACACTTGCCATCTTCCTTCTTCAAAATCAGCTGCTGCAACTTTAGACTTCCTTGTTTTTACCTCTCACATGACGTCGGGACATCGTGAAGACGTGACGACAGCCGATCACGTGACTTGCGTTTCAGGCGGGTTTGCGTTTCTGTGTGGACAGGGAACGCTTTGATTGCGAACACAGTAACAACGTGTATGGACGCAGATACGGTGATACGCTGATACGTGGATTTGTTTCAGTGTAGACAGGGTCTAAAACTACTGCTTCATGACATCACAAGGTGGAACAGAACATTCTGAGCTTTGGAGATGCAGACAGACTAATAATAAAGAGTTATTCAAATGTGTGAATGAAACAAAACACAACTCCAGTCAACTTTGTGTAATGTAGAGCCTATAAGTACAAGTACAGTTCGTTACACTCATAATGTATAAAGAAAATGACAGACTTTAGTAACAACTGCAAGTACTAAATAAATAAATAAACATATCAGAGTAAATAAATACATGTGGTGTTACAAATGGCAGCTCGTCCCAAACATCCCCCTCTGCATGTGTTGAACATTTGTGCTCCAGATGCAGCGGGTCTGTGGGGGGAGCACACGTGGACCTGCTTTACACTCAACACTTGATTTTGTGAACTGTGCTGCTTTCACTTTGTGCTCTTATTTATTCACATGACGTCATGATGTTTCGTGATACTTGTCTTGTTATAACGTAGACTTAGACTTAAGCCCTATTTGCACGGAATTAGTTTGACCTGTGGACCTTTGGTGATTTGTAATAATTGCAGAGGATGTCTCAGGTCGTACTAGTCCCGTGTGAATCTGCTTCTCAGTGTTTGTTGTTGTAATTGCACCTTTTCTATCTCTTTCTTTTCTTTCTGCGTTCTTTTCTCTTTCAATCTCAGTCAGTGTCAGTAAATAGAGTCATTTAGGGATTTCGTTTATCCCATGTGAACACGCTGCAAGTAACGCAGAGGTGGGCCGGTAATTTGCAAATAACCAGTGTTGGGGAGTAACAGATTACATGTACTGGAGTTACGTAATCAGAGTACAAATTATGAGTAACTGTACTCAGTTACAATTACTGTTTAAGTGAGTGATAATTGGATTACAGTTACTTGGTTGAAATAAATGGATTACACTGTGGTATTTTCCTGTTTTCACATTTTGGGCTATTCCCTTTTTTGTTGTTTTTTTGTTTATTTTTTGTTTGGTAATTCCACTCATTGCCGGACACTAAACCAGGTCTAAACCAGGTCTAAACTAGATCTAAACCAGTTCCAAACCAGGTCTAAACCAGGACTAAAACCAGGTCTAAACTAGGTCTAAACCAGGTCTAAACCAGGACTAAACCAGGTCTAAACCAGGTCTAAACTAGATCTAAACCAGTTCCAAACCAGGTCTAAACCAGGACTAAAACCATGTCTAAACCAGGTCTAAACCAGGACTAAACCAGGTCTAAACCAGGTCTAAACCAGGTCTAAACCAGGTCTAAACCAGGTCTAAATCAGATCTAAAACAGGATTTAACTGGACTAAACCATGCATTCTATCAATAATATTTTTAATACCGTTAAGGAAAGTCTGGGCTTTTTTATTGTCTTTTAGCAGAAAAAATATCTTATGTGAAGATTTCCTCGTCTTTGCTTCTCTACAGTAAATCAAGTAATCCAAAGTATTCAGATTACGTTACTCACTTTAAGTAATTTAATGGATTACGTTACAAACTACATTTTGGGTTATGTAATCTGTAATCTGTAGGGGATTACATTTTAAAAGTCACCTTCCCAACACTGCAAATGACCAGGCGTCTTCAGGTTGTACTTATCCTATGAGAATAGGACTTTAGACTTAGACAAACTTTACTGATTCACAAGAGAAATGATTTGGACACAGTAGCTCACACATCACAATAGAATATAATAACAAAGAGTAAAAAATATAAATGGTAATAATACATTCTAAATAAGTAGCAGACATCTGTCAAATAATGCATAATTATATAAATGTACAAGTCAAAATAAAATAAAATAGAAAAGTAAGTAATACAATATAAAATCTCAGCTTTATACAACAGGTCATAGGAAGACAACAACAATGATGTGATAAACATGGAAACGTGATCATGTTATAACAAGCGAGCTATCATAAAATAACAATTTAATAATAAATAAACACATTTTTAAAAACTAATGAGGTATTACACATTTTTAGATCACAAACTTATCTATGGTTGGCATAATCCTTCTCTTGACATAAACATCATTGGTTGAGTGGTCAGATCCACTGACCCACAGGTTGACGGTGAGATTCCCGCTTCCACAGATGAATGCTGTCAGTGTGTCTTTGAGCAAGACACTTAACCCACCTCACCCCACTGTCTGTGTACACTGATAGATGAGTGTGCACTGCAAATTTCTCTTATGTGGCCAAGATTTTAAAACTTACCATATTTTTTGGACTACAAGTTGTCATGGACTATAAGTCACTTCGAAGTATATGTCGCACCAGCCAAAAAATGCATAATGAAGAAGAAAACAAACATGTATACATCACACCAGACTATAAGTCGTACTCTTTTGGGGGAAATTCATCTTATAAAATCAGAGACCAGGTAACAGCATTTCATCTTGAAAGGCAAGTTAGGAATTCTTCATCCTCAGTGTCACTTTTTAGCAACTCTGCGACCTCCAAAGGTAAATGGAGCACCACTTCCTCACGTTGAAAGTCAAGTTCTAGTAATAACAATACAAGAGAGAAGAACAGACTGTAACGTCACATATGAAGAGTTCTTCAGATAAACTATAACATAAACAACAGAACAAGTTTACCAAACTCTCCATCTCACTGCAAATCACTAAATCCATTCAATTCTTCATCCTCGGTGTCACTTCTGAGCAACTCTCTGACCTCAGGAGGTAAACAGAGCGCCGCTTCCTCTTCTGTGTCGCTGTCGTCAGACTCAGCATCAGTTCCAGTTAGAATTATTCGGGTCTTTCTGAATCCCGACAGGATGGTTTTGGTGTCACTGAAGTCCAGACTTTGTCCATCCATCCAGTGACTTCAGGAAAGTTGCATGGTGCATCCTCCCGGTGTCACAAGTTTCTCTCTCACTCATCTTTCTTTACCATTTTCATCTGTAGATTTCACAACTTGCAGTTTGTAATCAGCAAAATATGATTTTCTTTTTGGGGGAATTTGTGTTCAGTCTTCTCAGTCATCTTTATAAGTTTGTTTAAATGTAAAATTGTTCAGTGGTGCAGAAGTAATGGTGCGATTGACTGACATGATACAGACAGGACAGAGGCTCTTTCTGCAGGAGACATGCGCAGTAGAGTGAAGTGACAGTGGTTCAGGAGGAACAGGAGCAGCAGATACTCACACACAAGACTAGAACCTCTCACCGCTTCATTGGGAACATTTGAATATATATAAGTTGCACTGGAGTAAAAGTCACAGGAAACACCCAAACAGTACCTATGTTTGGCAGTTCAAATCCCGCTCTTGACAGTCTGGCAGTGAGATTCCCGATGAATGTGTGTCTTTGAGCAAGACACCACTCCCCGTGTCTGTGTACACTGGTCTAGGAGTGTGCACTTGAGTCTGCAAATTTCTCTGATATGGCCAAGATTTAAAAATGTATATCAGGTTACATCTTGTTTTCAGATTTATTATCTACTTATTAGTTCTGATCTTGTGATGATCTTGTTGCACAGACAGATCATTTCACCACTTTTAAGCGGTGGTGTAGTGGAGATTTTTGAAGTGTAAAACCCCACTTTCAGTACAAACATAAATGTGCCAGTCCAGTAAAAATCACTAATATTTGATGTTTTCTTTTTTACTCAAATTAATGTGGAATCATGTTAACATTAATGCAAGAACATAATCACCTACAGAACATAAACCAGAGACTACAACACATGAACCAAGACTAAACCGGGACTTAACCAGGACTTAACCAGGACTAAAACAGGACTACACCAGGACTAAACTGGAACTACACCAGGACTACACCAGGACTAAACTGGAACTACACCAGGACTACACCAGGGCTAAACTGGAACTACACCAGGACTACTCCAGGACTACACCAGGACTACTCCAGGACTACACCAGGACTACACCAGGACTACTCCAGGACTACACCAGGACTACTCCAGGACTACACCAGGACTAAACTGGAACTACACCAGGACTACTCCAGGACTACACCAGGACTACTCCAGGACTACACCAGGACTACACCAGGACTAAACTGGAACTACACCAGGACTACTCCAGGACTACACCAGGACTACTCCAGGACTACACCAGGACTACACCAGGACTACACCAGGGCTAAACTGGAACTACTCCAGGACTACACCAGGACTACACCAGGGCTAAACTGGAACTACACCAGGACTACTCCAGGACTACACCAGGACTAAACTGGGACTAAACCAGGACTACACCAGGACTAAACTGGAACTACACCAGGACTAAACCAGGACTGAACCAGGACTAAAAAAGGACTAAGACAGAACTAAACCAGGACTACACCAGGACTACTCCAGGACTACACCAGGACTAAACTGGAACTACACCAGGACTAAACTGGGACTACACCAGGACTAAACTGGGACTACACCAGGAATAAACCAGGACTGAACCAGGACAAAAAAAGGACTAAGATAGGACTAAACCAGGTCTAAACCAGGACTACACCAGGACTAAACCAGGACTACACCAGGACTAAACCAGGACTACTCCAGGACTACACCAGGACTAAACCAGGACTGAACCAGGACTACACCAGGACTAAACCAGACAAACCAGGACTACACCAGGACTACACCAGGACTAAACCAGGACTGAACCAGGACTAAACCAAGACATTTAAGTTGTAGCTATTTTATGTTTGTTATGTTTTGTTTATATCTCACATTGGGAGAAGTGGGTGGATGGTGTACCCCCGTGTACCACGCCCGCCTCTACTTTTAAGTCATTTTTTAATAGATTTAAGTGTTTATATCTTAAATTTTGACCAAGCTTTTTGCAGTGTGTGTGATTTAAAGCGCTTTGAGTGCCTTGAAGGTGGAAAAGCATTTCTATAAAAATGTGACCACGTTAGCCAGACCCCCATGTAGCACCCCCCCCCCTCGGGCTGCATTAGCATACTGTGGGTAAGTGTCTCCCTGGGCCCTTCTTTTGTCTCTTACCCCTTCATTTGTCTCTGTCTGGTCTCCGCTCGGCTCTGACCTACATGCTGATGTGGCCCATGCATCCAACCACCAACCCCCCCCCCACAAAGACGCACACACACGAACACACACACACACACACACACACAAAATTACATTACACTGACTTACATTCATTTCCTGGAGACTGATCCAAACATAAACCAGATTTTCCCCATGTATTTGAAGTAAACGTGTCTTGCCCCAGTACAGAAATGTTGTATAAACAGCTCCTGAGGTCAAAATGAGTCCACTGTGTGCTGTTTGTGCCAATATCACATTATTGATCTAATAATTATAATTTAATGCTGCGTTCACACTTGCACAATCTAAAATTAAGACTAGAATCCAGAACTAAACCAAGACTAGACCGGAATTAAACCAAGACTAGACCGGAATTAAACCAAGACTAGACCAGAACTAAACCAAGACTAAACCAAGACTAGACCAGAACTAAACCAAGACTAAACCAAGACTAGACCAGAACTAAACCAAGACTAAACCAAGACTAGACCAAAACTAAACCAAGACTAAACCAAGACTAGACCAGAACTAAACCAAGACTAGAGCAGAACTAATCCAAGACTAAACCAAGACTAAAGCAGAACTAAACCAAGACTAGGGCAGAACTAAACCAAGACTAGACCAGAACTAAACCAAGACTAGGGCAGAACTAAACCAAGACTAGGGCAGAACTAAACCAAGACTGGAGCAGAACTAAGGATACATCCACACGACAACGCTCCTGGATTTATTTTTTTTTACGGGCTGAAAATATTTGCGTCCACACGTGTCGGACCAATAAATATTCACGTCCACATGACAACGGAGCGCTGAGTGAAAACTATGTAATACATGTGCCACACCTGTATGTGGCGCTGTTAACAATGATAATAATATTTAATAATGCAGATCTCATCACCTTTTTTTAAACTTTAAGGTAATTTAGCCGATTTTAGATATATCCCACAAATATAACCATTTTATTTTGTAAAAGGTAAACATAAGTTTTCGTTTTTAGCCATAAGATTTGGATGAGAATTATTAGAATAACATGGTTTCAAAATCCAACAATCCAACTCGTGTTATTGATCTGTGTACATAATCTGTGGTGTGTGTTATTAGCATTAGCGCTAATAGGCTACGTTCAACCTGCAGGGCTTAACGCTCAATTGTGATTTTTTTGTGAAATCCGATGTTTTTGTGAGGTCGTTTAAATGTGACTTGTATGTGTCTCCAGTGTGAACATTAAAAGGCCCAAAAGTGTCCCGCATGTGCACTGGAGACACGACGACGTCAACCGCAGCGAGCGTGCTCTGTGTTTACGGAAGTTGTCCAAACATGGACGCAGCATCGAGCACCTGGAGATTTTAAAGTTCCTCTCGTACCGGAGCCAGAACATGAACAACTTACTTGTTTTAAGGAGGAGATTGAGAAGGAGAAGGACGAGGTTTTTGGTCGTGGTGTTTTGTGGGACAGTGGCAGCGACGTCCGTTGAAAGGAACGTGTGGATGTGGAGACGGAGCCAAGAGTGGTGAGTGGTGATGTGCTTCACTTCAGTGACACAGAGTTTATTAACAGTTTTCACCTACTTCAGCGCAGAATAGTGACGTTTGTGTCTTGTTGATAACGTGTAGGTGGATGAATGCACTTTGACCGTTCAGCCTGAAGTCACATGTCAAAAGATCAGATATGTATCGGTTTTAGGAGCACATATCCAAGTGTCCTGGGTCACATTTGAAAAAATCGGATCTGTGTGGTTCAGACTGTCATTAAAAGATCAGATACAGGAACATAGAGGTCAAAAAATCAGATTTGGGTCACTTCAGGCTGCAGTCTGAACGCAGCCTTAGTGTATCTCGGTTGCTGGGTAGGTTACACCTGTCACATTTCGGCAACGCTCTTGTGGTCTGGGAAGGATAGTTCGAGGGCTGCAAACTTCGCTGCACCAGAGGACCCTGGAGATGACGGGATCCAGACGTCATCGTTTTCCAAAATCTGCGGTTTGTTTGTCCACACGACAACGCAACTCCAACATTCTCAGATTTCTCCACTCTGGAACCCGTTACCAAAAAACACCCAAAACGCCTGCTCCATGTGGACAAAAGACCAAAACGAAAACAAACATCACTATTTCGACCAAAAAACATTGTCGTGTGGACAGGCCCTAAACCAGGACTGGAACTGGACCAAACCATGTCTACATAGGACTCCAACGCACAATGATTTTTTAACATGAAACTACACTTAATCCAGTTCTTTATATAAATTCCAGTGTTAATCTCACTTTACAATGTTTTCACAATGGTATCAGGAAGTAAAGTCATTACTCAACCTCAAAGACTGAAATAAATCAAAACCAGTGACGGGAAGATTCAAACTAGTACTTCAAGTTGATTGGTCGAAGTGTCACTAAAAGAATACAATTGTGAACGCACCCAGATTTTTCTTTGTTTTTTGTCACACACACACACACACACACTCACACACACACACACAGCTGGGGGACACGCCCACATTTTGTTCCCAGAAATAAAACAGCAGCATCTACCCACCACGGAAGTTGCATGAGCATCGTCATCGTCATTTGGGTTGGATTATTTAGTATGGGGCTGCAGATCGTGACAGAAAATAAGTTCAGGACAGATAATAAAGTCGTTTTAAAGCCTCCCAGAGAAAACTGAACATTTTACATGAACGAAAATGTGACCTCCAATCTATTTGCTCGCTCTTCTCCAGTTTTTGTCCACATTATGCAGTAGGCCTGGTGGGTGTCCCTCTCTTAATAAGTGTTTTTATCTTCTTGGTTAATTGGGTCCATGTTTGTCTTTTGTGTTGACACTGTAGCTGGTCACTTGATGCGTTTGTCTGGGACTTTTTTAACCTACTCATTTTACCTTTTCATTAGGTAATTTAAGTTCTTTTTGACTGTTTTTCATTCTTTGTTTCTGTGGGTTTTTAGTGTTTTGTAGACGCCGCTGGTCATTTGCTGTTTTATTTGAGTCTTTTGCGTTGTTTAAGTCTGGGTATAATTTGTCATGTTATGTTGTCATGTTCATGTTATTTGTATTTTAACCTTAGTTGTGTCTTTTTGGTTTGTGTTGATTTTTGTTTTTCTCGCTCCAGTTCTGGTTGGACGTGGGCGCTCGTCTGGTGGAAGGTTGGTGATCAGGTCTTTCACTTCTGCTCCACTACTCCTCATGTGCAGGCCCGGGGCCCAATTTTGGCCTGTGATATAATTATATTTGGGCTGCGAGATCATATCAAATCTATATTAGAACTGCCTGCCAGCTACCGGTAAACTATAGAGACATTATTTATTTAAAATGTTGTTATTATTTTACATTATGCTTATGCTTACATTATGATCCGACATATTGTGATGGTCGATCCGTCGGTGCCTATCGGTGCAGGCGGACAGACAGGCGGATCGGTGCAGCGTCTGCAGTGATGCGGTCACTGTATCGGACCGTTGTGGTGAAGAGGGAGCTGAGTCGAAAGGTGAAGCTCTCAATTTACCGGTCAGTCTTCATTCCTACTCTCACCTATGGTCATGAGCTCTGGGTAATGACCGAAAGGACGAGATCACGGATACAAGTGGTCGAAATGAGTTTCCTTCGCAGGGTGGCTGGGCGCTCCCTTAGAGATAGGGTGAGGAGCTCTATCTCTTGAGAGGAGCCAGTTGAGGTGGCTCGGGCATCTGTTCTGATGCCTCCTGGGCGCCTCCCTAGGGAGGTGTTCTGGGCATGTCCCACTGGGAGGAGGCCCCGGGGAAGACCCAGGACACGCTGGAGTCTCTGGACTGGCCTGGAACGCCTCGGGGTCCCTCCGGAGGAGCTGGAGGAAGTGTCTGGGGTGAAGGAAATCTGGGAGTCCCTGCTTAGACTGATGCCCCCGCGACCGAGCCCCAGATAAGCGGAAGAAAATGGATGGATGTATGGGTATTGTGATGGTCCACGATATTCTTGTGAGAACTTTGCGATACAGTATCACAATATTTTGGTTATTGTTACATCCCTGGTGTCAAGACGACTCTCTGACAAAGGAATAAAGTGTAAAGGCAGAAGAAGATCAAGCTTCCGCCTCCACCATTTCAGTCTGTGTATGTTAAATGACTGTCTGTGGAATAATGTCACAATGTACCTGTGACTGTACACACACACTGCAAGGGTAAGCTTGGGTGAAGTGTCTTGCCCAAGGATACAACAACAGGATTCATCTGTGGAGCTTGAATTGCCCCGCCGACTCGTGGCAGTAGATCTGACCGCTCTCCCAATCATGTGTTTGTGTTTTATGTCAAGAGCAGGGATTTGAACCACCAACCCTCAGATGATTGGACAACTACGCACTGAGCCACAGTCTCCCCGTGTGCACATCCACAGACAGACACAGAACTTCACCGTGTGAAGAGAGGTTTTTACTGTGCTGGAAACAAAATGTAGAGAATGTTTTTGTTAAATCCTGTGGCGTGTCTTTACAGAAAAAGGACAGTGTGACGACTTTCAGATCATGATTTGGTTTTAAATGATCTGTTTTGAAAGTTTTCATCTTTAACCTACTCCAAAGTGAAGCACACTCATTTGCATACTTTATTTTCACACACTGTCTGTTTAATTTGGTCAATAAATATTCATAAACCACAATTTGCTTCGGTAAAAAGTCAATTTCCAGTTTTTCAGATATAGGTCAATGATACGATCAAGGAATTCACAACTTTCTCAAATCCAGTTAAGAGAAAAGCACAGGCGTCTTAACAAAGCTCTTTCACTTCACTGAACATTTTTTACCTTTTAAACAGTATACTCTGCAGTGACATCATGCTGGGGGTGTTCTTCATGTATCTGTATGTGATATAATGTTCAGCAGTTACCATGGTGACACAATGCATAAAATGCTGACAAAAAAGTTTATAGATTATCTGAAAACTAAAGAAAAAAATATGTTGTGGCCAAATAAATTGAAAGGTTATTGGATTTAAAACCGAAAATAATTTTTGTCTTTAAGATTATAATTTATTAAATAAGAATTAAAATAGCACATCCCCTTTTAATATACAATAAAACAAATTAAAACATTTAAAACATTTAAAAATTCTAAAATGTCAACCATAAATGTGTGTAAAAAATAGAACAATTAAAAGTGGATAAAAGACCAAGTGCTCCTCTTGTTCGCAACAACCGGGGCTGCAGGTTTGCGGAACTTCTCGTTAATGGTTTTCTGTGTCAAAATGTGTGTGGAAAATGTGTGTCGTATTCTCCAGCAGCTTCATAAATCTGCCCCATCACCAAATCTTCAACCAACAAGGTCCACAAAGGATAAACATTCTAACAAGAAGAATTTATCCACAACTATCAAGAGAAGAAAGACGAAAGCTTAAAGGAAACGACGACGACGCTTTGGTGACACACTGAAAAAACTAACATTATGGTCCTAGAGATGTCTCACGTTCAAACTGCACAAATCTATCTATGCAAATATCAACATCATGAAACATGAAATAAATGTTTAAATGTAATTGTAGAATCAGTCTGAGTGAACAAGTTACTTCTATTTTATTCCTGATCATAATGTTAGTTCTTCTCAGTAGTTCATTAATACTAATCGTTGTTCGCCTTTACATTTTCGTGTTTCTTCCCTTGATAGTTGTGGATAAATGGTTCATGTTAGAATGTTTATCCTTTGTGGACCTTGTTGGTTGAAGATTTGGTGATGGGGCAGATTTATGAAGCTGCTGGAGAATACACCGGACATTTCTATTGACATTTTGCCACAGAAAACCATTAACTGGTAGTTCTGCAAAGCTACAGCGGGACACTTCCGGCCGTTATGAAAAAGTCTATTACGTGCCACTGGGAACGGCGGACGAAAGTCATGTGGCCGCTGACATGACAACGGGATGAAGAGGTACACAAACTAAAAGTAATAAAAACACAGCAATCTAAAAAGCCAAGACAGTTCTTTAAAGTCAGACTGTGTTAACCCTCTCCAGGCAGGCGTTGCAGATTTGCAACAGGTAAATTCCGATTACCGACTTACTCCACATCCGTACTTTATGAGTCTTTTTTTCCCATCCATGCTGATAAACATGGACGATGCAGACTGTGCAAGAATGGCTACACACAAACAGTCTGCCAGAAGCGCAAAGTAGTTTTGTTGTTTACAAAGGATAAAAATTGTTTCTTGGAGAACCACACGAAAAAGTGATGTTGTTGTGCCACTGTAAAGCTGTTACACTGTGCTTTATGTTTTCATTGTTATAAAAAGTGGTTTACACATAAAGTGAGCGTTCATATCATTTTCAGTCTTCAATGTTAATTTATCACAACAGACCAAATCTGCAACATCCCAGAATGCATTGGATCTCAAAAAAAAAAAGTCAGGATTGTACATTACTACCCCATATGATCATTTTCCCCAAATATCAGATTTTTCCTGTTACTAAAACTTAATTTGAGCCTGAGAGGTTTAAAATAAATAAATCAGTTCTTTAAAGTCAGATTGTGTTAAAATAAATAAATCAGTTCTTTAAAGTCAGATTGTGTTAAAATAAATAAATCAGTTCTTTAAAGTCAGATTGTGTTAAAATTAGGGGTGTGCAAAAATATCAGAATATCAATATATTGTATCGCTTAATGTGATGATACAGTATCGATATCGTGGGCTACTGTATCGATATATCACCAAGAGTATTTTTAGGTGTGTTTTACTAAATTGTTTAGTTACAGTGCTACAGTTTTGTTGAGGAAACTCGTTTATGCGACACATTTTACATTTTGACTCTGTTTTGAGGATTAAAATGTTTGTGTTTCATCTAGGGGTGTCAAATTATCGCGTTAATTGCGATTAATTAATTACAGTCATATTTAGCGCGTTATGTTTTTTAATCGCGTTAATCTCATTTTTAATCTTCTAACTTTACTGTTTCTGTATGCAAGCTGCTTTATTATAAAATCTGTTTTTATGTGTTGTTGGGACAACAACACACACACACACAAAAAACACATTTATAATTTTTTTATTTCGGTAATTCCACTCATTGCCGGAAACCCACACAAAACACTCGCAGTAAGAGCGATGTAAACGTCATGTTAACGTTGGCGGCGTCAGTCGCACAATGGACGAGGTGGAAGAGCCAGTAGAACAGAGGCAGCAGTGCACAGGTAAAAACACATTCATGTCTTGGAAATTATTCTCCCGACGTGAAATATAAAAGAAAATAACAAATATAAAATCGCCTACAACTTAAATGTCACTGGTGAAAACAACCTGCATAGACTCATGATGTCTGCACTACTGTCCTATACACAAACACACACAAACACAAAACACACAAATACACACACACACAAACACACACAAACACACACACTTCATCATCATCATCGTCATTAACCTGAGAACGCGCAGACCACGTTTCCTTCCGTAGTTACTGCGCGGACACCGACGTGCTCCCGTGAGCCGCGTGTGGACGTTTTTCTCACGTACGCTGCATAAACCGCGCTTCCTCCTGTGAGCCTCTAAACCAGAACTAACACCAAGACTAAAACCAGGGACTAACCCAGTCCAGGACTAAACCAGGACTAAACAGGACTAAACCAGGACTAAAAGGACTAAACCAGGACTACTAAAACCAGTGATCTCATATATAAAGCATTTCTCTATCAATAATATTTTTAATATGGTTAAGGAAAGACTGGACTTTTTATTGTCTTTAAGTAAACAAAAGTTATTATGTTCAGATTTTCTCGTCTTTGCTACTTTACAGCAAACAGTTTCTTATTCATGGAGACTTGGGCTCAACAGCCAATTTGGGGAAATTTGTTAAACAATAAATGACTTTATAAAGTCACTTTTTTTAATCTATATCAGTCTTTTGATCTGCCACAATAATGTAATAATGAATTTAAATGAAAATACCTCAAATTGAAGGCTTTTCTCAGCAATTTTTAGGTGAGATTAAAAAGAGATTAATTAGATTAATTAATTAATTACAGATCATAATTAATTAATCTCTCAATTTTTTTAATCACATGACAGCACTAGTTTCATATGAACTTTGCACAAGAAGTGGTTTAACACTTTTAGTATCACAGCCATGATTTCGCCTTTATTTTTTATTGAACTGTATCAAATCGATTTGAAATATATATCGAATCGAAAGTGCACTGTATCAAGATATGTATCGTATCGTGGCCTGTGTATCGAAGTATGTATTGTATCGGCAACTTCTTAATGATACCCAGCCCTAGTTAAAATAAAACTCAGATTAAAGTCTAACAAGTCACAAACAGAGCAGTGCTTACCTCTAGCATCACACCTCAGGGAATTTCAATGACATCAGCTCCAAAGTATGAATAGACCTGCGTCCTCCACCTGTGAATACCACGTCATGAAATTGTAAACGCGAGTGCGGTGCGGCCTATTGTGTGTTTTCTATTGTGTTGAACTAAACGCGTCTTTCTCCAGTCACACTGCACACAGATGATCAACTCTTCCTACCGCCTGGTGTTCTTCAGAGCGTCCCGTTCAGCAGTGACATCACTTCCTGTGCGGACGGGAAGCAGCTGCGCCTGTCCAGTTCCTGCCGCTGACAGGTGCTCTGCTGATGAGGTGCTTTCCAACACCACAGATCATGACGTCTGAGTAACTGAGGAATATGATCCCACTTTACTAATGACGAATTAATAATAATGATGACACAACCTTATGAACTTTAACGTGCACATGGCAGGTTTTCATGTTTTTATTTTGACTTGGTTTGGAGGGATAGTACTTGTGGTGAATATTTATCATGGTTTTATATCAGTTAAAGATCCAATATTACACAAAATGGACTCTTGTGAACTTTAAGCCACTTTATAATGTTGTTACTTCCTCAAAAACAGAGCTGGAGTTGTGTTTTGTTTCATTCACGTGTTTGAGCAACACTTTATTATTGTTCTGTCTACATCAAAGCTCAAAATGCTCCATTCCACCTTGTGATGTCATCTGCAACTACTGCATTTTCTGGACTGTAAGTTGTACTTTTTTGATGGTTTGGTTGTTTCCTGTGACTTTTACTCTGGTGCGACTTATATATTAAAATGTTCACACTGAAGCGGTGAGAGGTTCTAGTCTTGTGTGTGAGTATCTGCTGCTCCTGTTCCTCCTGTACCACTGTCACTTCACTCTACTGCACATGTCTCCTGCAGAAAGAGCCTCTGTCCTGTCTGTATCATGTCTGTCGATCGCACCATTACTTCTGTAACACTGAACAGTTTAACACTTAAACAAACTTATAAAGACGACTGAGAAGACTGAACACATATACAAAAACAAACAAAAACAAAATCTGATTTTTCAGATTACAAGATGTAAGTCGTGAAATCTGTAGATAAAAACAATAATCGAGCAGCAGAAAGAAAGTTTGGAGTGAGCGAGAGACTTGTGACACCGGGAGGATGCACCATGAAACTTTCCTGAAGTCACTGGATGGATGGACAAAGTCTGGACTTCAATGACACCAAAACCATCCTGTCAGGATTCAGAAAGACCCGAATAATTCTAAGTGGAACTGATGCTGAGTCTGACGACAGCGACACAGAAGAGGAAGCGGCGCTCTGTTTACCTCCGGAGGTCGTGGAGTTGCTCAGAAGTGACACTGAGGATGAAGAATTGAATGGATTTAGTGATTTGGAGTGAGATGGAGAGTTTGGTAAACTTGTTCTGTTCTGTTGTTTATGTTTTATTTATCTGAAGAACTGTTCATATGTGATTTTTTGGCTGGTGCAACTTGTACTCTGGATCAACCTATAGTCCAAAAAATACAGTACCTTTTACCTTTAGTTTAAAAGAGAACGATAAGGCAATTCCAGGGGTGATCCAAATGATTCTAGTGAAAGTGTATGAAGTTAAAAAAAAAAAAAAAACAACAACACTGGCACACAGCACTTCTGTATCACCACATGACATCACAAGTTGGAACAAAGTGTTTTCTGTTTGGGAGAAGAAGTCAACTTAACACTATAGGGTTTGTGTGTTAAACATGGGTCCGGTCAAGCAGAAGTAAACAACAAGGCCAAAAATTCAAGTTAATGCATCTGATATAAAAATGTATTGAACAGATACATATGTACTCTAGTTTATGAAACTGTTGACCTTTTTTCTGCACCATTTTTGGTTCTAAAGTTCCATATGTTTTAAACAGACCATGTATGAAACATGGAACAAAAATTATTTCCCAAATTTCAAAGAGCTGCAAATCATGTAAATAAATGTTTGTATTTCATCATATCTTGTGTTATTCCATCTTTGAACTGTTGATGAAGGTACATGATTTTTCCAAAAAAAAAAAGTATTTAAAATGATAAAAATTTGCTTGGAAGGACTGACATATTTTATAGAAATAGTTTCCTTTCATTTTGAAGTAATATTAAAGTATTTGGAAGAAAAAAGCGACAAATGATGTAAAATCCTGCACCTTCTACTTGTTTGTACAATTTTCCCTCCGTTACTTTTCCCTCCGTTACCATGACCTTTCTTAATAAAAAATCTCATGACTCAAAAAGTAAGAGGTTTTTCAACCTAATCTTGTACCATATGGTAGAAAACTATATGAAGCAAATATTCAAACCAGTTTGTTAAGGATATGGAAGTGAGAACCAAGAGTTATCACTGTTTGGATTTATTGCCCAAAAAGTGCTGCATATTTCATTCCCTCTGTTACCAACATGACTTTTTACATTTTTTGTCAACAACTTGAAAGAATATCACAGGTTTAACTTGACCCTGTTGGAGTGTAACTCTTTCCTACATTCTGATACTTTACTTATTTCAATAGTCCCTCTAGTTTCTGAATAAGAGACATTTGAATGTCAAAAATCTGCCCGTTTCCCTCCCTCCGTTACCACTTGACCGAACCCACATGTGAATGAAACAAAACACAACTCCAGGTGTGAAGAAACTACATTAGAAAAGAGATCAAAAAATAATGCGAGGGAGAGAAGCTGGAAGTTATAGTCGCATCTTCGGTTTATTCCACATTTCACATTATTATTACAATATTTTAACATGTGAAAATGAAAAAAACACTGCATTATGTATCTGGAAATCCTCTCACAACCCCCAACTCTTATTTTGGCACAACCTCTAAAAGTATAAAATGAACAAAGAGCAGAGGCAGATGGAGGCAGAACTCACTGGAGGAGATTCTCAGGTTAGTGTTTGAGTGTTTCCAGGATGTTGAACACTGCAGTGTGCTTTCCCCAGACTTAAAATGCCTCGTCAGCTGAACCTTCTCTCAACCATCTCTGTGCAAACACGGCTTTGTTAAAGGTCACATGAGGCCATTGTGCCACTGCCTGACCTCTGACCAACGACACGGAGAGAGACACAAGTCAGATCTGTGATGGAAGCGTGAGTTTACCCCAAGATATGATGCAACAAACATGACCTACACCACCAGTCAAAAGTTTGGACACTACTTTATTTTTGACTACTTTCTATGTTTTATGTACAGTACACACAGAAGACACAAAATATGTAAAGATAAATGGAATTGTGTAGCAAAGAAAAAAAGTGATATAACTCCACTAAATATTTATTTTGTATATTGTTTTTATTTGCTATATTTTAGTTTTTTACTTACCTGTACATATATATTTATATAATTATACCTTATTTGACACCAGTCTCTTGCCATTTTTTTATTGCTACTTATTTAGATGTTTTATTACCATTTTTGTTTTGTTTTGTGATGTGTGAGCTGCTGTGTCCAAGTCATTTTCCTTGTGTATCAATAAAGTTTGTGTAAGTCTAAGGGTCCTGTCTTGCCATCAGTCTTTGCGTGAGGGGGCGTGTCCAGGTTGGGCTGAACTCTCCGCTGGAGACTGGAGTGGGACACACCCGCTCCCACCTGTCCCGAGCCGACAGTCCACTCCCGCCTGTCCCGAGCCGACAGTCCACTCCCGCCTGTCCCGTGTCTTTCACCTGAGGTTCGAGTTTCCGCTGCTGCTCCTGCTGACCGCTCACGTTCTCGTCTCACAGGTGTCCACTGCATTTGGTCCCACACAGGTCCATGAGTTATGTAATACGTTTATTGTCATATAAATGTTTCTGATTTTACAGCTTTGCACATGGACATGGATTAAACCATGAACACACAGGGAGGGTGACTGCACGACCTGCACGTGTAGAAGGAGTGTAGACATCACACCACAGGAGCAGTCACACAGACACAACCTTGCACAGTGTCTGTGTACACTGAAAATGGGTGAGTGGTTCACACTTGAGGTGTATAGAAAACACCAGGATGCAGACAGGGTAAGAAAACACACTTAGTGCACCAGGATTGGGGCTGGGTATGATTCAGAAGTTGCCAATATGATACATACATCGATACATCGGCCACGATACTATACATATCTCGACACAATGAGCTTAAAATTAGATATGATGTAATATGATATATTTCAAATCAATTCGATATGGTTCAATAAAAAAATAAAGGCTAAATTATGGTTGTGATGCAAAAAGTCTTTGCTAAACCACTTCTTGTGCAAAGTTCATATGAATCACACACATGTTAATCATAAAAACAGTGAAAATGTCAAATGTGTCACATAAACAAGTTTCCTTAGTCTGAACAAGCAACAAAACTGTAGCTCTAACAAAATAATTTAATAAAATATATTAAAAAAATACTCTTGGCGATATACTGATACAGCAGCCCACGATATCGATACTGTATCATCCCATTAAACGATACCATATATACTATATTTCAACATGTTTGCAAAGCCCTAACCAGGATAGTGTTGTAAACAGCCTCATGTGAATGAACAGCTTTTGTACAGATCAAGATCAAACTAAACTATAGAGCAGAGTTAGATCGATACAGGGAGCAGGTGAGGGGCTGTGCTCTGTGTCCGGACTCTACATGAATGTGAAAGTTATGCATTTATCACATATTTAAAAATAAAAGAAGGCTTTTTGTGCCTTGAATATGTTACATGTTATGTTTTCAGTAAACTAGTTTCATATTTATTTTTAGGATTCTAACAATTCACTAAACGTGCCACATCACGCCCTCAGTCTGCTCCACTCCACCTGATACTCACACACCACACACCTCTTCAGATTCAGATTTAGAAAACTTTATTGATCCCATAGGGCAATTCATTTGCAGCAATCTACATAGTACAGTGCAAAACATTCAGAAAACTGTTCCCTTAGAATTAAACAATTTAATGGCAGAGGGCACTAAAGAAGTTGTTGTTTAGAGCTCCACACTTACACTCACGCAAACACCAGAGGCAAGATACAACCCTGGGTCTCTAAGTCTATATTAACTGAATGAGATGGTGCGTCCAAATGTTTGACCAGTGTAACTTCTGTTCTGTTCTTTAAGGTTATTCATTAAAGGGGCTCTTTCCCGTCAATATCGTTTCTAATCTGTGACTGGAAGATGCCAGAGCAGAGGAGGAAGCTGTGCAGTATCAGTGAGGGCTTTGTTCTGTGTTGTGTGTGAGGAGGTGAGGTGATGCACAGACCTCACACAGATAAGACCCACACTGAGGCTTTATCCTGTGATTGTGCTCCTGTTTATGGTGGATTTGTCTTTGTTAAAGTGTCTATGTATCGTGCATTCTTACACTGTTAAAGAATGCACTAGGATCACAACTGAACCTGTGTGGCCAAAGTCTGAAAGGAGCATTGTGTCACTTTTTGGGTGGGGGCTCATTCACCTGCTTATTTTTTATAGAGATGCCATTGCTCTGCCTGGAATGTTCCACAGTGTGACATTAAACAGCTCTACCTTATATTCATTCAATTACAGATGGTTTTATAGTCACCTCAGACACTCTGACTGTGCCTCTCCACAGATCTGACCTGTAACTTGGTATGGTTCACTCTCCATGAAGATAGAAAGGTTTAATGTCACACTGTGAAAGATTCCAGCATTAACATCTTCATGGAGAAAACCATTTGACAGACTCTCCACCAGAAAAGTCACACAATGCACCTTTAACCTGCAGATTTGTTTGTTGTGAGACTCATTCAAGTTTGTCTCTTTATTCTCAGTTTATGTTCAGGCCTGTGAAGCTCAGAAGCTCCAGAATTCCCTCCCTGAGCTGCAGAGGCTGCACTAGCACTCACTCAGGATTGGTTGATCAGAGAGAGGCATTTTAGGTTTAAACCAACTGGATTTCAGCAGTGAAACTGGAAACACAAACACAGTCATGTGAGGCTCATCCTGCTCTCTGATTGGACAGGATCAGGATCAGAGCATGAGTGTCGGGACGGGCCCGGAGGTGCACCCGTGTAGATTGTCGGGTGATCAGGACTGAGACCAGGACTCAGACCAGACCGGGACTGAGACTCGGACTGACCCAGGGACTAAGAACGAGAAGAGACTGGGACTGGACTGGGACTGAGACTGGGACCGAGATGGGGACCGAGAACGGGATTGAGACCGGGATCAGACTAGGATTGAGACCGGGACTGAGATCCGGACTGAGACCAGGACCAGACCGGAACCAAACCGAGACTGAGACTCGGACAGAGACTGGGACCGGACCAGGACTGAGATCGAGACTGAGACCAGGACTGAGACCTGGACCAGACCGGGACCAGACCAGAACGGAGACTGGGACCGGACCAGGACTGAGATCGAGACTGAGATCCAGATTGAGACCAGAACCAGACCGGAACCAGACCGAGACTGAGACTGGGACCGAGACTGGGACCAAACCACGACTGAGACCAAGACTGAGACCAGGACTGAGACCTGGACCAGACCAGGACCAGACCAGGATGGAGACTGGGACCGGACCGGGACTGAGATGGGAACCAGACCCGGACTGAGACTAGGACCAGACCGGGGCCAGACCCAGGACTGAGACTAGGACCAGACTGGAACTGAGACCGGCACTCAGACCGGGATCGGACAGGGAGTCAGACCAATTTAGTCCTGGTTCAGTCCGTATGCGGCACAAAAGTCCGGCATTGCAGTTTACTTCACGGAAACCAAAAACCTCTATTTGTTTTTTTCCATTAGTCATTTAAACACAAAATCAAAAACTGAAAAAACAAAATCATTATCTGTTTTTTCATTTTGGTTTTGGAGACACATAATTAAGAAAACAGTTGTTTTTTTCGTTTTCTTATTTTTGGTTTTATTTTGAAAAAACAAATTAAGTTAAAAAAAAGTTACACTCTGCATCTTTAAGGAATTCTACTGTATCAAAGTTGGACTAAATCTATCACCCACAGCTGCCCAACATGTGTGAATAAAACCAAACACAACTCTGTCTGTTTTTGAGGAGGAAACTTCATTATCAACTCCCAAGACTTCATTTTGTAATACAGGATCTTTACAAGGAAAGACTCTGCTGACCGGACTCTGCTTCAGTCGGATCACGAGGGAGCACGGCCCAAGAGTCAGTGAGTGCATCAAGGTTCGCCGTTCAGTCCGACGCAGATCAAACGTGAGCTCTTCCTGTGACCTTTGACCTCTGGCTAACAGGTTTACAGTAATCCGCTAGAATGTGCACATGACCGTCTGATGTGAGAGGGAGGAGGAGAGGGGGAAGAGAGAGGCCAAGGAGAAAGAGAGCAGCCATGAGAGAGGAGAAAGTGAAGGAAAGGAGCATAAGAGGATAAAGAGGGGAGGAGGAGAACGAGGTGAGGAGGAGGAGAGGAGAAAGAGAGCGATAGGGAAGGAGTAGGAAGAGATAAAGCTCGGATCTTAAGAAACATCTGTTGCTTCTACAAATGAAAGTCTCACTAGTGTCTTTATGTGTCTTTACTGCAGAGGTTTCAACGTTTTTCAGACCAGGGACCATAACTATATATATATGACATACAATAGTGTTTTATATTACAGGTGTCAAATTATCGATGTTAATTGCGATTAATTAATTACAGTCATATTTAGCGAGTTATGTTTTTTAATCGCGTTAATCGTATTTTTAATCTCTAACTTTACTGTTTCTGTATGCGAGTTGCCTTATTATAAAATCTGTTTTTATGTGTTGTTAGGACACAGTCGCACTGTACAGTCCTGCTCCACTCGCTCCCGCAAAGAATTGTAGCCTAATTTTCATTCCCGTTCTCGCCGCATCTGCGATAAACCTGCACACGTCTGATCTCTGAAAACATCACGACACAGACACAGAACAGACTCACCTTCACCATCAACATCCCTCTGTCACAGACAGAACATCTATATTCCACTGAGTCGTGTCCTTTAGTCTGACAGAAGCTGAACCACATCAGCACAAGAGTGTTTTTTTTTTTTTCTGTTCTTCGCTTAGTTTATGTAAATGAGCCATGCGGTTTTAAGTTTAGTTTCTGTGAGACTTGCACAAATCTGCATTAAACACATGATAATGTCAAACGGGCTGATGTGTCTCTAGAGTGGTGATGTTTATATGTTGTAAAGTTGAGTTTATTTATGCAGATTAGTAATAGTCATAATGATGATACTTATATAAAAACGTTGATGATAGAATGAAAATATTGTAATAATGAATTCAAATGAAAATACCTCAAGTTGAGGCTTTTCTCAGCAATTTTTAGGTGAGATTTAAAAAGAGATTAATTAGATTAATTAATTACAGATCATAATTAATTAATCTCTCAATTTTTTAATCGCTTGACAGCACTAGTTTATATTACCATATTTTTTAGACTATAAGTTGGACTTTTTTTCATGGTTTGGGTGTTTCCTGTGACTTATTCTCCGATGAGATTTATATATTCAAATGTTCACACTGAAGCGGTGAGAGGTTCTAGTCTTGTGTGTGAGTATCTGCTGCTCCTGTTCCTCCTGTACCACTGTCACTTCACTCTACTGCACATGTCTCCTGCAGAAAGAGCCTCTGTCCTGTCTGTATCATGTCAGTCGATCGCACCATTACTTCTGTACCACTGAAAATACCAAATTTAAACAAACTTACATAGACGACTGGAACCATCCTGTTGGGATTGAGAAAGGCTGGACTAATTCTAACTGGAACTGATGTTGAGTCTGACGACAGCGACACAGAAGAGGAAGCGACGCTCTGTTTACCTCCGGAGGTCGAGGCCGAGTTGTTCATAAGTGACACCAAGGATGAAGAATTGAATGGATTTAGTGATTTGGAGTGAGATGGAGAGTTTGTTAAACTTGTTCTGTTCTGTTGTTTATGTTATAGTTTATCTGAAGAACTGTTCATATGTGACGTTAACAGTCTGTTCTTCTCTCTTCTATTGTTATTTCTAGAACTTGACTTTTAACAGGAAATGTCGGTTCCTGGTCTCTGATTTTATAAAAGAAATTTCCCCCAAAAAGTGCGACTTATTCTTCTTCATTATGCATTTTTTGGCTGGTGCAACTTACACTCCAGAGTGACATATAGTCCGAAAAATACGGTTAATTGGGCCTAGTCGTGTATATACAGCTGCTCTGTTATTGTGCATTCAATACTAGGGGGTATTTCATCAATGTCCCTTAACAAGCCTAGGTTTTTTTTTTGTTACCAAATGTTTATTGTTTTTTAATATAACAAAAACAATACAGACCAACACAACACGACAGGTCCAGGACAAAATCAAACAAATGAAAGATCAGTGCTCATTCAAATGTACCACATCAAACCTAGACAAACCCAAAACAACAATATCACTTAGCCACTCAATGGTTCAATATATACCTCATAACAAGGAGGTTTCAAGATCAGATATTGTTTGGCTCCAAAATTGAATAGTTTTTTCCTTTGCATTATGGATACGAGCCGTGGACAACTCCAAGTAAGCAATGTCCATAAAAGAAAGTACCCATTGGCGATGTGATAAAGAGTGAGGGGGTTTCCATCTAACAGCAACCATTCTTTTAGCAGCTGTAAGGCCCGCCAGAAAAACCTTTTCTTGCTCTTTGCTCAAGCCGAGCAGAGACATGTCATTCAAAATCAAAACCAAAGGTGAACAGGGAACATTAGTAGATAGTAGAAGAGACAGACTATTACTTATTACCTTCCAAAAGTAAAAAACCCCTGGGCATTCCCATACCATGTGAAAATAGGTACCTAATGAATTTGTATGGCAAAGAGTACAATTTGGGTCAGTTCTGCACTTCATGTTGAAAAGTCTGCGGGGTGTCATATACGTCCTGTGAATAAAGTTCAAGTGTATCTGTTGATGATCTGGATTCTTAGATGAGCAAAGCACAGAGTCCCATATTGCTTCCCAGTTAAAATTTAGAGGTAGATTAGGAATATCGGTCCTCCATCCAAGATCCAGTTGCAACGGAACATAAATATTCTCCAGAATATGACTATACAGTTTAGAAATCATACCCTTTGAAACGCCAGTACCATCTACAAATTTCATCAATGGATGAACCTGCAGTGCCGTCTGCCATGGAACTCCATATGTTTTCATGGCTGTTCTTAATTGGAGGTAAAAAAAGAAAGATGAGCGTTGCAAATTAAATTGAATACACAGATCTTCAAATGAAAGAAGCCCTGTATCACCAAACATGTGACCAAGAGAATGTATACCCCTATCATACCAATGTTTACCTTGAGACTGTTTTACAGAGCATTTATTAATAAGAATACCTTCATTGTTAAAAATGGGGGAATACATATTCCATTTAAACTGTAACACCGCATGGTTTTTTCTACAGAACGCCAGACTGCAATACAGTGAGACAGAACAGGGCCAAACCGCAAACGACATTTATTAGGGGGAATATTAGCAAATAATATTTGAGTTAAGTCTAATGGATGTGCCAAGGATTCATCTAAGGATCGCCAAGCCACCTCCACTGAACTGTCGAACCAGGCCACCAAAGGCCGTAGTACAAAGGCCCAGTGATAAAGTTTAAAATTAGGGCAGTGATAATCCTCCTGTCGCTCTACTACGCTGCACTGTGGACAATTTGAGGCGAGGTCGTTTACCATTCCAAATAAAATTTGTGATAGCCCTTTGCAGTCTGTCCCAGTAACGAGGCGGTGGAGGTAGTGGGATCATAAAACTGAGAAAATTTATACGAGGTAGCACGTTCATTTTAACTGTTGAGACACGAGATCGAAGAGAGGTTGGCAATGAAGACCACCTTTCTAGATCAACAAAAATTCTGGACAGGGCACCTTCGTAGTTTATTTTAACCATAGAATTTAAGGATGAAGATATCTCAATTCCAAGATATTTGAACTGCTTAACAACTGGGACACCATCAGGTAAAATGGAATTCCTCATAGACTCATTGAGAGGCAAAAAAGCTGACTTATCCCAGTTTATTCTGTAACCTGAGATATTGCTAAAATAGAGAAATACTGAGAGCAAATTTGGGATAGATTGGGCACTTCCTACATACAAAAGTACATCGTCTGCGTACAAAGAAATATAGTGTTTTGTGCCATTGAGTACAATTGGAGTAATGTTATTAGACAAGCGAATAGTTTGCGCCAGAGGCTCCAGTGAGAGTGCAAATAAAAGTGGACTTAAGGGACAACCCTGCCTAGAGCCTCTAGCAACAGGAAAAGGTGAGGAACATATTTTGCCTGTGAGTACCATCGCTGAAGGCTTACTATATAATACTTGGACCATATTTATGAAAATCAGGACCGAGACCAAAACATTGCAATAAAGACCATAGGTACTGCCACTCAAGTCGGTCAAAAGCCTTCATGGCGTCAAGCGAAAAAACACCCAAAGGTAATGGGGTGGTTTGAGGCACCATGTATTACATGTAGAAGCCTCTCTCAAATTATCTGAAGCCGTTCTCGACTTTATAAAGCCCGTTTGATCACAGCTAACTAATTTGGTCATAAACGGCTGTAGTCTACGAGCTAAGACTTTGGCAAAAAATCTTTAAATCAGCATTAAGAAGGGAAAGTGGCCTATTAGCTGGAACATTCTTGAGGATCCTTATCTTTTTTAAGCAATAATGAAATCATTGCAGTATTAACATCTCTTGAAAAAGATCCAGCCTTTAATGCAGCTTGAACCATATCAAACATTAAAGGACCAAGATGATCCCAATAACTTGCATAAAACTCAGGGGGTATCCCATCAAGACCAGGCGATTTACCTCTGCGCATGTCTAAAACAGCTTCTTTAAGCTCATTCAAAGTAATGGGCCGATTAAGCTTATGTAATTCGTCCTCAGCCAACTGGGGTAAATGTGCACTCTCAAGAAAATTATTACAGGTTTCTTCATCATGTAGTAGTTCAGAGCTATACAGTTTTGGAGTAAAAAAAGAGGAAAAAACAGCATTAACACCTGATGGCTCCACTAATATCTGCCCGCCAGTATCCCTAACAGAGGAAATATCAGAGAATTGTTCGTCAGCCCTAAGTCTAAGTGCAAGCAGGTGACTCGGTCTAGCTCCATTAAAGTAGTAATGTTGTCTAGTTTTATGAATTAAAAATTCAGCCTGGTGTTTAAGAATATCATTTATCTCTTTTTTGATCAAGTCATGTTGAATAACAATGTCATCATCATAACACTGTTGCAATAGGTTGTCAAAAACTTTGAGTTTGCTCTGTAATACATGCAGTCTGGACATTCTGGATTTTTTAGCATGGGAAGCATAGCGGGTTGCGTTATTTCGAATAAAACCTTTGACTGCATCCCACAAAATTCTGGGATCGTCTACAGAGCCCTTATTGATACATATAAATTCTTTTAGCTCAGATATAACTGCTCTCTAAAACTATTATTACGAAGAAGAGTAGTATTGAAGCGCCAACGAGGAGCGCGTGGTGGGCATGATGTTAAAGTGGCACAAGCAACTAAAGCCTTGTGATCGGAAAGAGAGAATGGATTGTGAGTAACTTTGGAAACATTTTGAAAACAACTCAGAGAAATAAACAAATAATCAATTCTAGCGAATGATTTGTGTCTAGCTGACCTATGTGTATAATCTCTTGTGCCAGGATTCATCATGCGCCACAGATCCACTAAACCAGTCTCATTGGCCCATTGATTAAGTGCTTCTGAGGAACGTTTTTGATCCAAATTTTGAGAAAAATTTGATCGATCAAGACATGGATTGACCACAGCATTGAAATCTCCACCTACAATAAATCTAAAACTAGGCAACTCAAGCATTATTTTTGTGAGACGATAAAAGAAGTCCTTGTCAAAAACATTGGGGGCGTACACTGAAACGAAAGCCATGTCTGTTCTTTCTATGTTCAATTTTGCAATAGCAATCCTGCCTAAATTATCAGACCAGCCATCCAAAATCTTACACTGCAAGTTACGCCGGCAGAGAATTGCTACACCTTTAGATTTATTAGATGCAGAAGAAAAAGCTATAACCTTATAAAATTTGTTTGCTAGACGGTTTATATCACGTTTAAGTAAGTGGGTCTCTTGAAGCATTGCGATTGAACACCTTGACTACGAAGGTAAGTTAAAATGGCAACTCGTTTTACAGGATTATTTAAACCCCCTACATTGAGAGTTAATAATTTCAAATGAGTTGTATTAGACATTTAGGTAAAAGAGTAAAAACACCAAAGCATAGATAAAACCATAAGCAAAAAGTCCTGGACCTGAACAAGAACAACAAAATAAGAACATGAACAATACAATAATACAAACAAAAAAATTAGGAGAAGATAAGGATCAACCATATCTAACAATCCCATGGAGTAAATATAAAAAAAGCGCCCAACAATCAGGCTATGCCAACCAATAAAAAATAACAATAAATAAAAATTAAACTGAAAAGACTCCCGAATCTACATAAAACACTCCTCCCTGTCTGTCACATGTAAAATGTATAAATCTTTGTCTCTGTGATATAAGGCATTATAACGACTACCACCACACATGTCTTAATATGTCTTAAGACTATTCAAATAGAAAAAAATATGTAAATGCAAAATTAAATGTATAAAACAGAACATCAAAACCTAGTCCAGAGGGCATGAAAGTTAGATAAACACTCATCATCACAGCACGCACCTGACATTGACACTATTCGTCCTCATCCTGGTTCACAGCGCTCTCAAGAAAAACCCTGGCTCGCTTGGGCTCCGTGAAAGACTTCTTAGTCCCGTTCATCTCAAAAGACAAAACTGCAGGGAATGCCATACGAAACCGTATATTCCGCTTGATGAGATCAGAGCAGACCGAGTTGAAAGCTCTCCTGGCCAGTCGTACGGAAGGTGGTATATCGGGCACAATGCGGAGAGGACGATCCTCATGTTGTAGATTGCCCATACGTTTTGCAGCTGATAATATTGTAGCGACATCTCTGGAGCGGTGGAACTTGATAATGACGGGGCGAGGGCGGCCGTCTGCTGCGGGGGTACCAAATCCGCGATGCGCTCGGTCAATGGAGATCTCAGAAACGGGAAGCTGCAGAAGCGTCGGAATGAACTTCTCGAAAAAATGCAATAGGATTTGTACCTTCTGCAGATTCCCTCAGGTTCAGAAGACGAATATTATCTCGCCTCGAGCGGCTTTCAAGATCCAAAACTTTGGCCGATAAGTCCGCGTTGGATTTAGCTAGCTCATCGAGTCTCGCTTTCAGCGGCGCTACGTCGTCCTCCAGTGCCGAGATGCGGCTCTCCGCCTCGGCTTGGCGTCTTCCAATGGAGTCACAAGAAGCAGCAATCTCGTCAATACGTTTAATAATGTTGTCAATTTTGCCATCCAGTGACATCTCCAATTTGGCAATAGATTTATCCATGGCAATCTGGGTACGCGTTGCTTCTGCCGCAATCGTATCAGAAATGTGTTTTAGCAAAGCCTCAGTGGACGGATTAGCTGCGGCAATGGCGGAGCCAGCGCCGCCAGAGTCATCTGGAACAAAATCTTCCGTAGAGTCATGGAGTGGTTCAGCACGCGTTTGTTTTGTACCTTTAGGCATTGTGCAAGTTGCGATGGTAAAGTTTAGGGAAAAAACGCGATTGGAGCGTGTGTCACGGCTATGTTTCCGTAAGACAGACAGGGAGAGAGCGAAAACTCAACCTATCACGCTGACGCCATCTTGAAGTCCTGGCAGGAGTCAACAAGCCTAGGTTTATCCTGAAATGCTGAGCTGAATCTAGCTCCATCTCCAGTTTAAGCCTCAACTCGTTCCAGGACAGAAATAAACCTGAGTCTGACCAAAGCTAAACTCAGGCCTGAAGTTTAATCTGTGCTTTGTGCTTGTGGTGACTGTGGGAAGCAACAACATCACGGAAAATGGGCTCAAAGTGTGATTTTTTAAAATAATCTGATTAAACGAGAGAGAAGTCACCGAGCGCACGGACAAGAGCTTGATTTGGGACACTGAACTTTTCCGGTCATTCTGATCTGAGGAGCGAGAAGAAAGACACGACTTCTCCTCGTCTCCTGTTCACTCTCCCTTCTCTCCCAGTCGCTCCGTGAACAAAGAGGAGAGTGTGGAGCCTGGTTAAATACACCCGAGAATAAAGTCCCTAACCCCTTCCCGATGCGCAGTAGTACATGCAGAGCTTAAGTTCCACTGCGCGTAAAAGTGAAGCTGTAACGGAATTCTTCACATGTAGCCTAGAAGAAACAATAAAATCTGCACCAACGTGTTTGCAGCTTGACAGGGAAAGAGAAAGAGACACAGACGTGATGAAGGAGTGAAAAGACAGAACCCACTGAAAACCACTTTCATATTCATCCTACAAAAATGAAGAGATTCAACCAAAGATTTCACGACTCCCCTGTTGAAGACCTCTGCTTTACTACAGTTTAAATCTTTTAGTGTATTTTCATGCATTTTTTTACTCCTGACATGGCCAAGGATTTGCAGGTGCATTCTGGGTAAATGAGCCAAACAGGACGAGGAGGAGGAGTGGAGACGAGGAGGAGGTGAGGGCCTTGGGGGAGTTGGAACACAATGCGAGGGAGCTCTGATGACGTGGATTCCTCAGAAGTGGTTCAGCCGTCGAGGATCTGGGAAACACCCTCGAGAAAAAGAGACGGGAGGAAGAGGAGGAGGAGGAGGTACCTGTGTGTGCATGGAACGATTCAGGAGCAAACGAGACCTGGAACAGAGGTCATAAAAGAGATGATTTTTTCCCCCTGTAAAAGTGTGTGGTCCAGATCGTTTATGTTTCTCACGTTTGGTTTAAGCTCCAATATGATCCACTCAGCAGGTTTGTATGATTCAGACTTTTTCAGACTAGAGCTTTCACTTTTAAAAACATTCTATGGAAATAAAGTTCATTTCTTTTTGTTTCTAGAGTATTTTCCGTTTGAGAGAAGAACTCATCCTAAATCTGCAGGGTTTTTGTGTTAAACATGTGAATGAAACAAAACAAAACTCCAGGTGTGTTTGTGATGAGGAAACATTATAACATAGATCAGAAAATAGCATCACATTCATCATTCAACATTCATAACCAGATCAAAATAAACATGGGAATTTTGACTGTTGTCGACTCTACAGACAGGCTCTTTACATTTGGTCTAATATGAGTCAGTAACTCCTGCGCAGTGCTGGGAAGGTGACTTTGAAAATGTATTCTCCTACGATTACAGATTACATACACCAAAATGTAGTTTGTAACGTAATCCATTAAATTAGTTAAAGTGAGTAACGTAATCTGAATACTTTGGATTACTTGATTTGCTGCAGAGTAGCAAAGACGAGGAAATCTTCACATAAGATGTTCTGTTTGCTAAAAGAAAATGAAAAGGCCGAGTCTTTAAAAATATTATTGATAGAAGAGGAGGAGACACGGTTCACGCAGCATGGTCTAGTCCTGTTAAATCCTGTTTTAGTCCTGGTTTAGTCCTTGTTTAGTCCTGGTTTTAGTCTTGGTTTAGTCCTTGTTTAGTCCTGGTTTAGTTCTTGTTTAGTCCTGGTTTTAGTCCTAGTTTAGACCTGGTTTAGACCTGGTTTTAGACCTGGTTTTAGACCTGGTTTAGACCTGGTTTAGACCTGGTTTAGTGTCCGGCAATGAGTGGAATTATCGAGAAAAAGGAAAATAAAAAAGGGATTCAGCCCAAAATGTGAAAACAGGAAAATACTGTCATGTAATCCATTTATTTCAACAAAGTAACTGGAATCTAATTAGCACTCACTGAAAGAGTAACTGTAACTGAATACAGTTACTCATAATTTGTACTCTGATTACGTAACACCGGTACATGTAATCTGTTACTCCCCGACACTGCTCCTGCGTCACTCTCAACTGTTCACTCTTTTAAGCAGAACTTGTGCTTGGGGAAATACATTTTAAAGATCACATATTGTCATTGAGTCTGCTATAGTTCAAATGTACAACACTTGTAGACCATTGTGTTATTATTTACACCAGTCAAATTACCTTGCATCAATTAAAAATGAACTTTTTACTGCAAGTTTTTTGAAAGTCTACCTTGATAAAGCTCATATTTAATATTTAATGTGTGGTTTTAAGGATCTTAGCATGAATAAAGACCGATGGCTCATTCTAACGTGTTAAACATGCACATATATGGTAAAATGGTCTTTAAATGGTCTATTTTTGAACTTTTTTCACAAATAAACCGCACCGGACTTTAAACAAAACTCAACAGTTGGATGGGTGAGTGGTTTTGTTTGTTTGTTCGTTCACAGTGACTCTGGGCTTTGTTCAGTTGTGGCGTGTAGGGAGGGTGCTGTCTGGGACCAACGGATTGTCGGCGTGTTCGCAGTGACTCAGTTGTTCAGTCGTGTCTAGAAGCGGCACATTGCACTCGCTGTTTCGGTTCGTTCCTCCGTTCTGTTCCTCGTCAGCGTGGAGTGATGAGTGTGTCTGTGGGTGTTTTTCTCCGTGCGGTCTCTGTCTGCTCTGTGTGTGTTTGCGTGTTCTGCGGGTGGTGCAGCTTTGTAGTTTACTGAAGTCGTGCTGGGACACCTGAGTGGATTCATGTATGGGGCGCTCTGGATTGCGGGTTGTGCGGTTGTTTTTTGATGCGGTTAGAGGCTTAAGAGCGCGTCTAATAGCCCAGAAAATACGGTATTCACTGTATTGAGCATCAGTCTGTGGTCCTCGATCGGCCCTCTGCTTCGTCTGTGTTTAGATATGTGGCCCTTGATGAAAAAAGTTTGGACACCCCTGTTTTACACATTTAAAATCACAATAATCATCTAAAACAATTTAATTAAAGAAATCGTTTGCAGACAACCACTTTAGAAAGATGCAGTGCCCAATGGGAACTGTGCAGTAGTAAACATCATCACAAACAGAGTCGATGTTACAGTTTTATTGGGGCCGGTGTGTCCATGCCTCATATCGAACACGCCACAGAAGAGCGCCCTCTGCAGACAGACGTCCCAGGGCCTCTAGGGGACGCTGTCTAAATAAAATGTAAATGTTCTTCTGTGTCTGAAGTGGAGATGTGGATTTGATGTGGAAGCAGTGAGAGGTTTGTCTGTCTGCGACACACAGTGAGTATTTCATGTCTCCATTGGAGTCAGTACAAACAGGCCGTGTCAGTCTGGAGCTGCACTTATTGCTACCTTCGCGCTCAGATAAGCTGTCACGTCCACTTTGCCTCATATGCACCTCTGGGATGATTAATAATGTGAAAGGCACTCAGCAGAAACTTCGGTTAAAACTAAATATTAGGTTTATTAGCCTCAAATTCACCTCTGGAGCCGCCTTGGGAGCACTAGAATCTGTATTTTCAGTATCAAAATGATCCCTTTGGCTCTAATGTTTTTCAAAAAGAGACAAGAGAACTGGATTTACACATCTGGATTTCAATCTTATGAATGAGCAACAGTTTGAAAATAAATGTCCAATTTCAGATTCAACTCCCACACACCTGGAACACTCAGGATACATTTACATTGAAATGAATCA